>NC_137332.1:54309736-54699294 GCF_965287045.1 Carcharhinus amblyrhynchos
TATAGTCTAAACTAAATATGAAGACGAGGAAGGTAAGATGTACCACTGAAAAATAAGTACAGGGTACTTGTAATAAGTTGTGGCACCATCTACCATTCAGCTTGTAGGAGAGTTCTCGCAAGATAAACAGTGCAGATAAACCACGTCAGGTTAGCAGAGTTCATGTTGGCTCGGATCACAATCCTTTCATGCCAAATGTCAGTTATGGTCAGTGAAGTTTGGGCCACAGACTTTCCATGTTAAAAGTGTGGTTATTGGGTGTCTTTGGTTTTTGGATTTAGAGATAAAGGATACCCAACCTGTACTATCCTTAACTTCCTGAGGGAGCCACAGATGGGCCTTTCTTGCTGAATTTTTTGTTTTTCAATGGAATATACTTTTGTTGAACATTTTGAACTGTTTCTTTAAATGTTTCCAACAGTTCATTTACCTACATATCCTTTCATCTACTCAATTAACCATAGCCAGTTCTCCCCTTGTACTTATGTAATTGACTTTGTTTAAGTCTAAGATTCTAGTTTGCAATTGGAGTATGTCACTTTAGAATTTAACCCAGAATTTAATTGTTTTATGATCACTATTTCTCAGTAGACCTTTAACTATGGCAATTTAATTAACCCTGCTTCGTCATGCAATACTAGATCTAAGAAGGCTTTATCCATCATTGGTTTCACAACATTACTCCACTGAAACAATGTACAAACTAATCTTCTAGATCATTCTTGCTAATTTGATTGTCCCAGTCTATGTGAAGATTAAAGTTCCCCACTATTATTATGTTTCTTTTGTTAGAAGCTCCAATAATTTATTGCTTTGCTCAGTGGTATCTAGCTACTGTTAAGAAGCCTATAAACTACTCGCACCAGTGTCTTTTGAGTTTTGCTATTCCTAATTTCCACCCATATTGATTCTACTACAGGATCTTCAGAGGCCTGATCTTTTCTTATGAATATCCTTATGTCATCCTTTACTATCATAAGGACATTGACAAGGAGCATTTTGTGATGTCTAGTGAGTGTAAAAGGCAAGATATAGCCATAGAATCCCTACAGTAAAGAAGGAGGCCATTTGGCCCAACTAGTCTGCACCGTGTCTCTGAAAGAACATCATCCCAGGCCCAACCCCCCACCATATCCCCCATACATTTACCATGACTAATCCATCTAACCTACAATCTTTTTTCACTTAGTGGCAATTTAATATCTTTGATTATAAAAGTTTTTCTGTCTTTTAATTGATAATATATACTCATAAAATGGATTTTATATGGAAAGTGAAAAGGAGAGTTTTGGGATGGTAGCAGTAGTCAAATTGATCTTTTGCATGGATTTTAATCTTTGAATTTTCTACATGTTGACAATCTGCAAAAATATACTGTCAGTTGCATATGTTGCATACTCTTAACTGATATCATGTTTTCCAGAGTTTGGGCAACTACATATTAGTTTCCAGGTCAGTTTAGTACTGATGCCTATTGGGATCTTCCTTTTTTCTTTAAAATGTTGTACAGTGCTTTGAAAACCTTCTCTTTAAATGAATGTAACATTCCATCTAAGTTTTTTAAAAAAATCTTTGCTAAAGACTGATTAACATACAGGTATACCAGCAAATGTGGATATTTCCCATATTTTAATGTTGATATTTTGTGTTGCCGGATAATGATCTTTGAATTCTCAATTTTGAGTGCTGAGTTGACTAAAATCTGCCCTTGCAACACACGATCCTTTTTCACAAAAATGTTGCTTGCATTTGCAATATGTGTACTTCATTGTATGTTCAGTAACAGAATATTTTAACATTATTGTTCTACCTATCGTATGATCAATTTATCTTTACTACAAAGTCTTTTCAATATTTTCCCAGTCCGAACATTTTTACTGGTTGTCATTTGCTCTCTCTGTTGTGTCTGTAATATGGAAAATCAGTGAAAATCTTGTCAAGAAGGCTCTGCTAAACTTTGTTTACCAAAATATTTCAGAGGTAAAATTCCCCCTGTTCATAATTTAATGAAGAAGTTGGGTTGCTCCAAGTTTTCTGATAAAACTACCCAATTTGAAGAATTTCAATCCAAAATTCTTCCTTTGTTATTTGTTTATCTGGAGAATTGGTATTTATTCAGCTTGCAGTCTGTTTTTCCAATCTTTGTCTTTCTTCCTAGAATTCCCATTCCAACAAAACAGGATGTGTATTTTGAAGAGCTTCTGGAGTCTGTTATGTTCAGTATATGAAATACTGTAAACTGTTCGAAAGGATATACTTAGGTAAATATCTCATCTCAGCATTTCTATTAACATAAGCACCTGCAATCCATATTCTTCTCAGTTTAGTTAATATTTTGCCATTCATATATAGCCAATGGAGATCCATTTGAAAATTTCTGTGCTGGGATAGCTCAGACCCACAGTTTCTGTGAATCTTACCTGTAATAGCCACAAAGATGTAAAAGTCAAGGTTGAGAAAAGCTCATCTCTCTGAGCTTCCTGCTGACGTACGCTAGGATCTAGGTATGCTTTCAACTTCCCTGAAGATTGTAGCTCTGTCTGGCAAGTTATTTCTATACATTTCCTTCTGGTATCTGATATGGTATTTATTCTTTTCCTGTCTATATCTGTGATCTCTATTATATCTGTTATTTTAAATGATATTCAGGTCTCAGAGGGAAAGGTCCCTGCAGAATGCTAACAAGGGGAGTGAGGGCAAGATATGTTGAGTGGTGGCATCATGCTGGAGTTGGCAGAAATGGTGGAGGATGATCCTTTGAATGTAGAGACTGGTGGGGTGAAAAGTGAGGACAAGGAGGACCCCATACTGGTTCTGGGAGGGATGGGAGGGCGTGAGAGCAGTGGCTCAGGAGATAGGGCTCTCAACCATGTCCAACCTATCAACCATGATGGGTGGAAACCATGATTTAGGAAGAAGGAAGAGATATCAGCAGTGCCATTTGTAAAGTGGCATTATCAGAACAGATGTGCTGGAGGCAAAGGAACTAAGAGAATGGGATGGAGTCATTACAGGATGGGGTGTGAAGAGCTGTGCTCAAGGTAACTGGGAGTTGGTGGGCTTATAATAAATAGCACATCTGTAACTGCAGATCAATTCTCAAATCCATAATTGGGAAATAATTGTTTTGAGGAAAATAGAGTATTTTTCTCTAGAATCATAGATGTTGTGAAAAGAAATTGTAAATCCTTATGTATGCTTTAAAGCTGCTGTTCGAGCCTCTCAAAACAGATTTTTTGTTGAATTACATTCCTTTAATATGAAGTTTATCTCCTTTGGGGGATATTGAATTATGGGCAGCTTTTCTTCATTCATGATGTCACTGGAGTCAAACTTTATGTTGTCACAGGAAGGGAGTTCTAAATAGAATATCTGTTCCAAAGTAGCTGCAGCCAGCAGCTCTAAAGCGTACAACAGGATAACAAAGAGTGATTTGATTAATACTGGTAAGTGTAAGAATATCTATCTCTTTTTATATATAAAAAAGGATTGTGTGCATCAACTCAGCAGTACATTCCCTTTAACCCTACAGTGTAAATAGTGTGAAATGTAGTGACATTGTTATCTCTGTATACTGCCTGCAGCAATCAGTAAACTAGAATAATGATTTGATTTGATTTATTATTGTCACATGTACTAGCATACAATGAAAAGTATCGTTTCTTGCGCGTAAAACAGACAAAACATACCATACATAGGGAGGGATAGGAGGGAGTGCAGAATGTAGTGTTATAATGCTAGCATGTAGCGAAAGATCAACTTAATGCAAGATAGGTTGATTCAGAAGTTTGATGGCAGCAGGGAAGAAGCTGTTTTTGAGTCGTTTGTTACGTGTCCTCAGAATTTATTATCTTTTTGCTGATGGAAGAAACTATGTCCATGGTGCGTGAGTCCTTAATTATGCTTGTTGCTTTTCTGAGGCAGCAGGAAGTGTAGACAGTCAATGGATGAGAGGCTGGTTTGAGTGATGGAATGGGCTTCATTGACGACCATTTATAGTTTCTTGCAGTCTTGGACAGAGCAAGAGCCATACCAAGCTACCATCATAAAGAATGCTTTATATGGTGCATCTGTAGAAGTTGGTCAGAGTTGTAGCAGACATGCCAAATTTCCTTAGTCTCCTGAGAAAGTAAAGGCATTGGTGGGCTTTCTTAGCTGTAATGTCAGCATGGCGGGACCAGGACAGGTTGTTAGTAATCTGGACACCTAAAAACTTGAAGCACTCAACCATTTCTACTCAGTCCCCATTGATGTAAACAAGGCATGTCCTCCACTATGCTTCCTGAAATCGATGACTATCTGTTTTGTTCTGTTGACATTGAGGGAGAGATTATTGTCGTCGCACCAGTTCACCAGATCCTCTTACTGTACTGTGTCTCATCATAGATTGAGATGCGACCCACAAAGGTGGTGTCACCAGCAGACTTGAAAATCGAGTTGGAGGGAGATTTGGCCATACAATCACAGGTGTATAAGGAGCTTAGTAAGGGGCTGAGGGCACAGCGTTTAGGAGCACTGGTGTGGAGGATGATTGTGGAGGAGGTGCTGTTGGCTATCCTTACTGACTGCAGTCTGTGGGTTAGGAAGTCGAGGATCCAGTTGCAGAGAGAGGAGCTGAACCCAGGCCATGAAGTTTGGAGATGAGTCTCATAGGAATAATGATGTTAAAGGTTAAGCAGTAGCATTTGAATTGGAATCTGACATAAGTGTCTTTGTTATCTAGGTGTTCCAGGGTTGAGTGTAGGGCCAGGGAGGTATTGTCTGCTGTGGACCTGTTGCGACAATAGGTGAACTGTAGTAGTAGTCTGGGAGGCAGGAATTGATTTGTGTCACGACTAACCTTTCGAAGCACTTCGTAATGATGGATGTCAGAGCCAACGAACGACAGTCGTTAAGATACATTGCCTGGCTTTTCTTTGGTACCGGGATAATGGTGAGAACAGAACTAAAGACAACAAAAGTAAAACAACAATCTTATCCTGGAGAAAAGATATTGGGAGAAATTATGGGCCCATAATCTAACTGGGACAGTTCAGATTACATGATAAACTTCAAGCTGATTAAATAACATCTTGTTTAGTAGATCTCCTAACACAGTAATAGAAAGAAAATATAACACTTTGAAACAAACTCTAAAAAATGTTTTCTGTTAATGCCAAGTTGGATCACTTATTTTATACTGATCTTTTTAAAGTTTATTTATTAGTCACAAGTAGGCTTATATTCACACTGCAATGAAGTTACTGTGCAAATCCTCTAGTCGCCACACTCCGGTGCTTGTTCGGGTACACTGAGGGAGAATTTAGCATGACCAATTCGCCTAACCAACACATCTTTCGGTCTGTGGGAGGAAACTGGAGCACCCGGAGGAAACCCACGCAGACATGGGGAAAATATGCAAATTCCATACTGACAGTGACCCATGCTGGGAATTGAATCTGGGTCCATGGCACTGTGAGGCAGCAGTGCTAGGCACTGTGCCACCGTGCTGTCCCTATATTGCCAGATAAGCAAAAGTGGCTAATGCTGACTACATTGGCTCCTCCTCCGAACAATACTTTGGTAACAGTAATAGGAAGGCAGATTATTATCTGAATGGGTGTAAATTGAGAGGTGGGTACTCATCAAGACCTTGGTGTTCTTGTGAATCAGTGCCTGAATAAGCATGAGGTACAGCAAACAGTAAAGAGGGCAAATGGTATGTTGGCCTTCATAATGAGAGGATTTGAATATAGGAATATGGATGTTTTATTGCAGTTGTACAGGGCATTGGTGAGGCCACACCTGTGAATATTGTATGCAATTTTGGTGTCCTTATCTGAGGAAGGATGACCTTTCTATAGAGGTTTACCAGGCTTACTCCTGGGATGGCAGGCCTGTCATATGAGGAGACACTAAGTCAGTTAGGATTATATTCACTGGAGTTTCTAAGAGTGAAAGGGGATCTTATAGAAACTTATAAACTTCTAACAGGATTAGGCAGGGTAGATTCAGAAAGAATGTTCCTGGTGGTGGGGGTGTCCAGAACTATAGGTCATGGTTTGAGAATAATGGGTAGACCTTTTAGGATGAGGGTGAGGAGACATTTCTTCACCCAGAAAGTTGTGAATATGTGGAATTCACTACCACAGAAAGTAGGCCAAAATGTTGTCTGATCTCAAGAAGGAATTAGATACAGCTCTTGGGGCTAAAGGGATCAAGGGATATGGGGGAAAGGAGGGATCAGGACATTGAATTTGATCAGCTATGATCAAAATGATTGGCAGAACAGATGCAAAAGCTTGAATGGCGTACTTCTGCTTCTATTTTTGATGTTTCAACGTAACTGTGAGAAACACAGCTCACAGTTAAACAATTTAGTCAAGTCAAGTTCTGAAGGAGCAAGATTTTATTTGTCGTTCTTGCAAGACCGGGTGTCTAGTCAAAATAGGCACACCTTACATAGATTTGCAGCACATTTTATACTGTTTTTCAAACATTGTGATGGCTTGTATTGTGTTATTCCCCCTTATTTGGCTGTTAACCTTGTTAACTTTAAACACTGTAAATGGCTTGTATTGTGTCATTCCTTCAATTAACACTCTCTCAACTCCCATTTTGCGCTTAATCTCATCACTGCGGTTATCTGTTTCGTGTAACCTAGTTAACTGTCTGTCATGTGCCTCCCCCTTTCTGTATGCTGCTGAACTCGTCCATCACTGCTGATTGTACTGTTAGCTCTTGCAGCCTTAAAAATTACACTACTTCTCACAATCCCCCCTTTTCTTTTTACTGTCTGTAATTTTTCACTAGCATCCCTTTTTCCAGGTTTAGTCCAGATATGCGCGAGTAGGTTGTTCCAGTTTGGCTAACATACTATTCACTTGCTCGTCCCAATCTTATATAATTTATCCAATCTACGTTCTTATTTATTGTTACCCACCAAAACAAGGATTCAAACCCAGCTGTAATCTGATTTCGAGCTTTAAATTCATCTGGAACTCCCCGAGGCACTCCTATGGGATCTAGATATATCTTTTCATCAAAAGAAATTCCTATCACTGATCTCTTGTTTTTCCTGATCCTTTTGATTTTTCAAATGCCAGGGTAAATGGTATAGCCAATTGGACAATTGCACATGTACCTTTCCACTGAGGGGGTAGAGTTGGCCTCAGTACCCTTCCTCCACAATACCACCATATATCTGCTCTGGGGATTTTCAATGATGAATAGTTCCCTCCCATTCCGTTCTCTGTAATGCTCCTGACCTCTGAGCATGATTCTAACTCCCCCATATTATGAGTTAACTCTGCCCTTTGTCGGTTCACACATGAAGTGTGATTCACAACGGCAGTGAGAAACTGAGGGGGAGTTTTTAAGTTCTTTGCTTCCACAGGAGGGAACATCAGGGATAGGGATGTGCAGTTCGGGTTGCCCCATGCTTCCTTTTCTTGATACAGGGCTAACATGCACTCCATACCTCTTCTGTCGCGTTTCCATCCCAGAGGGAAGGGTACTATTTGGGCCACTGGCTTCCCAGACGCACAGGCATAGCAATTGCTTTTATTTAAGCTTTTTACAGTGTATTTGACCCATTCTACCCAGGCATTAGTCTCCTCATACCCAGTCTCTATTTCAAGGATTTGTTTTAGGTTGTTTACTTCGACCACTCTTACTGCCCTTGGGTCGTTTTGGGGAACCTTATCATTCTAGTCAGGTGTTTTCAAATTTTTATCTACATAGATTCGGAAACAACATTTCAATTTGCTATCTTTTCCTCCCTCCTTTACCCTAATTCCAAATACTGCCTGGTGCAATTGTTGGTCCCTGGTCCAGTTACCTGTAAAGAAGGGCCCACCAGCTATGGAGTACCGGGAGAGGTTCTTAGGATCTAAGACTGGACCGCTTATTTTTTTTTTCAGTCCATTTGGTCCCTATAAGATTGTATTCCTTATCTAGGCATTCTGATCTTGGCTGCATATGTTTCTGATGAAGGGATATTATGGAAGGGAGTTTACCCCAAGGATACTTTTCGTCGGCATAAAATTGTAAGGATTCTACCGAATATTTTTGCTGGCTCACCAGATCCCCACATATTACCAAAGAACACAGGTCTGTCTCTACTACCTGTGTTGTAGTGAGATCCAGAACCGTAACTGAGCTCATAGTGTTTCCCTTGTCCTCTTCTAACTTATCTGAATTATATCCCATACTTGTAAGTACTCTCTTGGACAAGAGGAAGGAAAGCATTATCCAGGTTACCCCTTCCATTCTATCCCTTTCTCATTACCTTTTAGGAGAGAACTTAATTCAAAACAGTTCCTTTCCCGCGCTCACGCCGCAACTAAAAATTGATTATTTAGAGTCTTTTAAATTTCAGCTTCAAAGGTTCTTCAGTCAGTTTGACCATCCACGTGTTGGAATTATCTGGAGGTTTTACCAGTCCCTTGATTATAGTATGATGTGTCCACCCCTTTTCAGCAGTCCTGATTACTGTCTCAGTTGTTAGGAGTGCTTGATATGGTTCCTCCCATTCCGGTTGCAGCTTAGTTTCTTTCCATGACTTTACCAGGACCCAATCTCCTGGTTGAATTGTATGTACCGTGAAGTCGAGGGCTGGAGTCTGCGACAATAATCCTTGTCTCCTAAGGGAAGATATCGAGGAGGACAGGCCCAGTATATATTTCTTTACAAATTGATCATTCATTTCAGGAACCGGTAACTCCCCGACTGCCCCCATATAAGATAGTCCAAATAGCATTTCATAGGGGGATAAACCCAAATCCTTTCGAGGAGCTGTACAAATACGCAAAAGTGCTTTTGGTAAGCACTTAGTCCAAGGGAGTTTCGTTTCTATTATCAGCTTAGATCCTCTGTCCACTTTAAAACATTAGGTTCTTCTTCTAACAGTTTCAAATATAGTTGTTTAGTTTTCTGTGCGTACCCTTTGATCCACAATCTACAGTATCCTACTAATCCCAAGAACCTCCTAAGTTCCTTTTTAGTCCATAGTATATTTAGATCTAGGATTCCTTGTATTCTTTCTGGATCTATTCTTCTCCTTCCCTCACTGATTAGGTGTCCAAGGTATTTAACTTCCTTCTCTACGTACTGCAGCTTTTTCTTTGACACCCTGAATCCCTGTTGTCCCAGATAATTCAATAAGCTATTTGTGGCTTCTATTACCTTTTCCTTTCCTCCTCCTGTTACTAGTAGGTCATCTACATATTGTAGTAACGTGATTTCATCAGGCTTTTTAAATCTTTCTAACACCTGCTCTAAGACTTGACCGAAAAGATTTGGGGACTCTGTGAACCCCTGTGGGAGCACTGTCCACCTGAACTGCTGTTTCCGTCCTGTGATAGGATTTTCCCACTCAAAAGCAAATAAGTCTCGACTTTCTTCCACCAGTGGGCATGTCCAAAATGCATCTTTTAGGTCCACTACACTGAACCATCCGTGATCAGGAGGAATCTTGCTTAATAAAATATAAGGATTAGGGACAATGGGGTGTCGCATCGTCACTATCTGGTTCAGGGCCCTTAGGTCCTGTACCAGGCGGTACGTTCCCTCAGGCTTCTTTACAGGCAATATAGGGGTATTATAAGGGGACATGCAGGGTTCTAACAGTCCATCTCTAACCAATCCTTCAATTACTGGCTGTAATCCTTTTTTTCCTTGCAAAGGTATAGGGTATTGCTTAACACACACCGTCTCTCCTTTTTTTAAATTTATTTGCAGAGGAGGAGCGTCTAATCCCCCTCGGTTTCCTTCCCCTGCCCAGACTATCGGGTCTATTTGCTGTTCCTGTCCGTCTGTTAATACTGCCATGGTTACTGTTAATTGGTTCTTTTCTACTCCAATTGCCAAACCCAATTTAATTATTAAGTCTCTGCCTAATAAATTACTGCCAACTTCTGGTATGTGTAAGAGTTGACCCTCTATCCGCTCAGTCTGGTATTTAAGCATAATCGGTTCAAACATGGGGACTGTAAAACCTTCCCCTTTTACCCCGATACCATTAATTTCTTATCGATTAACTTTATTCCTCTCGGTATAAAATTCAGAGAGGATCTAGTGGCCCCCGTATCCACCAGAAACACCGCATCTTCTTGTTGGGGACCCACCTGCAGATTTATCAAGGATTCCCGGTGGATCCCCGGGGGTAGGAACCCCTGACCTCCCTAGTCTTCATCCATACTCATGAGAGGGACTACCCTCTCTTTTTGTAATTCAGGGCACTGTCTTCTAAAATGTCCAACCATTCCACAGTGATAACACCGCTTTTGTTGGGTTCTTTATGTTACCCCACCTTTTAGTGCCCCACCTTTTCTACTTCTTCGTTCCTTCCTTTCAACATACTGATACCCTCGTGTCTTTCCCTCAGTTATTGGTTCCACCCTCTTCCTCACAATCTCATCTACGGCCGCTACCATTATCTTTGCCTTCTGTTTCTCTGTCTCATCTCAGTCAGCTCCTTTTTTTTTCCTTTTCTATAAAGATTGGATTCAATCCACGGGGCATTAGGGAAATAAGGGCCTGCATCCTAATTGGTTGTGGGTTTAGGGTTGCTTCTTTTGCTATTTCATTGGCTAGCCTGTCCACGGGCATCTCCTTGATCCTTTGGAATATTAAATGTCCCAAATATAACACCTGTGCTTATCGTCTACTATAAAGAAAAACTTATCCTGTGAGTTCAAGTTCAAAGCTATATCTAATACTATAAATACTTCCTGGGACAATGATAATACCAAAATTTGGCCTTTGAACTCCAGGGCTGGAGTTTTCCCAGTGACACTAGGATCTGATGTCTTTCCCTGGTGTGAAGTATTTAAATTGGTCAATGGATTATTCACTGTTCCTCTCCTCGTTACCGGAGCAAGGTTAAAGACCTTCTCCTCAGTATTAAAGTCACCCCCAGGCGCTGTGAGTTTCATGGTCATACTGCCGGGGTAGGGAGGTGATGTCCCTCTGCAGTAGTCTTCTAACACTTGGTTTTGTTTCTCCAGTTCCCTTACTCTGAATTCTAATTCCTTAATCTTTTTTATCCCCACTCCACTTCTTATTGGAAGTGACTACTTGTTCAATTAGTCCAGCTAACTGATGTATTAACAATACTGCTATTTTCTTTGTTTGGTTTCTCTTTTCTAACTCTCTAATCTGTGATTCTGACGTTTTAATTTTCTCCTTGTCGTCAGCCCAATATTTTTTTACCCAAGACTGAGATGTGTTCAATTAATCTGGTTTAAACCTGTTCAATTAATTCAAACTAAGAGAATTCCAATTTT
Source organism: Carcharhinus amblyrhynchos (assembly GCF_965287045.1). Lineage (NCBI taxonomy): Eukaryota > Metazoa > Chordata > Chondrichthyes > Carcharhiniformes > Carcharhinidae > Carcharhinus > Carcharhinus amblyrhynchos. The sequence continues at coordinate 54,321,004 of NC_137332.1, forward strand.
CTTAGTTCTGTCCTTTTTTTTTCAATCATTTCCATTGTTGATCTAGTGGGTGAAATGGATCCCACCCCTAGGTCGCTCTTATCACAGTCCGGTGATACCTATCAGGGGTGATCAGTCCCCTCCGTACCACCGCTTACACTCGTGAGCTTACACCTTTAAGCTCACACTATTAAGCCGGCTTTCTTTCTTACTCATGTCTGAACATCACATCCCAGGCATCCTTCTCTAGCCTTTACACCCACTTCAAACTCCTGAGCTTTGCGTAGGGGGCTACCCCTCTTAACAACTGGTCTAGGGCTAGGTGTAAAGACAGATGCCTCCTTGTCTGTACGTGCTCAGCTCAGACCTCTCACACACACTCACACTTTTTCATCACAGATGAGCACCTACTGTACTTTGATTCACTCCCTTAAATTTGGTAATCTGTTCCGGAGCTCCAGTTGTGGCCATTCAACCGGACCCGTAAACAGATCCCAGGTTTCAGCACCAATCCTTGTAGGTAAAGATACCTCTGAGACTAATTGTGAGTCAAAGTACAGCAGTTTAATTAACTAAAGCCTGATTCAGAAAATCCAAAATAAGATTTATTTTTATCACCACTAAATATCCTCACTAAATCAAGACCCTTGCACCTTACAATTCTGGTACAATAAAACAAAACATCACTTGGAGCACAGATGCACGAAGAAATACTGAAAGCATTCTAATGTGCAATCTATATGTTTAATTATTTCTACAGCTCTGCCTTTGTAACCAACACAGGCAAGTACAAAATCAAATCTACTATGTGCCTAAATGGTTATCTCTCCTCACAACTTTAAGATGCAATATAATGCCACCTTTCCCACTTGGCAGAATTCAAATCTCTGTCCGATCCCTACATAATTTAGTAAACTTAAAAACTTAAAGCAATTCACTTTGATTGGCTATATCTATTACATCACATGAGGGTCTCAATTACACAGTTACACCCTCTCTCTCTCTCTCTCTGTACCATACAGAGTCAGCCTGCTTGTCTCTTTTTAACCCTTTACTGATGGGAGCTCACTGGCCTCTAATAAATTTGACCATGTTTGATTCGGGTGCCTCATGTCGTGACAAATCCCTTTCTCTCTCAAACAGTCATATAGTCATTGCACAATTCCAAATACATAACCACTATTAGCGTTCTCCCCGCACCTCAGTAAAAGCCCATGTCAGGGTTCCCAGTTCCACTGACATACTTCTCTCTACCTCTTTCTGCTCAGACCAATTGTAGGTCCATCCCATTCATGCTGATCCATCTATATACTTCGTGACCCATCCACAAACTCCAGTGCCTCTAGGGGCACCTCCCTTATTCGACTTTCCTCTGCTCCCTCATCACATAACCTCCCCCGCAGCCCCTAAATTAACATTATCCAGCAACTTGCATGATCAATTCCTTCCTGGGACGCCGGCTGCTTCTGTCTCACATATTTATTAAGAATCTGACAAACCCAATCCTCAACCGAACCGTACTTTGGCCAGAAGACGGACGGACTCCTGATTGGTTCCTTCACCCAAACAAAACACAATATTTCATCATTGTCGTTTTGTTTTTATCCCTAGTACAAGTACTAGTGCCCAAACCTTCCAACATCCTTCCCAACGGACTTTCTGGAGGGATGTTCCCTGGGGCCCCACCCTTCTTCCAACATCCGTCCCAAAGGACTTTCTGGAGGGATGTTCCCTGGGGCCCCACCCTTTCTCCGCGGATTCCCAGCACCTTTCCCGGGGGACTTTGTCCTACTACCCCCACTTCCCATGGTTTACCTACCACGACCCGGTCGCCAAGGCAATACTTAAAAGTCACTTTTCTTACCTTGGTCCGCAGCGTTGCCCGACCACACGACGGTGCCTATCGTTTCCCACTTACTCGTTCAGAACAACTTTCCTAGGATTCTCAACAGTCAGTGGCAGAGAAGTCCACCGATGAACACCTGGGACCATTCAATTTGGAACGGGACGCGTCTTCCCAGTTGTCACCGGCAACCTCCCTACCAGGGATGTTAGGATCCCGGACGAGCCCCCAATTGTGAGAAACACAGCTCACAGTTAAACAACTTAGTCAAGTCAAGTTCTGAAGGAGCAAGATTTTATTTGTCGTTCTTGCAAGACCGGGTGTCTAGTCAAAATAGGCACACCTTACATAGATTTGCAGCACATTTTATACTGTTTTTCAAACATTGTGATGGCTTGTATTGTGTTATTCCCCCTTATTTGGCTGTTAACCTTGTTAACTTTAAACACTGTAAATGGCTTGTATTGTGTCATTCCTTCAATTAACACTCTCTCAACTCCCATTTTGCGCTTAATCTCATCACTGCGGTTATCTGTTTCGTGTAACCTAGTTAACTGTCTGTCAATGTGCCTCCCCCTTTCTGTATGCTGCTGAACTCGTCCATCACTGCTGATTGTACTGTTAGCTCTTGCAGCCTTAAAAATTACACTACTTCTCACAGTAACAGAAACACAACTTAATATATTTTCTTCAATGTGGTGAAAGGTCACAAGGTGAGGTGCCTGAAGATTGGAGAGTGGCAAATGTTGTGCCTTTGTTTAAGAAGGGCTGCAGGGAAAAGCCTGGGACCTACGGGCTGGTGAGCCCAACGTCTATGGTGAGTAGGTTGTTAGATCTACAGGCATTTAGAGAAGCAAGGACAGATTAGAGCCTGTCAGCATGATTTTGTGAGTGGAAAATCATGTCTCAGGAATTTGAGTTTTTTGAAGGGGTAACCAAGAAGGTAGATGAAGGCAGTGCAATTGATGTTGTCTGCATGGACTTTAGTAAGACTTTTGATAAGGTACTGCATGGTAGGTTTGATTTGATTTATTATAGTCACATGTGTTAGCATACAGTGAAAAGTATTATTTCTTGTGCGCTGTATAGACAAAGCATACCATTCTGCTAAATAGACAAAGCATATAGACAATATAGACTATATAGACAAAGCATACTGTACCATTCCAGAGAAGGAAATAAAAGAATGTAGTGTTACAGTCATAGCTAGGATGTAGAGAAAGATCAACTTAGTACAAGGTGAGTCCATTCAAAACTCTGACGGCAGCAGGGAATAAAATGTTCTTGAGTCAGTTGGTATGTAACCTCAGACTTTTGTATATTTTTCCCAATGGATGAAGGTGGAAGAGAGAAGGTTTGGGGTGCGTGAGGTCTTTGATTATGCTGGCTGCTTTGCTGAGACAGTGGGAAGTGTAGCCGGAGGCAATGGATGGGAGGCTGGTTTGCCTGATGGATTGGGTTATATTCATGGCCTTTTGTAGTTCCTTGTGGTCTTGGGCATAGCAGGCATCATACCAAACTGTGATACAAACAGAAAGAATGATTTCTGTGATGTATCTGTAAAAGTTAGTGAGAATCATAGCTGACATGCCAAATTTCCTTAGTCTCCTGAGAAATTAGAGATATTGGTGGGCTTTCTTAACTATAGTGTCGGCATAGGGGTACCAAGACAGGTTGTTGGTGATCTGAATGCCTAAAAACTTGACCCTTCCTACTTAGTCCCCGTTGATTTAGACAGGGGCATGTTCTCCTCTGCGCTTCCTGAAATCGATGACAGTGGCCTTCATTTTGTTGACATCGAGGGAGAGATTATTGTTGCTGCACCAGTTCACCAGATTCTCTATCTCATTCCTGTACGTTGGCTCGTCATTGTTTGAGATTTGCCCCACTATGATGGCATCGTCAGCAAACCTGAAAATCGAATTAGAGGGGAATTTGGCCACACAGTCATAGCTGTATAAGGAGTATAGTAGGAGGCTGAGAACGCAGCCTTGTGGGGCACCGGTGTTGCGGATGATTGTGCCTATCCTCACTGATTGTGGTCTGTGAGTTCGGAAGTTCAGGATCCAGTCACAGGGAGGAGCCAAGGCCCAGATCACAGGGTTTGGAGATGAGTTTCATGGGAACAGTGGTGTTGAAGGCTGATCTTTAGTCAATAAATAGGAGTCTTACATAGGTATCTTTGTTATCTAGGTGTTCCAGGGTTGAGTGCAGGGCCAGGGAGATAGCGTCTGCTGTGGCTCTGTTGTGGCGGCAGGCAAACTGTAGTGGTCTGGGAGGCTGGGATTGCTTCATGCCATGATAGTCTTTAGAAGCACTTCATAATGATGTTGCATAAGGTTAAATCTCACAGGATCCAGGGTGGTAGCCAATTGGATACAAAATTGGCTTGATGACAGAAGACAAGAGTGTGGATGTAGAGGGTTGCTTTTCAAACTGGAGGCCTGTGACCAGCGGTGTGACTCAGGAATCAGTGCTGGGACCACTGTTACTTGCCATTTATATTAATGATTTGGATGAGAATTTAGGAGGCATGATTAGTAAGTTTGCAGATGACACCAAGATTGGTGGCATAGTGGACAGTGAAGAAGGTCATCTCAGATTGCAACGGGATCTTATCAATAGAGGCAGTGGGTTGATGAATGGCAAATGGAGTTTAATTTAGATAAATACAAGGTGATGCATTTTGGTGGATCGGACCAGGGCAGGACTTACTCAGTTAATGGTAGGATATTGGGGAGAGATACAAAACAAAGAGATCTAGGGGTGTATGTTTGTAGCTCCTTGAAAATGAGTCACAGGTGGATAGAGTGGTGAAGAAGGCATTCAGCCTGCTTGGTTTCATTGGTCAGAACGTTAAATACAGAAGTTGGGCATCTCAATGACGTTATACAAGACATTGGTAAGGCCACACTTGGAATACTTCATGCACTTCTGGTCACCCTATTATAGAAAGGATATGATTAAACCAGAAAGAGTGCAGAAAAGTTTTACTAGGATGGTTTGAATTATAAGAAGAGGCTGGATATACTGGGACTTTTTTTCCCTGAAGCATAGGAGGCTTAGGGGTGGTCATATAGAGGTCTATAAAATAATGAAGGGCATAGATAAGGTAGATAGATAGTCAACATCTTTTCCAAAAGGTAAGAGAGTTTAAAACTAGGTTTGAGGGGAGAGATACAAAAAGATCCAAAGGGGCAATTTTTTCACACACAAGGTGGTGAGTGTCTGGAGTGAGCTGCCAGAGGTGGTAGTAGAGATGGATACAATTTTGCCTTTTAAAAAGCATTTAGACTTTTACATGGCTAAGCTTGGTATAGAGAGATGTGGGCAATTGGAACTAGATTGATGGTAAAAACTGGGCAGCATGGACAAGTTGGACCAAAGAGCCTGTTGCCATGTTGTAAACCTCTATGACTATGGCATTTTGCAGGAGTATTTGACAGCGAATTAAATGAGATATTTAGGACATGATGAAAAGCTTAACCAATAAGGTAAATTTTAGAAAGTGGCTTAAAGGAGGAGAAAGAAACATAGCGATGTGGGGAGATGCTGTGAAGAAATTTCAGAGCTTAGAGACTTGGCAACTGAGGCTCAGCTGCCAATGATAGACATGCAACACAAATCCAAAATCAGAGCTGTACCAATTTTCTTTGACTTGGAACAATTAAAATTAAAGACATATATACAAAAGAAGATCCTATTCTGTGTTTTACTGTATGTATATTTTTAAGTTATTGATTTGTCTAATGTTGCACTGGCAGTAATGCTCTCAAATGCTAATTCCACAGTAGACAACTATGAAGTGTAAACCTAAACCAAATCCCTCTTCTCTCCCCTCCCCCTCCAAACACAGTAATCAGCCCTGCACACACATGCATGTACATGCACACACTAATCAACCCACCCCCTACACACATAGCCAACTCCCTTCCTTGCACGCACGGTAATCAGTCTCTCCCCTCATTACCATCTCCCCGCATGTCTGTTCCCCTTATTCCAGTCATTAGCTTCTCCTTCGCCCCTCTTGACCACGACTCATAGCTCTGTAATGGCCATTAGCTCAAAACCATTTCTCTCTATTTGTGCTATTTTTCTTGTTATGAATGCTTTTTGTTTTCAGGTAAAGTAACTTTAACTTTTCACTATTTTCCTTGATTTGCTGATGCATTATTACTGCCAATCCTTTGACCCTTCTCTTGTACCCTACCTGCATCCTTAGCTGTAAGGTGCACCAGGATGCTGATCCCAGTTAGTTGAACTGGAGCCCAGCTCAAAGGAACAGTTCCCTCTTTCCACAGCACTCTTTCTAGTTTCTCATTAATCAAGTCTTTGAACCATGCATTCAACTCCCTCATCTGTGTGATCCCATACCAAATTCCACTTGCTCAGGTAGTAATCCAGAGATTATTATCTTTGTGTTTTAATTTTGACTCGAGCTGCTCTGACTCCCTTTGCAAGTTAGGTTTGAAGTTTTTGCTAAAATTCACAAGCTTCCAGAGCAATGAGGCAATGTAATCGGATATTATTGTTTTGTTTTTTTTCAAATCCATTGCCAGTGCTCCTTACTATGTTAAGAGACAAAATCTGGTGCAGTCTTAAGATGCTGTATTTGAGTTTATAGAAGCGTGGAATCAGTACAGTGGGGAGGGAGGCCATTCAGCTCATCAGGTTTGCACTGACAACAATTCCTACCTCCATAACCCATATATTTACCTTGCAAGTCCCCCCCCGACACTGAGGGGCAATTTTGCATGGGTAATCAACCTAACCTGCACATCCTCGGACTGTGGGAGGAAACCCATGCAGACACAGGGAGCACATGCAAACTCCACACAGACGGTGATGCAAGTCTGGAATTGAATCCAGATCCTTGATCGTTGCTCTGGCGGGCAACAGCAATGCTAACTACTGTGCTACTATGCCACCTGTTTATCAACAAAATAAACATTTTAATAAGGTTTAGCACTGCTACTTCACTGCTCTAGGGACCCAGCTTCAACTCTTGGCCTTGGGTGATTGTGTGAATTTTGCGCATTCTCCCTGTGTCTGCATGGGTTTCCTCCAGTGCTCTGGTTTTCTCTCATAGTCCATAGATGTGCAGGTTAGGTGGGTTGGCCATGGGAAATTGCTCCTTAGAGTCCCAAGATGTGTAGGTTTGATGGATTAGCTTTGGAAAATGTGTGAGGTTACAGGGATGGGGGGGTATGGGGCAGATGCTCTGTTGGTGATTTGGTACAGACTGGATGGGTCAAATGGCCTGTTCTGCACTGTATTGCTTCAATGATTCTAAAAGGATATGCTGTTTCCCACCAGAGCAACATGACTTCAAATAAATGGAAATGAAAATTACTTTTAAAATGTTACTAATTGCTGGTTTAGTTGGTACATTTAATACAATTTATAAGTAGCATGTGTTGAGAAAGAAACAGAATTAGTGTTTCAGATCAATATGCATCAGCTTGGGATTGCAATTTTCAGAGCCTCCCTGAATCAGCGGAACCTTGCAATTCTAACATCATTAAGGGGTTTGATTCAGTCAAATTGAACCATGAACCACGATTAAAGATCACTGAACAAAGGATCATAAGTGATTTAGGGCATAACTCCCTCATTTTAAATAAGGGCACAGTGGTTTGGGTGTAACGCCCTCATTTCCTGTACGGCTTTAGGCCCATCCCACCTTGATTAATCTAACGGAAGTAGTGGAAACTCAACCATAAACAATTTGGCTGTTTCAAACTAATTTCCCCATTCATGCATTCTCAGTTCTTGCTTAAAGATTGACAGTGAGATTGTATCCTAATATATCCAATTCTATCACACAAAATATTTATCTGAAACTTGATAATGTGGAATAATGCATTGCAAATCCAACTGTTTAAAATTGTTATCGAAAATCAGGTGTTATACAAATAGTCAAAAATACAAGAAATATGTTAGTCTTGCCTAATTTTACATCTTTCTTGATATTTCACAAAATAATTTTAGAAGTAATCCTCAAATTTGAATTTTTTAATCTTCCACAGTTTCAGCCTAATACTCTAAATATGTTGTTTGCCTATCTAACCACAAGGGTGAAGATTCCTTTCTTTGTGTGTGATTTAGACCAATTCACCAGTGACATTTCATCATGGGAAGATCTTACGTCATTGGGGAATACAGTGAGAAATATCTTAAAAAACTGAAGGCAGAAGAGCGATATGGCACAACTGGGATTTTAATAGGCCAGGTAAGTAAACTTACCATATTTCGTTCACGTTAAACATGATTAACTGGTTTTAAATCTAGAATTTATTGAACAAGAAAAGAATGAGCTTGCGTTTATTTTTAAAACAAGATAAACCATTTAAATGTACTGAATGTTAAGCATTCCTTTATGATTGAAAACACTGAATATATAAAAACACGATTGTCGTGAATGCCATCAGAAGCCCCTGTGTGGATTAGAGGGATGCTTTACATGTTGTATTTTAAAAATGTTTACATAATCTCATGCTCTGTCTCTGTATATGTTCCAAATGCTTGAATAAAGGAACATATCGTTTAGATATTTTATATTGATACCTTTGGTTTGTCTCTTAATTATACTAAACAATACGTATCTGAGAACTACTTTATTTACAAAAATGTCCATGGGAGCCATGTCTTGCAGCTGCTTTGTAGTGTCCTACAATTTTACCAATAGAGGATGGAGAGATAATTGGAAGGATTACAGTGCACCCTTAATTGGAAATAATTTTAAAAGGTTTCTTAAAAATAATTTACATCCCATTATATTATATTGACTGCTATAAAATACCATACAATCTTTCAAATTAATATTCAAAGTTGTTAGTCTTTGCCCAAAAATGTGAAGGTCAGAACTGTAGCCCACGTGAGTATCAATGACCCTATTCCCATACACAAAAAGTGAATTTCTATTGAGAACTCAAGAGCATTGGAGCTTTCTCTAAATGGGGGAGGAAATCACTTTTTATTCATGGTTAACTAAATAAGGTATTTCGAATTTATGTTTCTTCTTCAAAATTAATTGTAAGCATTAACCAGATTTAATTGTCATGGGTGATAACTCCATTCTTGACTCAGCTGAACATATAAGAGTCCTGATATGTGGTGAAATTGCAGATTACCTTTTTCTTTTGGTTTCATGCATTCTCTGACTAAACTTTCTATCATTTTGCAGATTACGCCAATGAAAACCTATATAATATTTGCTGCTCGAACTCCACTCAAAGATCAAGCTGAACTTCCACCAGAAAATCCAAATGAAATGAATGCAAGTGACATTGAGTGGGTGTCTGAACATGCACGACAGGTCAGTGTTACACTAAAGTAATTGCTCTTATTTCCATGGAGTAAAACTTATATATATATTTCAACTCATTTTTCTGTATTGTTGCAGACAGTTAGTCAGCATTGAGTGTTGTCTTTAGATCAAGCAAGGTTCGGAAATGGAGTAATAATTGGATGGTGAGAAGAAAAGGAGGCAGGGAGGAAATGGAAAAATAGGGAGAGGAAAACAAGGAAAGGAGGGGTAAAAGATTAGGGAGAGACTACTTCAGGTGTGAGAGGAGTTTACAGAAGTACCTCTGGGAAGTATTTTTAAAAGGTAACATAATGCCAAATGAACCTGTGCCATAAGATGATATGTAGGATGTACCATTGGGATGGTTGACCAAAATCAATAAAAATGTTTTCTCACTGTGGAGGAGGTACTGATGAGTACTGTATTTCCTCAATTTGTCCCTCCCAAGTTAAATAGGTGGTAGCATTGGAAGATCTGTGTTGTCCCTCAGAGGTTGCATGGATGTTGCAGAATCTTATTGTCAATCACATTAGCATTGAATAGACCCAGAATGAGCTGTGTAGAATAAATCAGCAGTGAGCAGGGAGAAATATGACACATTTGTTCAGAATAGGGAATGTAAGTGACTGATCCTAATCCAAAATAGTGGAGAGCAAAAATCAGTTTATGTAGGTGAATTGACATTGGGCAATGTATGGTCTCTGTTGGCTGGAGATTGAATTGATAAGGGATTAACACAGGGACACAATAAAGTGGCTGTATTATTTGATATGCTTTGATGTTCTATATGGGTAGTAAAGAATAATTTTAATATTTTAAGCTAAGTAAGTTAGAGACGAGGATAATAGATCCAATTTGTAGGTTAACAAAAGGGATTGAGTGGGACAATTAGGAAAGAGAGAATAAAACATGGCAGGGAAGGAGCTGTGGGAGAAAGGGGAGAGAGTTAAGAAGGGGAGCTAATAGGAATTTAGGTTTTTAGGGTAGAGTGTTGAGGAAAGGAGAAACACAGCTAGTTCAAGAAGATGTTGTGAATGAACAATACAATTTTGTAGGGTGGTTATAATGATATTGGAAATAAAACAGGATAGTGGTGTTCTGAGAAGGACAAACAAAAACCACTGGAAGAATGGGTTAGAACAAAATTAACAGTCAGTGGAAGAAATTGTGTTCATTAGCGGGATGAGTGTGCAAAATGATGTTCATTGAAGAAATGTGGCTGCAATCTCACTCAGTTGTGGAAGGAGAGATTCAGGGCTAATAAAGCTCATATGTTAGAGGAAGTGTTATTCAGTTTTGTTGATGAAGTGATGGATTAGTTTAAAGCCAAACTCTGTCAAATGCCATTAGGATCCTTAGACACGCCAATGTAATTGCAAATTTAAGTTGCCTATTGACAGAGTTCCCAGGAAATTACAATGTGAAAAAGGCAATGGCATTTTTCCTGGAATTATCTGCTACTCCCTGGCTTACCTTGTCAAAATGATTGAACAGCAAATGTTTACAGCTTTTCTCTCCTTTTAGCTTCAGTGACTGTTTCTTTGTGAACATCCTTATGATTATCATTGTTACTTAGATCACTGAAGAATGGTTCTGATGAACTTTATAATGTAAGCGTCTATTGCACTGTCATCTCCCACTTTCATTCCACTGCGACTTTAATCCTTAATTACACTTAACATTCTCTGAAATCAACTGAACAAATCAATTAGCTTTCCTTTTTTAAGATATGAGTCAGTATTGTGCTCACTGATAATTCTTATACGTGCTACGGGTTTGCTTATGCATCTTCGTAAGACCATGCAAGATACAATTCCATTTGAACCGGAGACAGGAGACAATGCAAAAATAAATCCTACCGTGCAACTCTCATTTATTTATTCTTTATTAATTAATTTGATAATATTTGAATTCATTGTTTGACTTAAGTTATGTACCAATGATCAGACATCACGTGATTAAAGACAGATTGAAGTACTGAAGATCAGCTCCTGTTTCTGTGCTCCAAAAGGAATGGGTTTTGAGAAATGTTGGGAATACTTTACAACTCTGCTCACATCACTCACGTGCATATAGTTTATTTAAAAATTTATTCCCTAGTTTTCTTCACATCATTTTGAAGAAATATTTAAGCAGAAATTGTTAGACTTTTTTGTCAGTACAGCTGACTAAAGTATAGTGATGTATCCTGGGAAGTTAGACACTTCATATTCTAAATACAGCTCACAGTCCTGGTCAAAAATAACAAGTTCAAGCCTAGGCTTTTGGGAGAAGCTGAGGCCTTCAACTGAAAGCTCTAGGCATTAAGAGACAAGGCAGTGGCTGAATTTAATCATATCATTGTAAATGTACTTTTTCAGTTTATTGACAGCTGAAGAATAAAATTGTGAAACATTTTTCAGAATACATTTTAACTTTTCATTAGTAGGAACTAGGTGGACAGACTGCAAAAAAGTTGATATATTCTTACCATAAAATAAAGCAGCTATCATGTGTAATGTGAGTTTTGGCAGGATAAAAATGACACCTTTAACATTGAAACGCCACTCACAGAAGTTATAGATACTCCAAGTAACTAATGAATTTCAGGCAAATGTGTACTCTAAGTACCAAATTTAATTGGGGGGGGGGGGGGGCGTGATTCTCCTCAAAAAATTTTAAGTGTCGAATTCACGTAAAAACTGGAGTAAGGCCTGCTGTTCTTTTCACCGGGAGTTTCCCACACTTTGTGCTGTGCGATTTCTGGCGTGGAGCTGACAGTGCCAGAAATCTAAAGCCCAGAGAGTCGCAGAGGCCGTGGCACCCAGCGGGAAGCCTGCAAAATGGTCTCTGCTTGGGTCTCCCAGCCCGCTGCACTATAAAAGCAGCGCAGCAGGCTGGGAGAATTGCCCCTAATATATTATGAATTAATTACCTTCAGTGATGCACACTGTAATTTGGATATAATGATCGCTTCCTTACCTGTTTCTTGTATTGTACTGAATCTCTTTGTCTCTAATCATTGGCTTCCACCTCTCCTTTCTATTGTTTTTCTTTCCTTAACCCTTTTTCTTCCAGATTATTCCACCTCTGTCTCTCTCTCTCTCTCTCTTTCTCTGGCCTTCTCTTCTGACTCTCAGGACTGCTACATTTTAACAAAACTCCCAAGACAACTGATCATTTTTCAGTTTACTCAATAAATGTTATTCTGGATTAAATTAGGATATTTACCTATATTGTATTAAAGATTCTGTCTTTTGTTTTTATTTGTGTAATTTGATTAGCTGATAAAGCTGTGCCGTATAGCATGAGTTTTAATACATATGCATTTCTGATGCATACCAGGTTTCCAGAATGTTGCCAGGAGGGATATTGGTACTTGGGGTGTTTCTTATCAGACCTCCAAAAATGACCAAGGAGGAAGCTCATGATATTTTTCGAAAAGTGAGTATGAGGCATTAGTCATTTTGTTTTGCTATTTTTAAATGCTTACACATGCTTTTGATATATTGTGGAATGTAGGTGGAGCTAACATACATGACATAAGTAGCGTAATATGCATTATAAACAAGAATGAATAATATATTAGATTCTAATGTGTAATGTTAAAGAACATCATTAGCCGTAGGCAGGTTAGTTCAGGGGATAATGAGCAATTACTAACAAAAACAATAGAATGCTGCTGGGGCTGAGGAATATGTCAGAAATTGCAGAAAGATAGAAATGTTGCAGAGCAGAGAAGATAGAAGGGTCAGGCGACAAGGTATGCTGATGCTAATGGGCAGCTTGAATGTAAAGCTCCAATATAATTAGTTACATAGAAGACAGTTCTTGTTACATTGCAGCTGTGTATCAGCGTAAATACCTCGTCAAATGTTGAATGTAAATACATTTATATGGTATATGGGTAATTTGAACCATGGTGCATGGTAAGTGTAACATGCTTGGGAGAAACTGATGACTTTGGACAAATGGTTCCCAAAGATCTCCACCACTGAGATTTTCCATGTCTTATGTATGGGTCTGTTGTAGACCAAGTTATAGAGATGGATTGCTGTTTTTAGTCAACTGCTCCATTATCATTACAACAATCAAGATACATTAAGCCTTCACTTAAATTCTTGACTTTCAGGAAGCAACCACAACTTTAAATGAAACAACTTTAAGTGACTCATAGGTTTCATAGGAATCAATACAAAAGCCTGAATTGAGTTCCTTAAGCTATTTCTCACATAGAAAAAAGCAATGTACAAGTCAAAATACTGTATCATACATGTGCAGCATTGTATTCCTAGATGAAATAACTTGCAAAATAAAATACAATATATAAACTAAATTTGTTTAAAAACAGTTAGATTACAGTACTTGCCTCAGGACACTATACTATTAAATTGACCAGGTTGTATCAGGTGGCAGATGTTGGTTGGTGCAGTTAACACTACCAGCACCGAACAACTCCTACCACTAGATGGAGCCCAGGAATTAGTGTGAGTTCAGGAGTTGGAGTTGGGACCCACTGAAGAACAGATCCTAAGGACCTGCGTAAGAACAGAGGCTGGAGGCAAGTGGTGGGGAGATAGGCAAGTGGTGATGGGATTGCGGGGGGGAGGAAAGCAATCAAAACTGGTACATCAGCAAGGTGGAGAAGAGGGGCAAGGCCAGGGGTCAACAAGCAGGGTGAGAAGCAATTACGGCTGGGAGCAGCAAGGCTGGAAATCAGCATGATGAGTGAAAGGCAATATCTGGAGTGGGAAGAAGAAGTACTAAGGGCAAGGGTTGGAGTACTGGAAGAAAAGTCGTGTGAGCAGATAAATCATAGCAGTCTAAAGATAAAATTTATTTATTAGTGTCACAAGTAAGCTTACATTATCACAGCAATAAGTTACTGTGAAAATCCTCTAGTCACCACACTGAGGGAGAATTTAACATGGCCAATGTACCTAACCAGCATGTCTTTCGGACTACAGAAGTTGTTTGTAGTAAACAACATTAAAGTGAAAGTGACTTTGTTAAATGGACATACTGTAATTATTTTGTTAACAACGTTAAAATGAAACAATGTTAAGTGAGGACTTACTATATTAGCTGGCCAGGTGCACCTAAGGCCAAATTCTCTGACCTCGCCCTTGGCTGGGATTCTCCAGTCCCGCAGGCGACAGAAGTGTTAGTGAGGAATCACTTTGGGACCAGTGACCATAATTCTACTGGTTTTAAGATAGCTATGGAGAATGATAAGTCTGGCCCAAAAGTTAAAATTCTAAATTGGGGCAAGGCCAATTTTGATGGTTTCAGGCAGGAACTTTCAGAAGTTAATTGGGGGAGTCCGTGGGAAGGCAAAGGGATGTCTGGTAAGTGGCACACTTTCAAAAGTATGTTAACCAGGGTTCAGGGTAAACACATTCCTCCTATAGTGAAGAGCAAGGCTGGCAGAAGTAGGGAACCCTCGATAACTCGGGATATTGAGGCCTTGGTCAAGAGGAAGAAAGAGGCATATGACATGCATAGGCAGCTGGGATCAAGCGAATCCCTTGAAGATTATAGGGGTGTAGGAGTAGAGTTGGGAGAGAAATCAGGAGGGCAAAAAGGGGACATGAGATTGTTTTGGCAGATAAGGTAAAGGAGAATCGAAAGAGCTTCTACAAATATGTAAAGGGCAAAAGAGTAGTAACACAGAAGAGAGTAGGGCCTCTTAAGGATCAACAAGGTCATCTATGTGCAGATCCACAAGAGATGGGTGAGATCCTAAATGAATATTTCTCATCAGTATTTACTGTTGAGAAAAGCATGATGTTAGGGAACTTGGGTAAATAAATAGTGATGTCTTGAGGAGTGTGCATATTACATAGAAGAAGGTGCTGGAAGTCTTAAAGCACATCAAAGTAGATTAATCCCCGGGACCTGATGAAGTGTATCCCAGGACATTGTGGGAGGTGAGAGAGGAAATTGCTCCCCTAGTCAAGATATTTGAATCATCGATAATCACGGGTGAGGTGCCTGAAGATGTTGTGCCTTTGTTTAAAAAGGGCTGCAGGGAACTACAGGCCAGTAAGCTTCACATCTGTGGTGGGTAAATTGTTGGAAGGTATTTTGAGAGACAGGATCTACAGGCATTTAGACTTGCAAGAACTGACTAGGGATAGTCAGCATGGCTTTGTGAGTGGAAAATCATGAGTCACAAATTTGATTGAGTTTTTTGAAGGGGTAATCAAGAAGGTAGATGAGGGCAGTGCAGTTGATGTTGTCTACATGGACTTTAGCAAGGCCTTTGACAAGGTACAGCATGGTAGATTGTTGCATAAGGTTAAATCTCATAGGATTCAGGGTGAGGTATCTAAATGGACACAAAATTGGCTTCTTGACAGAAGCCAGAGGGTGGTTGCAGAGAGTTCTTTTTCAAACTGGAGGCCTGTGACCAGCCTCAGGGATTAGTGCTGGGTCGACTGTTATTTGTCATTTATATTAATGATTTGGATGAGAATATAGGAGGTATGGTTAGTAAGTTTGCAGATGACATTAAGATTGGTGGCATAGTAGACAGTGAAGAAAGTTATCTCCAATTGCAACGGGATCTTGATCAATTGGGCCAGTGTGCTGACGAATGGCAAAAGGAGTTTAATTTAGACAAATGCGAGGTGATGCATTTTGGTAGATTGAACCACGGCAGGATTTATTTAGTTAATGGTAGGCTACTGGGGAGAGTTACAGAGCAAAGAGATCTAGGGGTACATGTTCATAGCTCCTTGAAAGTGGAGTTGCAGGTGAAGAGAGTGGTGAAGAAGGCATTCAGCATGCTTGGTTTCATTAGTCAGAACATTGAATACAGGAGTTGGAATGTCTTGTTGAAGTTGTACGAGACATTGGTAAGGCCACACTTGGAATATTGTGTGCAATTCTGGTCACCCTATTATAGAAAGGACATTATTAAACTAGAAAGAGTGCAGAAAAGATTTACTAGGATGCTACTGGGACTTGATGGATTGAGTTGTAAGGAGAGGCTGAATAGACTGAGACTTTTTTCTCTGGAGCGTATGATGCTGATGGGGTGATCTTATGGAGGTCTATAAAATAATGAGGGGTACAGATCAGCTAGATGGTCAATATCTTTTTCCAAAGGTAAGGGAGTCTAAAATTAGAGAGCATAGGGTTAAGATGAGAAGGGAGAGATACATAAGTGTCCAGAGGGGCAATTTTTTCATGCAAAGGGTGGTGAGTGTCTTGGAACAAGATGCCAGAGGTAGTAATAGAGGCAGGTACAATTTTGTCTTTTAAAAAGCATTTAGATAGTTACATGGGTAAGATGGTTTTGGAGGGATATGGGCCAAATGCAGGCAATTGGGATTAACTTATGGGTTTAAAAAAAAGGGCAGCATGGACAAGTTGGACCAAAGGGCCTGTTTCCATGCTGTAAATCTCTATGACTCTATGCTGTGAATGGAGTTTTGGCTGAGTGCCAAATTCCCCGCTCTCACTTGCAGCGACGTTGGGGCGAGCAAAATCAGAGAACCCTAACCTAAGCATTTTTTTGATCTAACGATTCCTGTGTTTCTTGTGTCTATTTTTGCTCAAGAAATTTATTTGCTTCTTACATTTTGCTGTTTTCTTTATCAGCCTTACTGTAACAACAAATGCCATATTATTCAATGTCAGAAGTTCCCTGACAGCAGTGTTCCTTGCTTAAATGGAACTAAGGAGAGTATTTCTCTTCTGACAATGAGAATCTATACACATCTGCTGTTAAGTTTTGTCAATCCAGTCATGAATGGTGGTCAATTAAACAACCAGCTGGAGGATAAGGCTCCACAAATATCTCCATGAGGGATCTCATTACATCAGTGCAAAAGATGAGGCTGAAGCATTTGCAACAATCTTGAGTCAGAAAAAATGAATGGATGATCCAACGACTTCCTGAGGTCTTCAGTATCACAGATGTTTGTCTTCAGACAATTTGATTCACTCTACATAATGTTGAGAAATGGCTGAAGGCATGGGATACTGCAAAGACGATGGATCGTGACAACATTCTGGCAATAAGTACTGACATTTGTGCTCCAGATCTAGCTGCTTCCTTGGCAGTCTCCCTAGTGCAGCTACAATACTGTGATCTACCCAGCAAAGTGGAAAAGTGTCCAGGTGTCCTCTCCACAGTAAGATCAACTCCAAATTGGCCAAGTAGTGTCTTATCTATCTTCTTTCGATCATTAATAAAGCGATGGAATGCGTCATCAACAATGCGATCAAACAGCATTTACTGACTAATAACCTGCTCATTAATGCTTAATTTGGGTTATGTCAGGCCATTCAGCTGCTGACTTCATTACAACTGTGGTTCATGCATAGATAAAAGAGCTGAACTTGAGATGAGAGCAGCTAAATATTCCCTTAGTGTTCCAAGATGTGTAAATTAGGGGATTAGCAGGGTAAATACCTGGGGATGGGCCAGGGTATGATGCTGTTCGGAGAGTCGATGCAAACTTATTGGGCTAAATGGCCCCCTTCTGCACTGTAGGGATTCTGCGATTCTATGATTGCCCCCGACATCAAAGAAAAGCTTAACCGGGTGTGACATCAGGGAACTTTTAGCAAAACTGAAGTCAGAGGGATAAAGGGAAAACTTCCTTGGTTGGAGTCAGATCTAGCACAATGGGAGATAGTTGTAATTGTTGTTGATCATTACTGCAGGAGTTCCTCAGGTTAGTATTTTGGGCTCAACTATTTTCATCTGCTTCACCAATGACCTTCTCTCCATCACAAGGTCAGAAGTGGGGATGTTCATTGTTGATGACTGCATAACAATTTCAACATTCTTTTCAACAGTAATATTTTCTTTCAATGGCAGATACATTGAACAGATATTTTGTGTCAGTTCTATTTGAGTAGAAGGCTGGAACTCCCCAGATCATGATGGACTTCATCTTAGGATCTTAAAAGAAGTGATTGCTTAGATAGTATTCAATTTAATCTTCTAAAATTCCCTATATTCTGGAAAGGTCAGCCTGTGTTTTCATCTATTCAGATTGACTAAGGAGCTCGATAAAAATGGGTACTGATTTTGGAACTCCTGACCGGTTGGTGGGCTGTTTGATTTTTGGGAGCGCCAGTAAAGGGTGTGGCTGCTTCCTGTCAGAAGTCTGCATCCAACACTCCTGACCTGGCCAGCTCCATTGTAAGATAAGTACCTTTCCACAATTTCCACAGAGTCAGGCCAGGCTTTTGAAGAGTCATTGTTCACGACCTCTTAAAGGCATTGTGAGCCTTAATGGGCATGAAGGGACTGTTAAAAAGTAAGTTCACAAGGTTCTCCTCTTGCTTCCATGTTACATCATGATCTCTGTCTTTCTCTCTCTCTCTCTCTCTCTCTCTCTCTCTCTCTCTCTCTCTCTCTCTCTCTCTCCCCTCTACCCCCCCCACCCCCTGAGCCAGCTCCTATATTCTGTCATGCCTGCTATGTCAAACTCTGCCCTTGAAGTCACCCCTATGACACCTCATGCATTCCCATGCTGATTGCTACCCTTTGCAGGCACTTTGAAAATCATGATGCAATCTGGCTTTGTCACATGGTTTTGTGAAAGTGTAATCGCGCTCTACTAATTTAGTAGTTCTTTGAGGAAGAAGGAAGAAACATGGATAAAGCAAAATCTGTAGATGTAGTGTATTTGGATTTCCAAATGGTATTTGACCAAGTGCCTTATGAAAACTTACTTCATGAAATAAGAGCTCATGGTGTGGATAATATATTAGCATGGATAGAAGCCTGGTTACCTAACAGAAAACAGAACATAGGGGTGAAGTAGGTTACTTTGAGGTTAGCAAAATTAAATCAGTGATGTTTCCAGTTGTGGGGCCTCAACTATTTACAATCTGTCAATGACTTGGATGAAGGGGCCAAATGTATGGTAACTAAATTTGCAGATGACACAGGTAAGTTGTGAAGAGGACATAAGGAGTCTGTAAGGAGATCTAGGTTAACTGATTGGGTAAATATTTGACTGATGGAGTACAACTTGAAAAAAAGTGAGCTTTTCCACTTTGGCAGAAAGAACAGAAAAGCAGTATATTATTTAAATGGAGAGAGATTGCAGAACTCTGCACAACAGAGGGATTTGGCTCTCCTGGCACATGGTCATAGAGGTTTACAACATGAAAACAAGCCCTTCAGCCCAATTTGTCCATCCCACCCACTTTTTACCATTTAAGCTCGTCCCAACTGCCCACATTTGTAGAACTTTGACCCAGCAACAATGAAGGAATGATGGTGTATGACTTAGTGGGGAAATTGGAGGAAGTGATTCCCTTATATGCCTGTTGCTTTGTCCTTTAAGGTGGTAGATGTTGCAAATTTGAAAGGTGCTGTTGAGGAAGCCTTGATGAATTGCTTTCGTGTGTCTTGTAGATGGACTATACTGTTGACATGGAACACTGGTAACACTGTACCTTTGAACTGCCTGTTCAAGAGCAAATCCTAATTGAGCTGAATTTGTTTACTGCTCAGTGTGAGCGAAGTTGAAGTCTGTGTTTTTTGGTCAGCACTTTGGTGTCTTTAACTCAGCAACTTTTCTGTCTGTCCATTCAGACTGCACTAGGTTAAATTATATCTTGCATGTTTTTTTAACTCTGAAGTAATACTTTTGCTCAGCATACAGCCTGCCAGCAAGATCACCACCCCCCTCTCCATTTTGCCCAAACTCAGCCAACAGATACTGAACTTTCATGAATACCATTTGAAAGATATGAGGCGAATCTGGGGTAGTTCTCGTAAGAATAAAACTGGTGAAGAGGAGATTTGATAAAGGTGTTTAAAATCAAGGAAGGGTTTAGTAGCGTGATGTTAGTGTACCTTTGAGTTTTTTTTTCTAAATCAAGTTTTCTGCAGTTGTAAGCAGGCCTTTTTGGCTTCAGTTATTTTCTCATTAAGGTATTGGTTTGTCTGGAGGAGTCTTTTTATTGCTGCTTAACCGGGGGTTTGCTTTTTTTTTTGGATGTTTATGACTCTGCATCGTTAAAAGAAAAACTGGGTGTCAGGAGCTCTTTTTCAGTTTGCTTTAGAAAGGACATTAAGCTGGAAAGAAACCTCTCTCCCTCTCTCTCTCTTTCTCTCTCCCTCCCTGGTTTTGGAAATTCTGCTGGAATTCTGAAAGCAAGGCCTTGCCTTTCTGAAGGGGGCAATCTGCTCTTGGTGGCTGGCCTAGAGTCCCTGGTTTTTGGAAACTGTTCTGACTTCAAACTGTTCTGAGTCTATCCAGAGAACTGCAGACTTCATCCAAAGGACTCAATTCCAGTGTCACGTGAGCATTAGTCTGTGCTGTATTAAATGTTTGAAGGGTTTTGTTTATGGGATTGGTTTGATTGGGATAGCTCCTATACTCCTTCATGGTTTTATATTATCGTGGTTTATTTCATATTGTTTGTAATTGATAGAATTCATTGCTATACATGTTAACTATACTCTTAGATAAACTTTGTTTGATAAACGCTCCCTAGTAGGTCAAGTGAATCATACCTGAAGTGAAAGCAATCATACTTATCCTAGTCAAATTCAAGTTGCAAATCTTGTGATCCAGGCAGACTCCATTAAACACTTTGGAGTTTCTGACCTGATCAATAGCAATAGAGCAAATAAAAATAAATTATTTCCAGTAGCTGAATGGTCAGTAACCAAAAGGTACAGATTTATGGTGATCAGCACAAAACTCTGAGGTGACATGAGGAAAATCCTTGCTGAACAGGTAGTTATGTAGGCACTGCCTGATTATGCTATTCGATTAACTTCTTCAGTGCTCTTCTGGCCTCTACTTTTCATAAACCAGCTAATCCAGAAATCTAGTAGCCACTACTCTGGATAGCTGTGCCTCAGTGAATTAATTTCAAGATCCTCATCCTCATTTTCACTGCATCTACTGCTTCGTTTCAGCCTGCTTGAGTAATCTCTTTCAGTAAGATATTTGTTCATGCCTGCTACTCCAGGAATATTGCTTGCTCTCCACCTTCTGTTGACATTTGAACCAATATATTCCATTCCATTGGAATCCTTTTCCAAAAATACGCTACCCGAAAACATGTATATCTTTAAATTTTAGACTCCCTACCTAACTAGGTTCATTTTCTGCATGATAGCTGACCCGTCTAACTTTGAGATGTTATTTTAAATGAGAATTTCTGTATAAAAATGTGTTATTCAGCAATTGAAGTGGAAGTACACAGCGCAATCTGAAATAATAGGTTTCAGATTTTATTTATACTCTGATTTCAAAAATTTGAAGGATTAAGGTTCTTTCATAGAAACCTTTCAGCAATATTTTTCATCCAAGAACATCAGATTTAACACTGGGTATGCAAACTGAAATTTAGTGACTTGAGATATTCAGAGAACCCTGTGTAATAATCTAATAAATATAATCTGTGAAGTTGACCTCTATAAAACATGTTTGTTGTACCACTCAAGTATATTACCATGCAGCAATCCTTTACTGATGTGCACGTTTATACTGTAGCATACTGTAATCTATTATGCAACCTGACATATTATTCATTGTTGAAAGAAAGAACTAGTATTTAGATTGCAACACAGCATGTGTCAAAAAATTCTAAAGTGCTTCACAGTCTGTGAATGACTTGAAGTGCAATTATTGTAGTTATACATATAAGCACGGCTGTTAATTTGATTAGTAGTCAATTTCACATTGTTGTGATGTGCCTCTTCTCATCAGTATACAAAATGTGACATAGCAAACACTATGTCCCACAAATCCCTACCCCTTCATTGACAGCCTTAAAAGATCAGTTATAAAACAAGTATTTAAAACATGAATGTTTGTTTTGAGTAAGTAGCATAATAGTTTCTATCTTTTCTATTACAGTTGGCATCTGCTGTTGAGGCTGCTGTTGCAAAGGAAAGACTCTGGAATTTTACAGAGGAGGAAACAGCTGAGCGAGTTGTTCTCCAAGTCTATGCTGACTCAAAGAAGTATCCTTTAATGGTTAAACAGAGGGGTGTAGAATTTTATATAATAAGACCATAAGACATAGGAGCAGAATTGGGCCACTTAGTTCATCGAATATGCTCCACCATTCAATTATAGCTGATAATTTTCTCATCCCCATTCTCCTGTATTTTTCCCATAACTCCTGATCCCCTTATTAATCAAGAACCCATCCATCTCTGTCTAAAGACACTCGGTGACCTGGTCTCCACATCTTTCTGCAGCAGAGAATTCCACAGATTCACCATTCTCCCTCTTCATCTCTGTTTTAAAGGATCATTCCTTTAGTCTGAGGTTGTGCCTCTGGCTCTAGTTTTTCTTACTAGTGGAAACATCCTGTCCATGTCCACTCTATCCAGGCCTTGCTGTAGCCTGCAAGTTTCAATAAGATCCCCCCTCATCCTTCTAAATATCTCAACCAACAAGATGAGAGTCATCATGAACATTCCCATCCTTGTCAGAGCCCAGCCCAGGACTGTAAAAGATGAGGCTGAAGAATTTTGGAACAGTATTCAGGTAGAAGTTCCAAGATGATGGATCATTAATCTCTTTCTAGGCCTGTCCCAGCAAAGCTAGTCTTCACCTAATTTGATGCATTCCATTGCACCATCAAGAATCAGCTGAGCACAATGAATATAGCAAATAGCCCCCAAGACATCCTAGCTCTTGCACTGAAGACCAGAGTGAATCGCATCTCCAGCCGAGTTGTCCAATGTGGCTCATGATGACTCTCATCTTGTTGGTTGTTTAATTATCCACCCTTACTAACTGAAATCAGTAATGTGGGTGCTGTGCTTTATCCAAACCAGTGTGAGCACTGTACATTCCCTGAGCCGGCAGCTTAATCACTTGCAAGTTCACGGAACTCAGAGGGGTCGGCACTGTGCATTCCCCGAACTCGGCAGGGTAGGCACTGAACCCAGCAGATGGATATTGTGCGCTCTTGGAGCCTGGCAGGTCAGGTACTACCACTTCCGGAACCTGGTAGGATGGGCACTGCGTGCTCCCAGAACCCAGCAGGGCAATGCAGAGAACATTGAATTACTCCACATGGATTAATGGTAATGGGTCACATTACCATTCCTCATAAACTAGTGTGCCATGCCTTCTAAGTAGATCAGTCCAAATTCGATTTCACCAACTTCAGTTGCACTCATTGCCAGCTTACAATAAGAAATAAAACATCAAACAAAACTTTGAATGCTTCCTTCCTTGAGCTCACACAGCATAGAAGTATTAAAAGTAAAAAGGAGCGCCTTTCTGCAATGAATTCTCACTCGTACCCAAATTTCAACTTTGATACCGTTCGTGATGAGCTCTGTTTACGTGACACCCTCTGGTTTCGCTCCAGTCCTCATCTTTGTGGAATAAATCATCCAAAATAGTTTACAAGTATCAATTTAAAGTGAAATGGCAACCAGAAGAGACAATTGCAACTTAAACTCACAGTAACAAATAAATTATTCGATCTGCTCTAGTTGAAAAATGAACTTGAACTTTTCCTGAGCTCATTAAATACAGAATGAAGGTGCAAGCTTATGATCTTCACAATCCACAGGTAAGAATAGTGTGATAGAGTTTAAATTCACCTTATTCAAATGAAATGGTTTTTCCACTTTATTGTGTTAATTCTGTAGCAGAGTTTTTCTTTGCAGAATTATCAAGTATAGCTTTAAATTTTCTTAAATTTTAAATTTCAGTCTGTGGATGTGTATGCCATTAAAATATGGGTAACTAGAAGGCTTTACAATCAGTGTGGAAATTTGGCCAATGCAAGCAGCACTGATGTTTGAGCTTTCAAAATTGCCCCTGTGATATGTTACATTAATAAGCTGTGTAAGTGCTGTGCATTGACTAATAAAGATTTTTTATACAAAAACTCAGATAGTATTATCAAATCTGGAGATTGCTGAAAGGAGAAACATGTTGTCAAAGCTTTTCGTCTTGCACCCATCAAGATAAATGCAAGAATGTCAAATTTCAAACATTCACAACAATTTATACTGCTGGAGAAAAGGTATTGAAGTTGTTGGCAAGTCGACTCTGGCCGAGGCATTACCATGGAGAAAGTAAAGGGGAACTATTGGTTGCTCAAGCTCCTGGGTAATTCAAAACTAGTGCAAGGTTTGGACTTTTACTTGAAGAGAATAGGTTCCTGAATATGAACATACATTGCTTCTAGCAAGGGTAAATGAGCCATATTATAAGCTTATCTTAAATTAGTTGTTAGTGTATCTATTAGCACACTTAGGATTGTTCAGCAAGTGCTGCACAATTACAGAGTCACTTCAAATAGTAGACATTTTGTTTTTTTTAAGCATGGTCTGGTTAAATAAATACGACTAACCACAGGAACATGCATTTTTATTTGATCAGCCAGTTGTTAGGACAACTGGCTGTTAAAGGCTTTGCCATTCCAGAGTAATTTAAGGTAGACAGTGCACTTTTCAGGTTTGAAAGGGTAGCTTTTGGCCCTTTGCAATTTTGCAAGGTACACAGTGAATAAATTATCTGATCACAATTGCCATTGTGCTGCAGAATAGCTTTGACGCACTCTATTTCTGTGTTGAGCTTGCAAGGTGAGCAAATAGCTAGGGTCTTTTTACAAATTGGGGGTTTACGATGCTATGCAAGTCCCAATGTGCATATTGACCAGTGAAGATATGCTTGCAATAGACAGTAGCAGAGAACCTATTAGTGGATTTCTCAATTAGCACATCAAGGAGATTGACTTTTCAAAAAGCATTTGACACAGTACCATGTAATAGAGCTTTTCTCAAAATTAAAGCTCATGCGATTGAAGGTACAGTGGCAGTATGGAATTAAATTAGCTAAGGGATAAAAAGCAGAAAGGCATGATGCATGATTATTTTTTGTGAATAGAGGGAAATGTGCACGCATGTTCCCCACTTACGAAACTCAAAAATGCAGCAATGAGGAGGTAACTGACTTCAGGAAGACATTGACAGACTGATGAAATAGGCAGATACGTGGCAGAAAGAAGTTAACAGAGTGTGAAATAATTTTTTTTTCAGAATGAAAAATACCAATATAGGCTAATTGATACAATTTTAATGGGGTTATGAGAACACATTGAAATGAGGAGGATGTTTTTACACAAATCTTTGAACATAGCAGGACAACTTGAAAACATTTTTAAAAAGCCATTCTGGATCGTTGAATTTATTTGTCGAAGCATGGAATACAAAAAGCATGGAGGTTATGGAAAACAGTGCAAAAACACTGACTAGGCCTCAGCTAGAGTAATATGTTCAGTTCTGGGTGCTACACTTTAGCAAGGATGTAAAGATGTAGAGAGATGCATCGTTGTGCACCGCTGAACAACGTCACAATAGGAGGCCAATATCACAACTTGTAGGACAGACCCAAGTGTTGCCTTCCTCAGCCAGAACAGAATACTAATGCCCATTAGTACAAAAATTACAAGGTTTCTTTGAACGCTTAGTTGTTCAAGAATATTTGGAATGTGCTATCGCTGCTGTTTTTTTAAAGGATAAAATCTAAGTAATGCATGCCCAATATATAGGATAGGCATAATGTTTCACAAAAATATCTTAAAACGATGATGAGCCTTTTTCCCTACCCATTGTTTGGGGCATGCCTATTTGCAGTAGCTCCATCTATGTGCAGGACATTGAATGGACAAGAACAAAAAAGGTAAGTAATTCTTTTTTGCTCCTTGGGCCCTGATTTTCCTTGGACTTTCTGTTGTGCAGTTGTGTGCCTGATGCGAGACCCCCGAAACAAGTGTTCTACTCGGAGCTTCAACATAGCAGGCAAACCCCATGAGGGAAGAGGAAATGCCTCAAGGATGCCTTCAAAGCTTCCTTGAAGAAGTGCAACATGCCTACCAGCACCTGGGAATCCCTGGCCCAGGATCACCCAAAGTGGAAGAAAAGTATCCAGGGAGGAGCTGAACACCTCAGGTTTCCTCACCAAGAGCAAGTTGAAGCCAAGTGTCAACAGCAAAAGAAGCACATGGCAACCCAAGCATGCAACCCACCCACTCCCTCCAACCACCTCTGCCCCATCTGTGACAGAGATTGTAGGTTACGCATTGGACTTCTCAGTCGCCTGAGAACTAACTTTTAGTGTGGAAGCAAATCATCCTGGATTCCAAGGGACTGCCTAAGAAGAAGTATATTTGTTAATGCAGCAGTTCACAGACATAAACAGGGTTTCCATTGCATTTCCAGGAAAGTTAAGGCGTATAGCGCAGGATTAAAAAATTTGTTGCCATAATGACACATAGTGAACAGAAATGTTGAGAGGAAAGTATTCAAATATTTCACATCTACCTGTATAACAGTTTCATAACATGCTTGTTTGCATTTAACTGTTTTTCAGTTGTACTGCTGGAAGCTACAATTTGTAACCCTGCCAATTCTTAACTATGCCACCTTTTTTTTGCATTGAAGATCAAAAAATGTGTAAATATTGGGATCTTTAATGCTAACTTCATGCAACTGTGGCATTTTATGCTTTTAGTCAGAAGGTTCTAGCTTTAAATACTATACCAGAATTTGAATACCGAAGGATCACTACATGGTTGAAGGTGTGCTGTCTTTCAGAATGAGATTAAACCAAGACTCTGTCTGCTTATACAAGTGTATGTAAAAGATTACACAGCATTACTTGAAGAAAATGTGACTTTTCTAATGGCTGCTATTCCTCCGTCAGGTTAGCACCTCCAAAAGCACAAATTAATCATTCATCTCACTTGCTGTTTGTGGGACCTTGCCCAATTAAAGATGTCTGCAATGCTTGTGAGATGGACAGTCTCTGTTCATTAGAAGTAATTAATGCTTGTGAGGTACATTAGGGGACGTCCTAAACATTGTGTAAATGCACATTTTTCTTCATCTTTAAGTATCTCAACATACATTTGTAAGATAGTTTTATGTCATGAAACTATTTTTTGGGATAATACAAGCAGGAAAACAACCAATAGCAAATATGTCACAACAAAGTAAAAACTGATAAATCCCTAGAAACTGATGGTAAATATGTCGGTTTAAAACTTTGACATCAAGGTATTAAATAGAAATATTTGAACATTTTTAACAGTAGGAGCAGTATTATGAATGCCAAATACTTATGCAATAATTCCAGCAAGAAAATATTCTATCTAAT
Organism: Carcharhinus amblyrhynchos; assembly: GCF_965287045.1. Classification (NCBI taxonomy): domain Eukaryota; kingdom Metazoa; phylum Chordata; class Chondrichthyes; order Carcharhiniformes; family Carcharhinidae; genus Carcharhinus; species Carcharhinus amblyrhynchos. Next base: position 54,348,245 of record NC_137332.1, read on the forward strand.
AATGAATCTTAATTTTTTGTATTTTCAAGGCTTCTATTAAAGCGCTGGATTGTAAATCTAGCAGTTTGTCAGCTCCATGGCAGATTATGGAAGCCACCTTGAATGTGGATGTTCATATCCCGATACCTGTAGCTGCAGAACATCAGTTTGACAAGGATTCATTGGTATGTGTTACATATTTTGTTCTAAATCATTCCATTTTTCCACTGATTAGAGTTTCATGAGTCAAATATTCTTCTGTTATTTTGGATTCCCCCCACTGTTCCTAAAGTTTGATTTAGGTTTGATTGAACAGTACAAGAAATGGAAGATGGATACGATGTGATAAAAGAGAGATACAGAGATATTTGGCAAACCAATCACCTCTTCTCCATTTAAAATTGGCAGTATAAGAATAGTGAATACAGTATATTATGTTGATAGAGATACTTAGGAATCACTATGATACAGACGATACATTTAGGGGAGTGAAGAATGGTGCAAGCTTATTCCACATGTTGAAGTTTGAGGTAAAAGTACAGCTGCTGATAGGATACCGGAAAATAATAATGCTGTAGAGACAACAGTACCTCTAGAAAGAAAAATGGAGAAGCAACAAATGAACAGTATCAGTTGCATGTGGCAGAAATAGTAGAAAATGATCCAGCATTTGCAAATGAGATTAAGAAATTCTGTCATTCTGCAAGAAGAGAGGAGTCATGTGCAGGTGGATACTAACTGAACAGAGTAAAAGAGGATGGGGTGAAAAAAAAGCAAATGGTTTTGGTGTAAGAAGAAAATGCTAAAACAATGGCTCTCCCAGTACAGTCCAAATGAATCATGAGCGCACAGGATAAAGTGGCAGGGAGCAGATGGTGCTCAGAAGGATAATGATCTCCTGTTAGGTGGTTCTGTCTTCATTTCATTCAATCTTTTCACAGGATGTGGGTTTCATTGGCTGTGCCAGCATTTATTTGCCCATCCCTAATTGCCCTTGAGAAGGTGGTGGTGATTGATCCACTTGCATTCTATATGATGTAGGTACAGCACTGTTAGGAAGGGAATTCTGTGATTTTGACCCAGTGACAGCAAAGGAATAGTAATATAATTCCAAATTAGGATGTTGGGTGGTTTGGAGGGGAATTTGCAACTTGTGATATCCTCTTCCATCTATCTTTGTCCTAGAGGTCAGAGGTTCACAAGGTGCTGTCAAAGGAGGTTTGGTGAGTTGCTGCAGTCACATCTTGTAGATGGTATAGATCCTGCCATTGTGCATTAATGGTGGAGGGAGTGAATGTTTAAGGTGGTGGTTGAGATGCCAGTCAAGCGGGTTGCTTTGTCCTGTGTGGTGTCAGGATTCTTGAGCGTTGTTAGGTCTGCACTTACCTAGGCAAGTGAAGAGTATTCCATAACACTCCTGTTTTGTGGCTTGAAAGTGGCCGGCAGGCTTTCAGGAGTCAGGAGGTGGTTTACTCGCCACTGAATTCCCAGCCCCGACCTACTCTTGTACCCCAATATTTATATGGCTGGTCCATTTCAGTTTTGGATTCAGCGTGGGAATTGTGGTTGGATTCTCCGATGTTAGATGCTGAGGATGATTGTTGCCTGACAGTTGTGCAGCGTGAATATTATTTGCAACTGCCAGCCCAAGCCTGAATTTTGTCCAGTTCTTGCTGCTAATGAGACACGGACTGCTCAGCTATCTGAGGAATCATGAATGGTGCTGACCATTGTGCAGTCATCATATGCGAATATCCCTGCCTCTGACCATATGATGGAAGGGAAGGTCATTGATGAAGCACCTGATGATGTTTGGGCTAAGGAAACTATCCTGAGAATCTCCTCCAGTGAAATCTTAGGCCTGAGCTGATCGATCGCCAACATCCACAACATCTTCCTTTGTGCCAAGTATGACATCAATCAGTGGAGAATTTCCCCCCTGATTCCCATTGACACCAGTTTTTCTAGGTGTAGTGTTCTCACAGAGGCCAGTCTTCTGTCATTATTCTCCTTTTATGTGCATAAAGTTGCACTCAGCGGCTACAGTGTACAAGTCAAACCCCGGAGTCTTTTGACTGCTGACTTGAGTGGAGACAACTGATTTTAAACCCCCTGCTACTGCATCCCTATTGGGCGAGTGCCCTAATGGGGAGCTCGTACTCTACAAGGCAGATACATTGACAATCCCCTGTGGCCATCATAACACTAGGGCTCCTTGATGCCACATTTGGTCAATTGCAACCTCAATATCAAGGGCATTCACTCTTACCTCACCTCTGACATTATGCTCCTTTGTCTATATTTGAACCAAGGCTATAATGAGACCGGGAACTGAGTGACCCAGTAGAATCCAAACTGAGCACCAAAGAACAGATTATTGCTGAGCAAGTAACACTTGGTAGCACTGGTGATAACACTTTCCATCACTTTGCTGGTGATTGTGAGTTGATTGAAATGGTGGCAATTCCCTATATTCGATTTGTTCTGCTTTCAATGAACAGGGCGTATCTGGCCAAATTTCCACATTGCTGGATAGATACCAGTGTTATAGGTATACTGGAACAGGTTGGCTAGGGACAACGTCAGTGATGTAAAAATGTTCAAGAGAGGGTACTAGTTTAGCAAATTACATTGTTTGAAATAGTGTTGATTTATTAATCTCTTAAAATTTGTGAATTGAGATGTCTAATCGAAGATAGAATATTCAAAGAAAGCTAACAAAGCTGATAGCTGTACTGCTTGAATATATTTTACTGAATGAAAGAAGTTCATTTTCTAATACAAATTAATTCATTTTAAATTAATTGGTTGAAAATTCAAACTGAATTATAGCAACTGTCATAATACAGTTACCTGTTGTGGGTGGCGTGATGGCACAGTGGTTAGCATTGCTGCCTTGTAGCTCCAGAAACCTGGGTTCAGTTATGGCCTTGGGTGATTATCCATGTGGAGTTTGCACGTCTTCTGAGTGGGTTTCCTCCAGATGCTTTAGCATTCTCCCACAGATTTAAAGTGGGAAACCAGACATCCAAGATACATCAACTTTGGTGACATTTTAATATAACCCATGAAACAGTGATGTTCTGTTGGCATGCTGGGTACCCAAGAGGCTGTGGAGCTTGAATATATGTGACAGTTCGAGGCAGAGGAATACCGAAAGGAGAGATTAAAGTCTTTGAAGTGAATCCTTGGTGAAGGCATCCAAGAGAAAGCATTGTTTGGTTGAAGGCATGTTTTTTGGGAGTGGATTTTGGAGACACTCATGGAAGCCAGAGTTCCACTGAGATCATTTGGATTGTTGTAATAAGCTTTAGGGGAGATTTGATGAGAAGTCCACAGAAGTTATATCGAGTTGCGTCAGCCACTTAATTTCAAAGAGTGGTGTATCTGACCACAGTTGGGCTGTAAGTTTATGTGGCCCGTGTGCATACAGAGAACATTATAGTGCAAGATATATTTTGTAACATCTGTGAATATATATGTGAGATGAAGGAGTATTGTATTATAGTCAATCTTTTAATGTTTAATAACTATTTTCTTTTGTTAAGTTATTTGACAGATTTTAAATCTGTTCATTCATGTGTCTACATAAAAAAAAGAAGTCTGTGGCACTAGGGTTCTACTTTGGGACCTGACTGTCCAGTAGTAACATCAGTTGGGATTGTAACATGGTAAATATCACTCCCTCAAACGGTTTACCTGGCCATTATGACATTGATTGTGGAAGATTGCTGAGCACAAATTAGTTGCTGTGTTTCCTGCATTACAACAGTGACTACACTTCAAAAATACTTAATTCCGAAGTCCTTTGAGATTTCTCGTTGTTATGCAAAGTGCTATATTAAAGGCAAGTCCTTCTCTTTTTTTTTTGCCTCTGCCTCTGAACTTTAGATCAGTGGAATTTTTATTTCCAAAGATTTCATTTCATTGTCAGTATATACCTTGTAATGCAGCATTTTTCTTTCAAATGTAATTCCGTTAAGTTGCGCTTGTCTATGATGACATGTTGAGGAAAATATCAGAGTTAGAGAGGATAAGCAATGCAATAAGTAGTCATTATTGTTTGTGTAATTTTTATTGAATATATTTTTGTTCTCTTTCCTTCCACCATTTTCCCTCCCCAGAAAGGTCTGATTACCTGGGCAAAACAAATTATGCAAAGCAGTTACCTGATAAGCGGACAGTTTAAAGAACCAGAGAGCTTATTAGGGGAAGGATCGGTATGGAAACTCAATAATATTTTGGATTTGTTCCTTTTTAAAAGTGCATTTAATATAACCTATCTAAGAGTTGCTGACCAAAATATGCTATTTTCCTGTTCCCTTTAATATTTATAACTTACAACAGTTTCTCTACTATCATCTAGTTGGGTGGGATTGCAAATATCTCGTTCTGTTCATATCCATCTACTCATGGCCAGAGGACCACTGCAAGTTCTATTCTGGTTCCTATACTGTTACCACTGTTGCTTCCCAAAGATATCTCCTGTTTCTCATCCACGTACTGCTATATGGCTACAACATCAGTTTTCATATGTATGAAAACACCAGCGTCTACGTTGTCAATCAGCAGAAATTTCCTACAACCTAATATTAGAAAGACTGAAGCTTCTGTTTTTTTTCAGTCAAGGGTTGAGGCGTCATTAGCTAGGGCAGTATTCATTGCCCATAAGAAGGTGGATGTGAGCTGCCTTCTTGAACTGCTTCAGTCCGTGTGGTATAGTTAGACCCACAGTGCTGTTAGGGAGCGAATTTCAGGATTTTGTCCTGGACAAATAGGAAGGCAAGACTATGGAGGATTTGCAAACAAGGATGAGAAATTAAAATCAGGGCATAACCAGGAGCCCATGTAGTGTCAAAGATAGGAATGATGGGGAAAACAGGATTTGAGAGTTCCTCTCAAATATATCATTGTTCCTAGTGGAGGAACAATGATATATTTCCAAGTCAGAATGAATAACTTGAAAGGGAACTTCCATGTGATGGTGATGTTCCCATGTATCTGCTGCTGTTGTCCTTCTAGATGGTAGTGGTCATGGGGTTTGGTAGGTGCAATCTCAAGAATCCTTTTGTAGTCCTGCACCTTATGGATGGTGTACACAGTTGCTACAATGTGTCAGTGATGTAGTTAGTGAATGTTTTGGAAGGGATGCCAATCAAGCAGGCTGTGTTGTCCTGGGTGGTGTCAAGCTTCTTCACTGTTGTTGGGGCTGCATTCTTCCAGGCAAGTGGAGAGAATTCCATCACACTCCTGATCTGTGCCCATAGATCGTAAACAGACCTTCTCAGGAATCAGGAGGTGAGTTGCCTACTTTGTCCCTGACCTGTTTTTGTAACCATAGTATTTATATGATTAGTCCAGTTTAATTTCTGGTCAGTGGTACCCCACAGGATGTTGATAGTGGGGGATTTCAGTGAGGATATCAAGAATGTTTTCCCCTCTTGTTAGATCCCTTACCACCTATCACAGACCCAGTCTAGCAGCACAGTGGTTAGCACTACTACCTCACAGCATCAGAATTTGGGTTCAATTCCAGCCTTGGATGACTGCCTCTGTGAAGTTTGCATATTCTCCCCATGTTTGAATAGGTTTCCTCCGGGTCCTCCAATTTCCTCTCACAGTTCAAAGATGTGTAGGTTAGGTGGATTGCCATGGCAAATGGTTGGGGTTAAGAGGATAGTGTGGAGGGGAGGGCTGGGTGGGATGTTCTTTTGGAGAGCTGGTGCACACTCAATGGGCTGGATAGCTTCTTTCTGCATTATAGATTCTGTGTGCTTTGCGACTTGACCAGCGTGTTCAGTAGTGATATTACTGAGCCATTCTTGATGATGCATTGAATTCCCCCACCCAGGGTATACCTGACCTGGGGCTTTGTCTGTATGGTACAATTACTGTCAGGCCATTGCTTGATTAGTCTGTGAGACAGCTCTCTCAATTTTGTCACAAGCGCCAGATATTTGTAAGGAGGACTTTGCAGAGTCAACAGAGCTGGGTTTGCCTTCTTCATTTCCAGTGCCGAGGTTGATGTCAGATTGTCTGATGGTTTCATACAATTGAGTGGCTTACTAGGCCATTTAAGAGTCCCATATTTCATAGCCACAATTCCCATCTTTGTCCTTGCAACTGTTGAGAGCTGAACCAGACTGTTCAGAATCTCAAAGTCATATTTGATCCTGAGATGAGCTGCCGACTATATATCCACAGCTGCACTAAGCTTGCCTCTGCATCATCACTCAATTCTATTCTTATCTCAACTCATCTGCTGAAACACTCGTCCATGTTTTTAATAGCTATAGGCTTGACTATTCCTATGCATTCCTGGCTGACATCTCACATTCAATCATTCATAAACTTGAGGCCAGCCAAAATAGTCCTTGTCCTAACTCTCAAATCCTGTTTTCCCCATCACTCCTGTCCTTGACACTACATGGACTCCTGGCTATGCCCTAATTTTAACTTCTCATCCTTGTTTGCAAATCCTCCATAGTTTTGCCTTCCTATTTCTGTAATCTCCTCTAGGCCTCCCACTCTCCAACGTATATCTGGCTTCTTGAGCATTTCAAACTTGGGGATATGTTATAACTTTAAATCTGCTTATAAATGCAGACTGTTGTTGTAGTTATCCTATCTTTTAAAGTTATGAAAGTATAGAGTCATAGAGGTTTACAGCATGGAAATAGGTCCTTCAGCCCAACTTGTCCATGCCGCCCCTTTTTCGGAACCCCTAAGCAAGTCCCAATTGCCCGCATTTGGCCTATATCCCTCTATACCCATTTTACCCATGTAACTGTCTAAACGCTTTTTAAAAGACAAAATTGTACCTGCCTCTACTACTACCTCTGGCAGTTTGTTCCAGACACTTATCACCCTCTGCATGAAAAAAATTACCCCTCTGGACCCTTTTATATCTCTCCCCTCTCACCTTAAACCTATGCCCTCGAGTATGTTATCTTCAAACAGTATTATCTATGCACAATTTATCAAAACCCTAATGTATTGAAGAGAATTTAATTTATTATATGTGCAGTTTGTTGATCTTTAAATTGCCACTGAATTTTCTTTTGTTTTTATTACTTCCACAGAAGAAGAAGGCACCAGCGGAAGTCCAGTTCCTGACAGCTCCTGTTAGTTCCGAATACTAATTTTTCAAAGTTTCATTTATTTGTTCATCTGACCAGTAATCCATGTTTAAGTGTGGTTATTTTCTTTGTTAATTGACATTGAACATTTCAACGCGTGGATTTTGTTTTATTTTTCACTATTTTGCAAAGGAATTTTTAACAGTTTGCAGGTTCTGCGCTAATTAAATAGAATGATTATTAAACCTTGTGTGTTTATACACACACTAGTAAGGATATGCATTATGAAAGAAATGTTAGAAAAAGTGTCAAGTAAAATTTATGCTGTTTGATGTATTTATTATTTTCATAACTGAAAACAAGCAACTCAGTTATACCCCAATAAAACATGCCAGCCTAGAAAATGTTACTAATGAAAAGCAAAGAAACAGCAAATACTGAAAATCTGAAACAAAACAGAAAATACTGAAAGCATGAGGTAGGTCAGTCAGCATCTGGTAGTCACCAAAAGACATTTTGGTAGTTTGGTCCACACTGAGGAATGGTGCGTTAGCCAAGGTAGAATGGGAGTTTCTGATTCACCACCATATTTATCAGACCCCAGCTTAATCATGTGGGAGCCTCATTACTACATACACATTGAGTTCCCATGATATAAGTGGGGCGATGATTCAATTTCAGGGGATAACTAGATGGAGCACGTACACTAAGCACAAGTTTTTCAAATTATACAGGGCAGTGAAATGGAAGATGCCCCAAAAAGCGAAATGTAAAACATCTTCTGTGAGACGTAGAGAAGCAGGAGTGTTCTTTTGGTCTCCAGCTGGATATTGTCTGCCTCATGCAGAACTGGTTCCTCCTCTTCCTTGTACCTCCCTGCCTGACAGCTAGGCTGGTCTCCAGTCTGCTCGATATTGCACAACAACTTGTTTATGTAATGCAAAGCCTAGACAGCATGATGTGCTGATGAGGCCTGGACCACTAAATAGCCAGCCAACAAGAATGAGTAGCTGGGACAGCTGATGTATCTGTCTTAACTATACAAGAGTTATAGTTATACTGTTCTTTACGGTATTATGATGAACAGCACTGCCCAAAATATAGGTACTGACTACCTTCTGTGTTCCAGCATGTTCCAGCTTTACATTAAAATTACGTTTAAAACAATATATTACTGTACAATGCACTGCAACTGGCTTATGAATGGATGTGTATTTTGTTTTAAGGTTGCTATCGCTGATGATGAACTTGCTGCTTTAATTGAAGACTGCGGCAGCTCTGTCACAGTGAGGGGTACTGTCCGCTGCAGAGCTTATCTCCATGGCAGTAAATCAAAAGTAAAAGATGCCATACAGGTACAGTACCTGATTTGTACTCTGAGAAAGGAGTTTCTTCAACTAAAACATTCTCAACAACATAAATATAAACAAGCTCTTCTATATTTTTAATTTGTTGTTAGGTGTAATGTAAATTTATATCTGCAGAGAATCTTTTGGACTTGGGTGATGCAAGTATGCAGTTTACACAGACTCATTTTACAACCAGAATAGGTATTCTGTAAGTGGAGATACATAAAGGCTTTATATTGATTATATTCAAAGAACATTTCCACCAGTATTTTGCATTAGAATTTTCTAAGCCAGTTCTTTTATTATATTGCACATACCATGGATATACCAGAAAGAAGATAAAAGTCATTTGTTTTTCTATTCTGTTCATTTGCCAACATTCTTTGGTGCAAGTGTAACCTTATGAACTCTTGGCCATAAAAGAGAAGTAGGAGTTGCTGAAAACGAAGACTCTACATTATCCTCATTTAGTTTCTGTTCTTCAAATTTTGAAGAAGGTCTTTCTGTCTGGACTTTGTTTCCTGTATCCACATGTACAGAATACCACTTCTCTATTGCCTGTTGCTAAATTACAATTTTATGGTTTGTGAAAGTTAGACAGAATAGAAAAAGGCAAAGCTTAAGGAGCTCCACATTAGGTACAAACATCAGTCAATTGGTAACCTACCTCTACATTGACATTTTTCCAGAAACCTGATGAGCGTAATCAGCTGTGAATTGTAAATGCTGTTATATCCATCTTCCTAAAAGAAAGATGAATATATATGCTGGAATTCTGTGGACCGCCCGTCATGGAATAGGAGCGGGCAAAGAGTGGACAATGGAAAAGTCCATTGACCTCAGGCAGAACTTCCTGGTCTCGGGTCGAACAAGACTGTAAAACTCCACCCATAGTGTAAATGCGTTTTTGAGAATTCAACACAAAACGGGTATCATTGCAAAGCTTTTCTGGGGGTACCATGAATACTAGAAATAAATGGGACATTTTCCGAATGGTAGGCAATGACTAGTGGGATCGGTGCAGGACCCCAGCTATTCTCAATGTATATTAATGATTCAGAGGTGGGAATGAAATACAATATCTACAAATTTGCAAAACACACAAAGCTAGGTGGGAGGATGAGCTGTGAGGAGGATGCAGAGATGCTTCAGTGTGATGTGGACAAGCTGAGTAAGTGGGCAAATGCAAGGCATATGCTGTATAATGTGGATAAATGTGAGGTTATCTACTTTGGTAGCAAAATCAGGTTTTATCTAAATGGCTATAAATTAAGAGAAGGAATGTGCAAGAAGACCTAGTCACTGAAGGTAAGCATGCAGTAAAGAAGGCAAATGATACGTTGACCTTCATAATAAGAGGCTTTGAGTACTGGAGCAGGGATGTCTTGCTACAATTATATAGAGCCTTGGTGAGGCCACACATGGAATTGTACAGTTTTTGTTTCCTTCTCTGGGGAAGGATGTTCTTGCTATGGAGGGAGTGCACAGAATGTTAACTGGACTAATTTCTGGATGGTGGAACTGAAATATGAGGAGAGATTGAGTCGGTTAGGATTATATTTGCAGCTCTTTAAAAGAAAGAGGGGGATCTCATAGAAACCTATAAAGTTCTAACAAGGAAAGATACAAGAAGGGTGTTACTAATGATGGAGATGTCCAGTACCAGGGGTCATAGTCTAAGAATATGGAGTAAACCTTTTAAGGACAGAGATGAGGAGAAATCTCTTTATCCAGTTAGTGTTAAGCCTGTGGAACTTGCCACCACAAAAAGCTTACCTTCAGTCCAAAACATGTTTTCAGGAAAGAGTTTGATATAGTTCCTGGGGTGAAGGGAATCAAAGGGGGCAGGGGGTGGTGGGATTGAGTTGGATGATCAGCCATGATCATAATGGTGGAGCAGGCTGCAAGGATTGAATGGCCTTACACCTGTTCCTATTTTCTATGTTTCCATGTTGCAATATCCTAATTTTCAGAGATTTTGTCATCACAAAAATTGTTACTAATGGTCATTATTGACCTTGCATCCATCATAAGTTCAGATGTGGCGATGTTCACTGATGATTGCAGTGTCCATTTCCATTAACAGTTCCTCAAATAATGCAGCAACCTGTATCCACATGCAACAAGACCTGATATCATTCAGGCCTGGGCTGATAAGTGGCAAATATGATTCCTGTCAAATAAGACCATTTCCAACAAGATAGCATCTAATCACCTCTCCTTGGTGATCAACAGCTGAGCACCACCACCATCAACATGCTGAGAGTAACCATTGAGCAAAACCTGAACTAGATTAGTCATATAAATGCAAAAGCAGGTCAAAGGTTGAGTATTCTATGGTGACTAACTCCTGTCCTGACTCACCAAGCCTTGCCATTACCTACAGGGCACAAATCAGAAGCATGTTGGAATATCCTCCACTTACCTGGCTGAGTACAGCTCCAGCTCCAGCTCAAGAAATGTAACACTGTCCAGGCTCAAGTAGTCCACTTGATAGACGCCCCATTCACCAGCTTAAACATCATTGCCTCCACCACCAGCATACTGTAGCTGCAGTATGTATCATATACAGGATTCGTTGCAGCAACTCAATAAGGCTCCTTCAGCAGCACCTTCCATGACAGCCAACAACCCAGAAGAACATGGGCAGCAAAGATGTGGGAAGACTAAAATCTGCAAGTCTCACATTATCATGACTCAGAAATTTATTGTCATTCTTTCATTATTATTGGGCCAAAAAACCTGGACCTCCCTAGCTAACAGCATTGCAGGTGAATCTTGAAAAGATTCAGGAATCAGACTCACCACGAGGGCAATTAGCGTTGGGCAATAAATGATGTCCTTGTCAGCAAAGCTCAAATACCATAAACAAAAAAAGAGCCCCTTGTTTCCTTCACAGTCTTCAGTGAAACCTTTCCGCATATATTCATAAGCTCTTTCATAATATTCATACATTTCTTTTGGAAACATTCTCCTTAAACAGTGGTAAGACTAACCACTCAGATGATGAAATTCCCCACCATTAGATATGCATCTGCTTTTCAAACCAAACCTGATGAATAAATAAAACTAAAGGGTAGTAAAAGACAGAAAGAGAGACATTCCTGAGTAAATTTAGCATCCTATAAACCTCAGATAAGATGTCTCAGTAGGATGCTGAGTATCTATCATTCCTCTGGGTAAAATGTAGCACAGTAAGAAGTCTCACAACACCAGGTTAAAGTCCAGCTGGTTTATTTGGTAGCAAATGCTACTAGCTTACAGGGCTCTGCCCCTTCGTCAGGTGAGTGGAGTGAGTCAGGTGAGTGCAGAACTCCCCACTCACCTGACGAAGGGGCAGAGCCCCGAAAGCTAGTGGCGTTTGCTACCAAATAAGAACATAAGAAATAGGAGCAGGAGTAGGCCATCCAGCCCCTCAAGCCTGCCCCGCCATTCAATAAGATCATGGCTGATCTGTCGTGGCTCAGTTCCACATTCCAGCCCTCTCCCCATAACCCTTAATCCCCTCGCTTATCAAAAACCCATCAACCTGCGTCTTAAAAATATTTAGCGAGGCAGCCTCCACCACCTCTATGGGCAGAGAATTCCAGAGATTCACCACCCTTTGAGTGAAGAAGTTCCTCCTCAACTCCGTTCTAAACCGCCCCCCTTTATCTTGAGGCTGTGCCCCCTAGTCCTACTATCCTTTCTGAGCGGGAAGAGTGTCTCCACCTCTATCCTATCCATCCCATTCATCATCTTATATGTCTCAATGAGATCTCCCCTCATTCTTCTAAACTCTAACGAGTACAAGCCTAGTTTATTCAGCCTCTCCTCATAGCTCAACCCCCTCAACTCCGGTATCAGCCTAGTAAACCTCCTCTGCATTCCCTCCAAGGCCAAAATATCCTTGCGTAAGTGCGGTGACCAAAACTGCACACACTACTCCAGCTGCAGCCTCACCAATGCCCTATACAGCTGCAGCAAGACCTCCCTATTTTTATATTCAATCCCCCTCGCTATGAAGGCCAGCATCCCATTAGCCTTCCTGACCACCTGCTGCACCTGCAGGCTGGGTCCTGTTGGACTTTAACCTGGTGTTATGAGACTTCTTACTGTGTTTATCCCAGTCCAACGCCGGCATTGCCACATCATAAAATGTAGCATACAGCTTTCTATCATTAATAAATAAACTCCTGTCTGTCAAAGCACATGAACTGATCGAACATACGTTTGGAGAAAGTTTGCAATGCACACTGTTGAATCCGTAGTTTCATCCTCAGCATGGATTGGGAAAGCTGTATGATACATTTTCTAGAGGTCTTAGATTTAAAAAAAACTTTTCCTTGCAAACTAGATAACATCAAATTTTTATCTTCATAGGAGAAGCCTGAATTTCCACTTTTAGGGTATATTAGGAAATGGCTGCGTGTCAACAAATAATATTGCTTTGCATCCTAAAGCAGGAGCTCCACACAAATTCAGGGGATCAAGAATAAATGTTCCAGATCGACTGCTTGAACATCTGAAGTACCTCAAGTTGTTGATAAATGATTCAAAGTTTCACTTAGCATTATCAGCCTACACAAACATTCTGGCTTAAGCTATCAGATGTAATGTCATTCAGAACATTGTCCAATTAGGTCTTTGAAAAACACCTTGTAATTACTAATCAGCTGTGAAAAGTCATTGTGCTATTCTTTTGTCACATTTGATGTAAGTACAACTATTGAATAAGACCATGTGATTGCCATGGACAAAACTTTAAAGTATTTTAAGGCATGATTCAACATGTCTGCCCCTATAAAAATATAGTAAGAAGTCTCACAACACCAGGTTAAAGTCCAACAGGTTTATTTGCTGGCAAATGCCACTAGCTTTTGGAGCTCTGCCCCTTGGTCAGGTGAATGGGGAGTTCCACATCAAGCCTGTAAGAATATAACACTCTAATGGTTGATGAGCTTCACAAATGATTTTATGCTATTCTTAGTTACCGCAAACAAAATGTTCCTTCACTTTTAATTGTAAAATAAATTTCAGCACTTATTCAACTGCAAGACTTGCTTTATGTTCTGCTTTCTTCATTTTCTAAACATAACTCAGTTAACGTTAGGTGATTTTGTTTGCAGAAAAGGAGGATTAATATAAAGGTTGTATTGTGGTATGATGCTTGCTATTTGATCTGATTGCAGTATTTTGGTTTGTGTGCACAGAATAACAGATGAACTTCATTAAGTGTGCTATTGTCTGTCAAAAAATAAAGTATGGTGTATTCCCTATAATGGCAATTCAGATGTAACAGCTAATCATGCCAAATACTCTTTTACCAGGCACTAAAGAGAGATGTGCTGAACACTGTGTTTGTCCGCTGTCAAATGGTATTTGAGGACCAAATTCTGAACAAAAATGTTGGTAAGTAACCAATAACCCATTGATTTCTCCCACCTTCTTTAATAATGTCAGACTCTTAACTTTTTTTTGATTGTGTGACCAGAATAATACTTAGGAATTTCAATAATTAGGGATAAGCAATAAATGCTGGCCTAGCCAGCGATGCCCATATCCCATGAATTAATGAAAAAACATCTGATGAACAGCTGAGGTTTCTGCTTAACGTTAATGTCATCAGTGATCTATTAGGCACTCCACGTTTTATAAGTTTGTTGCTCTTCATTCCCTGGTATTTGATGTCCTCCTGGTATAGAAACAGACATTTAAGTAGAGTGATTTTTTTTGCCATGCTCTGATGCTTAGTATAGATACTATCCCTTTTCAGTTGTAACATGCTTAATTGATGAAAGATGTGAACTTTCAACAGTAGCGAACTACCTCTGGAATATTCCCTGACTCGTTAATGAGAGGCTTGGAGGATGTCATATGGTTACTCTGCATCTAGTTCAAAATAACTCTGCAAGTCAGTGTCCCAACAGTTAAGACAGCCATAGTTTACCAAGCAATGAGAAGTTTACCATCAATGTGTGGTAAATTATGCTATTCTAGATAATTAATCTCTAGTCAGTCTGTACAGCTTAGATATTGCCAAGCAGCTCGTATGCTGTCCAAATTCGTATGAGTGTTGTGTATCTTTACTGGGAGAAATTGCCTGCTCTATTTCAGGGAAGCAAGAGCTCAAACATAGAAGGTTTCTGCTATAAGAAGAGGGAATGCTCAGCACATTTACAGCATCAGCAGAGAGAAATTGACCGATCGTTTCAGGCTATTGACCTTTTGTGAGAATTGTTCTGATGAAAGGGTCATCAACTTGAAATGTTAATGCAGCTTTTTTCTCTCCGCAAATGCTGTCCAACCTTTGAACATTTCAAGCATTTCCTGTTTTTATTTTAGATTTCCAGCATGTGCAGTATTTTACTTCTGAATTTCTTAGGTGATTTGGAACTCTTAAACATAGGTCTTAGTATGCATCAGACAATAGTCTAACCAGAAAAAAACAAGGATAGCATAGCCCAAAGGTATTGTTGCTGAAAATGCAGTTAGATGAATCTAGATAATTTGCAAAAAGTAAACCATATAAAGTATATCACTTCTCCGTCTTTTGGCTAAGATCAAGCACAAGATGGGGTATAATGCTTTATCTTGTCAGCTTGGATCTTGTTTGCCTCTCTTATAGGGAACTTGAATTGCATTAAATTGGATTTTGAGTTTAGTTTTAGGAGCAATCAAAAAATGGATTTGGGTTTGCCAGCCCATTCTGAATATTAGCTTAAGGATGGA
Organism: Carcharhinus amblyrhynchos; assembly: GCF_965287045.1. Classification (NCBI taxonomy): domain Eukaryota; kingdom Metazoa; phylum Chordata; class Chondrichthyes; order Carcharhiniformes; family Carcharhinidae; genus Carcharhinus; species Carcharhinus amblyrhynchos. The sequence continues at coordinate 54,363,363 of NC_137332.1, forward strand.
GTGAAACAAAATTTAAAATCATATAGAGTATATACAGATGTTTTTAAACATGATTTTAGTTACAATACTTCTTACAATATAAAAGCACATATTTAGCTATGCTTGGGGGTGGGGGGATAGAGGAGATGGTGGTGGGGCTGCCAAGTGTGTTGGAACAGTTAGATCCCTAGATAATGAGGATTCGGGCTGTTCCCCCTCCTTTTGGGGAGCTGCCCCCTTTTTCTTTGTCCGAACGTAATTTAAGTTTGTTTACTTGTTTGACCCAAAAAAGGTGTGGATGAGGACTTGAGCAGCCTGTGAGCTGAGGTAGGGAAAATCAACCAGTATTACAGATGTAGAAATTAGTGCTCGTAGTGATGGTGTAAATATGAGGTCAAAAGCTCACCACAATACCAATGTGACACTAAGATTACAAACAAACTAATTTAATTTCAGCTTGTTACTAAGAAGAGGAAAGGAGTGAGTGCATAGGGAATAGTATTTGGAAACAACATTTTTTTAAATTCATGGGATTGGGGGATCACTGCCTAGGCTGCTATTTATTGCCTATCCCTAATTGCCCTTGAGAAGGTGTTGATCAGCTGTCTACTTGAACTGCTGCAGTCCATGTGGCATAAGTACACCCACAGTGTTGGTAGGAGGGAGTTCCAGGATTTAATCCAGTGACAGTGAAGGAAGGGCGATATATTTCCGAATCAGGATGGTGAATGGCTTGGAGGTGAACCTCCAGGTGGTGGTGTTCCCATGTATCTGCTGTATTTGTCCTTCTCGATGGTAGTAGTCATGAGTTTGCAGAGTGCTGTCTAAGGAGGCTTAGTAAGTTCCTGGTGCCACTGAGCGCTGGTCACGAAGGAAATAATTGCCTGTGGGTGGGATAGTAATAAAGCAGGCTGCTTGTCCTTATTGATGTCAGTTTTTTTTATTGTTTTTGGATTTGCACTGGAAAATGGTAAGTATTCCATCATACTTCTGACAAATGCCTTTAAATGCTGGGTAGGCTTTGGGGAGATGAATTACTCACTTCAGCATTCCAAGCCTCTGAACTGTTCTTGTAGCCACATGTGGCTACTCCAGTTCCTTTTCTAGTCAATGGTAATTACAGGATGTTAGTAGTGAGGGATTTTTGGTTGGTAATTCCACTAAATGTCATGGGACAATGGTTAAATTTTCCTTTGTTGATGAAGATGGTTATTATTTGGCACTTGTGTGATGCAAACGTTACATGCCAAAGCCTGGATATTGTCTAGGTCTTGCTGCATTTGGGCGTGGACTGCTTCAATATCTGAAAGTCACGAATGGTGCTGAATACTTTGCAGTCATCAGCAAACGTCCCCACTTCTTATCTTATGGTGAAATGAAGGTCATTAGTGAAGCAGCTGAAGATGGTTGGGCCAGGATACTATCCTGCAGCAGTGATCTCCAACCTTTTTAAATGCAAGATCACTTTTAGAATCTAAATGCAGCACAAGATCTACCCTTAAATACTTGACTTTACTATAATCCCCAAAAATGTATGTAGTGCACAACACTCAACTATTCTTTGTGTGACACTTCCACTTGCACACAGTCTGTGAATGCTGTGAAGTCTGAGTCGTAGTTTGAGATGGCCAGTCTCAAACAGCCCATCCGATGGACATCTATGAGATGAGTGTGTTACGTGGACTTGATTATTTTCATCTGGGGAAAAGCCAGAGGTATGTGGAACCAAAGTAGGCCTTCTCCTTGAGCGTGCAAGATGTCAGAAGAAGGTACTTGCCTGTTTACAAGTCCTCAACAACCTTTGTCCTTTGACCTAGCTTTCATTTTGCATTGTGATGAATTCCATGCCAAGTCTACCGCTTTGTTCAAACACGTGCTGTAATTTTGCTGTCAGTTCTCCAATGACCATTTGAAGAAGAGGATTTGAGACAAATATAATGATTTGTTCCATTTGTCTACCTACAGAAATTGTCTGTTGAATTCCTTTTTCAGTTTGTTCGGGGGGGGGGGGTCACAGAATTTGTTTGGGTGCAACACTTTCCGTTTGACCTGTTGTTGAGTTTTCTCCAGATTTGGAAAGTGCTCAGTAATTTTGCTGTTTAACTGGGAGGATCACAGGCTCAGTTTTCAGTTGAATGCATTCACTGCACTGATCATGTGTGACAAGACTCTGTTCTTTCCCTTCAGTTCATGATTCAATTTCGCGCTAATGTCTGTAAGAAATGCGAAGTCCAGCAACTACACATTTATTTGACAGCTCACTGTATGCCTCATTTCTTGATTTAAGAAAGGTGACAATTTCAGGGAGGCAATCTAAAAATCTGTGGAGGAACTTTTCCTTGATTTAATCACCTTACATCTGCCTGAAGAATTAGCTCACCCTGAGGAATTACTCACCGTAGGTGGCCTCAAGCTCATCGAATCATGATTTGAACAAGCATTGTTGCAGAGCTTTGGCATGAATTGAGTTGACAAACTTGACAGAAACTGTCATTACATGAGAAAAGTCAGTAACCTTGCTCACGAGCACCAGTTGGTGAGTAACACTGTGGTAATTGACAAAGAAGAAGAATTCAGGATCATTTCCGTGAAGTGCAACAAAGCCTGCATTGACACCCAGCATTGACAGTGCACCGTCAGTTGCGATTGAAACCAGTTCCTTGATTGTAATGTTTTTCTCAGTCATGTACCTTCTGAATTTGTTGTAGACATACTCACCTCTTGTCTTCTCTTTGAGTGGCAAAAGACTGAGAAACTCCTCCTTTGTTGCTGAGTCTTTGAATGTTGTAAAAAAAGAAAACAATCAGTTAGGCCATATTCACTATATCTACAGATTCATCAAACTACAGTGAGTAAGTCTCGTGATATTTGCTGAGGCTCATCCTCAGACTACAGTTCCACCCTTCTGATTGTTAAAGCACCAAGCAGCATGCTCTTGATGACTAACATAATTTCATTTTCGTTTTTCAAGTCTTTGACCAAGGTGTTGGCAGCAACTGTCAGAGCCTCCTTGATGACTTTGCTATTGGGTGAATGGTTTCTTATGTTTCACCAGTAGATAGTGAATGCAAGAAGACACCTCTGGGCTAGCCTTGCCCTTAGCCACTGGTTTCAAGAAGAGTGACTGCTGAGCTTTCAAAATTCCTTTTAACTGTCCAGCCTTTTTTGTATGAATCCGCTGTTTAAAGGGAAATTTTCTTTTAATTTTACATGTATTGTCTTGTGACGCCATTCCAATTTGCCTCTTTTACTCTGCTACACTCTGGTGACAAATGCTGTTGTCTTTGATTAACTTGTTAAAAGAAATTCACGTTCCCATTCTTGCTGGAAATGGTAGGTTTTTGCCCTCTTGGTTGTCACTGGCTCCGCACTTGTCATTTTGACTTTAGAAAATTAATCTTAGCAATGTGAAAAATGAAAGGGCCTGTTTATTCTAAGGTTCAGTGCGGTTTGACAATAGGCAGTGAGCTGACAGCTGAACAATGGTCGCAGTAGTTCACTGGTGAACATTTAGCTCATTTAAACATAATGAATTTCTGACTGGTCTGAGTGCCGACATTTAGCTCAGTTTTTTCTTAACTCTGCAGCACCTTGCATTATAACCCATGGCCACCACAGAATCTGGGCTTTTCCCACTCTCTTTTATACTTTTTAAATGTTAAGATGGACTGTTTAAGACACTAGGATCGATTTTCTTGATTGTGGTTGACTGGTTGGAGACCACTCTTATAGTGATGTCTTGGAACTGAGATGATGGATCTCCAACAATCACAACCATTTTCTTTGTGCAAGGTATGACTCCAACTAGCAGAGAATTTTCCCTCTGATTTCTACTGACTGCAGTTTTGCTAGGGGTCCTTGATGCCAAACCCAGTTGAATGTTGTCTTGATGTCAAGGGCAGTCACTCTCACCTCTCTTCTCACAATGACCTCACTGTTCCCAGTACTAATCAGAGGAAATTTCTGCACATCCAGTACTGGTTCACGGATGAGCAGTCTGATAATTTAGCAATGGAGGAATAGTCAAAAGATGGTGGTGAGGTAGAGCTGTGTGCTGTCACCTTATACATGAAAGTCAAAGCCTAACATGTAGATGAGAAATAGGGAAGAACTAGGGATAGATCTTTGGGGACATGAGAGGTAATGGTATAAGAGATGGAAGAGTATTTCTCTGGCTATGATCAGATAACAACGTGAGAACAGACCAACTCAACTGGATGATAATGGAGAGGTGCTGGAAGAGGATGGTGTGGTCAACAGTGTCAGAGGTTGCAGAAAGATAAGGAGGAAAAGTTTATCTTTTTGGCCTGATTTTCATGGTTGCTGACTCCATTACATTCTTCTGCTGCAGTAGTGGACATGGTGTGTATTGCTAATACTAATCATACAGGCCACTGTCGTCTCTGCAGGGTCAACCTGCCCTACTCCACTATAATTCTTGGTTGTCCATTTGCAATAGACACACCTTTAACATTATATTCTCAATAATGTACTCTTCAAATTCCTCCTGGACTTGACCTCCATATTACCGTGGACATTAGTTTGTTGATACTCTGCCCTACCTATATAAATTTTATACAATGTGCACAAGAGCACCAACTTCCAATCAACAGTTCCTCCATTTATGTCCCTTCCGTTCTCCATTTACTACCAAGGTGTAACTTCCATAAAATCCCTACTGTGTAGAAGGGGTCTGCCCTCTTCTGTTTCCACTTAAACTGCTTCTGTTTCTTGTAGAATCTTCTCGCTTACCACCCCCAAAGGCTTTATCACTTCCCTATTGACCCTTTCAGCCACAAACCCCATGCAGTTCAGATGGAACCCATCCCATTAGTACTGTTCCTTTCTGTCCTAGAACTGGTGCCAGTGTCTCATGAAAAGGAACCCCATTTTCCCAGATCAACCCTTTAGCCATCTGTTGATTTCCCTGATCTGTCTGCTCCAATGCCAACTTGCATATTCACTTGTTAAACATTCCCGAACAGTGTGAAGTGGCTGTAGGGAAAACATGTAAGATTTCAGTTTTTATAACTACAGCCATTGTGTACAAAGTGAAGACCACTATACTTGGGCTTTACAAGGTTCTGGAATAACTACACTTGGAAATTTTTGGTGCCTGCAAAATGAAGAATACTGAGTCTCTGAAAAGGGAAGGGGTCCTAATTTACCCAAGGGATGAATTTTTGCCCTGATTTGGGAACAAGAACAATGTGGGCAGGCATTTAATTTAGTGCTGCCAGCCATGCTACCAACTTGCAGTCACCGTTCTGAGTCAAGTGATTTTGCTCAGAAATCTGCCTGATTCAGATTTATGGCCACTTGCTGTCAGATCACCTAGGGCCAGTTTGGAGTTGTTTTGAGGAACCAAAGATTCCATAATGATCCAAAGCAGCCCAGTGGACAGAAACAGCAACACGGTGGGAATCGGTCATGGCCGTGCCATTCAGTTAGAAATGGTGCATGGCTGAGAGATTTCATTTAGATCTAGATTTAGATTTGAATTATTATTGTCACATGTGTTGGCATAAAGTGAAAAATATTGTTTCTTGCACACTGTACAGGCAAAGCATACAAAGAGTAGGAAAGGAGAAAGTGCACAATGTAGTGTTATGATTATAGGTAGGATGTAGAGAAAGATGAGCTTAATATGAGGTAGGTCCATTTCAAAAGTCTGGTGGCAGCAGAGAAGAAGCAGTTCTTGAGTCATTTGGTATGTGTCCTTGGACTTTTGTATCTTTGTCCCAACGGAAGAAGGTGGAAGAGAAAATGTCCAGGTGCATGGGGTTCTCAATTATGCTGGCTGCTTTTCCAAAGCAGCGGGAAATGTAGACAGAGTCAATGAATGGGAGGCTGGTTTGCGTGATGAATTGGGCTTCATTGTAGTTTCTTGCAGTCTTGGGCAGAGCAGGACCATACCAAGCTGTGATACAACCAGAAAGAATGCTTTCTATGATGCGTCTGTAAAGATTTGTGAGAGTCATAGCAGACATGCCAACTTTCCTTAGTCTCCTGAGAATGTAGAGGCATCGTTGGGCTTTCTTAACTATAACGTTGACATGGCAGTCCAGGACAGGTTGTTGGTGACCTGAACACCTAAAAATTTGAAGCTCTCGACCATTTGCACTTTGTCCCCGTTGATGTAGGCATGGGTATGTCCTCCACTACATTTCCTGAAGTCGATGACTGTCTCCTGAGAGATTATTGTTGTCGCACCAGTTCACCAGATTCTCTATCTCTTTCCTGTACTCTGCTTCATCGTTGTTTGAGATCCAACCCACAACAGTGGTGTCATCAACAAACTTGAAAATCGAATTGATGGGGAATTTGGCCACACAGCAATTGACACACAGACACCATCATGCAAACAAAGTTAGTAATACAACTGGTTTGTGTGTGCTCCATCACTGGGGAGGGTTGTGAGTTTGCAAGAATCGGGATCAACAGCGGCAGGTCCCTTAAGAATTGGGACGCTGAAATTTGTGCTCGGATTAAGGGAAAACTCAAATCTCTCAACACTGCCTGCAGTGCCATGCCAGTCACTGTTCCAGTTGCTGTGCCTTGAACTTCTTCATCTCTGGCTCATTTTCAGGATCAGCAGCTTCTCAAGCATTGCATCTTACCTGATTTGAGAGAGCTGGGAAGCTCATACAATTTCAAACAAATTAGATCTTGCAAGCACAAAGACAGTAGAACGTGGCTCCATTGCTGGATTCCCATAGGTGCAGGATCTCATCACTTGAACCCATTTGACCATCAGGGTGCCAAGTGAGATTCATCAACAAGAAGGGCTTCCATTCCCTAAACCTTCAACTGATACACAACAAAAGCAACATCTTTATGCACGTGTGCACTGACTAACCTTGCAGCTGCAGTTATCAGTTTGACATTTAAGTTTAAAATCTTGTACTTTGGGCTTTGATGGAAAGTAATGGTTGAAATTGGGACACCATCATAATTTTCTTTTCCTTTTACTGTTAAGAAATAATAAACTTCATACAAAGGGTAGTGGCAATCTAGAACTCTCCCCCTGAATAAAGCTTGAGGATCAGAGTTGAATAAAAATTTAAAAACAAGAACTAATGAATGTTTGTTCAGTAAGGGTATTAAGAGTTATAGTACCAAGGCAGGTAGATGAAGAGTTATGAAACCAGGGCAAATAGGTGAAGGTAAGATACAGATCAGTCATGATCAAAATGAATGTTGGAACATGCTCAAGGGGCTGAATGGCCTGCTCCTGTTCCTATGCATTATATAGCTTTCCTCATCCTCCAACTGTCCAAGATTTTGCAGGTCTTTATGTCACTACCAAATTCAGTGGATGAATTCTCAGGCAAGGATGAGAGATGACTATTGATCTCTTTTCGGGACCCCCTGAGACAGAGGTGCTACTACCAAAGCCAACTGCATACAAGGGCCCTCAAAATGCAGGTCATCAGGCTTCTGAAGATGCAGTTCTAGTGTCTGGCCTTATTGGGTGGTGCCCTGCTGCAAGGATCATCTGCATTGTGGTGGTCCGCTGTGCTCTCCATAGTATGGCTGTCCAGGGAGCTGGACCTGAAAGAAGATTAAGCATTAAATCAACCCACTTCTTTGGAGGTGGAGGAGAAAGGTACAAAACAGAACGGCACTCACGGTGTACAGGAAGTTGGCTGGAGCTAGCTCAGGAGTCAAAGCTCTGATCAGGATTAAACAAATGCCAATGAATACCTGATCCAGGCATATTTCTCCTGAGTGTGATTCATCCAGCAGCACCATGTTCTCTGAGACTCACTTTGATCTCCCTTTCAGAACACATTAAAAAAAATGTAGCTTTAAATAGAGCCATTCCTGCCACCAATGGATAACACAGTAAAAAGTCTGACAACACCAGGTTTTAGTCCAACCTATTTATTTGATAATATACTCGCAAGCTTTCGGGTTAGCTAACCCGAAAGCTTGCGAGTATATTATCAAATAAATAGGTTGGACTAAAACCTGGTGTTGTCAGACTTTTTACTGTGTTATCCATTGGTGGCAGGAATGGCTCTATTTAAAGCTACATTAGCTAACCCGAAAGCTTGCGAGTATATTATCAAATAAATAGGTTGGACTAAAACCTGGTGTTGTCAGACTTTTTACTGTGTTTACGCCAGTCCAACGCCGGCATACCCACATCATGACCAATGGATAATGCATGGTTTTACCATTCAAAGACTAGGGCTTCCCTTCAGCATTTCTTCCTTCATTTGCAGTCATGTTAAAGAATCAAGCTTACATATAGGGAGTGTGACTCAGCATTTCCAGTGTTATTAATACATTACAAAATATACGTTTTACTAGTGCACTGACGAATGCAGTGGCTTTCTGTCTCAGCCACTTCCACATGATGCCTCAGATGAGGCTGCTTCCATGTTGTAAACCTCTAAGACTCTACGAAATGCAAGCGTGTTTGCTTCTGGCTGTGATCCATTAGCAGTTGTCATCATCATGGAGATTGCTGCTGGCATCAATTAAGCAGTGGCCAAGGAAGCTTATGACGATGATGGTGCAGTGTGAAGGTTGGCACCCCATCCTCATTGGTGACTGCCTCAGCCTTTAGATTAGCACTCTGGATTGCAGTAGGCTGCTGACCAGTCAATGTTCCAGAGCATTGCATGTATTTGTGCATGTCAATGCATTGTTCCTGCATCTGCTCCTTTTGCTGTCACACGTGGCTCTTCATAAAGATGGCCAGTTTACTCCATCCCTTCAATTACAGAATTCAATATTTTTTCACTTTCACTTCAAGGTATATATCACTCTCCTCATGTGGCATCATCCTTGGACTATTAATCCCACCTCCTCATGTGGCTGTAATGATGATAAGCAAGGGCACCCTCCTCCACTGAAAGCCTTCTCACTTGTATTCTGTGCCCTCTTTGCTTGCGAGGACTATAAAATAGAGATAAGGTAATGCTGACCTCAGCTACAAAGAATAAAATCAGTTTCTCCCTTTCTTCTCTCTCACATCATTGCCTGTACCCCAGTCTATCTATCTATATCTTTGTCATCAAACTGTTACAGTGTAATTTGGAACATAGAAATTTGCATTCTTGCTGAACTGGTGATATTTAGCATCCATTATATTATGTACATTGCTTCATTAGATTAGGCATTATCTCAGGTAAAGTATAACATACATGTCTCATTTAAAAATTAGTTTTATGTTCTGTTTCTCACCAGAGGGCGATTCTTCAAACCTCAAAGCTCCACACAGGATATTTGCCTCAGTCTTGCCTTCCGGTGTTGCTTTTTGTGATTACGGGTTTGCAGATGAGGGAAATAAGGAGCTGGAAGAACGTTACAAGGAATTGTTGGATTATGACCTAAACCCAGCACAGTTGGATAGAGTAGAAGAAGCCATGTTGGGTGAGTATTTGCCCACCTTTACCATGTAAATGCTGGCAAACTGTATTCCTTCAAAATTGAGGTGATTATGTATCTAACAGTCTGTTCGCTTGCAATTACATTGCTGCATGTGTCTACACTAAAAATGCTTGTTAAGGCTCTGAACTAGAGATCCACTTAAGTTTACTTTTTGAGCTGGTTGAATGGATTAAATGATAATAGTGATGCCTCCTTTGTTATATTTGAGCAGTCAGAAATTAAGTAATGGTTAATAAATTTGCAAAGATAGATATATGTTTTAAAGCTTAATAACAAAAAAATTCTGCTAACAGGAGCTATACTTCAGTTAGTATTAATTCAGCTTTCTGTGGACGAGCTCGGAGCTTCTTATGGGAACACTGCAACTTTATTTTTTTGTGTAAGCATCTTGTCAAATTGATTTTAAAAGGCTTTTGCAGATGCCTTATCCTCAAGCAATTTATCCATATTAGCATAGATAAGGTAAGAAATATAGCCAAGAAATTTTGAGGTGAATGTCAGATAGGAATTTCAGTGGATTGCTGTAATGATGGTGCAGTCACATTTGTAATCAAGATTACAAAAACATTAATGGATATTGAACACATACCTGTTGCACCCCAAATGGCAGGAAAGTAACAAATGGAATTTGAGTTAATGCGCTTAGGGAGAGCACACAAAGCTAGGGAACACATATTAAATAGAAGGACATTGAGAAGGGTAGAGGAGGTGAGAGACCTTGGAGTGCATGTCCAGAAAGGTGCCAGGACAGGTGGATAAGATGGTAAAGAAAGCATGTGGAATATTTCCTTTGGTAGACAAGATATTGAACACAAAATCAGGGATGTATTTCAGGAACTGTATAAGTGCAGGTTTAACCAGACCTCAAATTTTGTGTGCAGTTCTGGTCACAACATTACAAAAAGGATATAATTGCTCTGGAGAAAGTACAGAGGAGATTTACAAGAATGTTGCCCAGACTTCAAAATTGCAGCCATGAGGAAAGATTAAATAAGCTAGGGTTTTTTTTGCATCGCAGGAGGGGTGACTTAATTGAGGTATTCAAAATCGAGCAATCTAAATGAAGTAAGCAGAGAAGATCTAGCTGAGGGGCAAATACCAGGAGGCATAGATTTAAATAGATTAGTAGAAGAATTAGAGAGGATATGGGCAAAAGTCTATTCACTTAGAGAGTCGTGGGCATTTGGAATTCACTGCCCAAATTGGTGGTTCAGGTTGAAATGCTCAACTTACTTAAAAGGTACCTGGATCTGCACCCAAAATGCTGTAATATGCAAGGTTGCGGACCAGGTGCTGAAAAGTGGGATTAAAATGAGCAGCTGGTTTCTTTATTACTCTTTTTTTTGGCTGATGCAGATACAATGTTGCCGTAACCTTTCTGTGATCCATTGGTCCCCCATGTTGTGTTAACAGGAACTGTGTCTAGTTTCTGGCTATAACAGGAAGGTAAAATTTAGTCAACTAAGGGAAACCTTCTATTGGAAATGATGATAGTCATGCGCAACAAAATATCATTTTGTGATGCAAGTTTTGGCAAAATAAGGAACCTGTAGCCTTGAACAAAGTAAACGGGAAGGGAGCAATTAAAGATGCATAACAAGTGCAATGAAAAAAGACCTAGAGCATTATTTCAAGTTGAATAATGGCTGTAACAAGGTAGATAAAGGTACAAACTGGAGAAAGACATGTTTATAAAATAAACCTTACAAAATATCTAAAATTCTGGAAAGGAGAGACATGTCAAGATTTCTAAGGAAGAACAAGCTAGAAGACCAACTGACTTCCTTACCTCTTCTGATCTTTGATGTGTAATATATATATAATGCAATTTTAGATTTCTACTTCATGTTTCTTTAATTCTTTATGATCAGATGATTGGCCAAAGATGTATGTAGTTGCGTCATTTGATAAATTGATAACTATACAGTTAAATCTGGTTTAACTTGAACAGTTTTGGTCTTCATGCCACTTCATTCTGTAATAATTGTGTAGCGTTGTAACTATTCTGAATTGCACAGGAAGCATGTACTCATGGTTTTCTGTCTTGATAGAACTTTGTGTACTTTTGTCTGTATGAAATATACAACTTGTTCTGTGTTACAATGATTAGTATCATTGAAATTTTGCTCCCTATTTGCTGAAGTTTATTCATATATGGAGACTATCAAGTAAAATAACAATGCCCAGGATTAGCAAAGCATTCTTGCATGATTGCCTGCTCATAGGAATTGTCTTGAGTGTGGAACCATATGGTTGCATACACAGTATAAAATTATGTATGGAACCATATGGTTGCATATGTAGTCTGCAAATTACAAATATAAAATTCATGTTTTGTAAAAATTTAAGATTTTACAGCAGATCTTGTTCAGCTACAGCATTAAAGTTAGAACTCCTTTGTTCATATAGATCTTGAACATTGGCCAGCTCCCACAACACAAAACTTAGAAATCAAGATAAGACTTTTATGGGAAACATTCATGAGGGTCACTTCTGCATTGATCTAAATACCTGTAGTAGAATTAATGATCAGCAGTTTGTTCAGAATCATAACTCTTTACGCTGCTTTGTTCTCAGAAGTGAAACAATGGAGAAGGTGGAAGAAGGTGTATTGGCCGATATTAGACATTGCTAAATGGCTAACAATTGCTGCCTGTTCATTAAGCAGAATAAAAAGTCTGACAACACCAGGTTTTAGTCCAACCTATTTATTTGATAATATACTCACTAGCTTTCGGGGTTACCCCCTTCGTCAGGTGAATGGAGAACTCTCCATTCACCTGACGAAGGAGGTAACCCCGAAAGCTAGTGAGTATATTATCAAATAAATAGGTTGGACTAAAACCTGGTGTTGTCAGACTTTTTACTGTGTTTACGCCAGTCCAACGCCGGCATACCCACATCATTAAGCAGAATGCAGACAATACAGCATCTATGATTGCAATTCATAACTCCAAAATCTCCTATTGGCTTTCCAGCATCAAAAGCCATTACACTGTCCATAATTGGATAGTGAGCTTTTCCTCTGGCCACAATTTGGCCAAGTCAGGGAAAATCATGTATGAATGCCTGTTTCCTGCACACTGCAGGCTTCTGATCCCAATTAGACCATAATGAACAGTACTACTTCTCACAAAGCGTGGTGAATTTGTGGAACTCAGCCTCATAGCCTGGTGGAGTTTGAATCATTAAATAGTTTCAAAAAGGAACTAAGTATATTTCTGATTCAAATAAAAGGTTAAACTAACATAGGGACAGATAAGGAGGCGGATTTAAGACCATGAAGAGATCAGCCATGATCTGATTGAATGGCGAAGGACACCCTTCCCCCGTCTTGTTCGCTTTTCTGTTATGGCTTAACTGTGCCTGAACCAAAAAGAAGTTGGAATTGAGAGCAGTTAGATTTCATATATATTGTCCATGCTTCCTGTCTTACAAATACCCCATTGGATTTAGCGCCAACTGATTGATGCACTACAGGTTGTCCAGAAGAGCTCTGGGCTAGCACCCTCCAGAGAGATGGGGCCAAACAGATATAAGGATAAAAGCTTAGAGAGTCATGCCATTAGCAATGCGCCATCAGCAAGTGAGCTTTCTGTGAGGAAGGGTGAGAGGTCCACAGTGGCCTCCATCTGCAGAGCAGATGGAATGTAATGAGGCCATGATGCGTAGCCTTATCGCATTGTCACTGAGGCGTAAGACTCCTGTACCACTCATTGAGGAGAGTGCAAGTAATTGAGGCCTGACCTTGGTGACACGAATAAGGTAATTCATCCTTTTGCAGCTTTGCAGGGCAGTTCTGTACTGGAGGCTCTGGGCACTGACTGCCCTGGAGACTTGTAGGGTTCATCTCCCTGCTTAGCCGCCACCTCCCATTTGGTGGGTAGAGGCCATCCCTCCTGGCCTACACTTAGTTAATCAGAACTCCCAGGGAGACATTATTGAACTTGTGCTCTGGCAGAAGTCACACATTTCCCCTGCCTAATCCATCTAACCTATACATCTTGAGCCACTAAGGGACAATTTAGCATATCCAGTTGACCTATCCTGATATCTTTTAAATATGGTACCTGGATATAAAGGTTGTACACTTGCCATCCAGCCCAATTTGCTGCAAAAATGTCAGGAAACCTTCTGATTGGATAATTAATTAAACCAGATTGCGTGGTCCCCATTCCCACCCTGCCACAGGACTTAATGATGTGGGTATGCCGGCGTTGGACTGGCGTAAACACAGTGAAAAGTCTGACAACACCAGGTTTTAGTCCAACCTATTTATTTGATAATATACTTACAAGCTTTCGGGGTTAGCCCCTTCGTCAGGTGAATGGAGAGTTCTGAGGCCAGAACTCTCCATTCACCTGACGAAGGGGCTAACCCCGAAAGCTTGTGAGTATATTATCAAATAAATAGGTTGGACTAAAACCTGGTGTTGTCACACTTTTCACAGGACTTAATCCCAGAAGGGCAAGTTCCGCCTATGCTGTATTTCTACCTATTGAAGGAGCATATGCAATGGGTATCCCAAAGTATTTCTACTACAAACCCTTTTCAAAAAGAGCAGTTTATTAGCTCTTAGGTGCATTACATCCCATTCAGTGCATAAGTACATAAGAGATATAGGTTAAGTATTGAAATTGCCTCAGGTGGTGAGCAGAGGAAAGAGTACTTTGGCAGATGGCCTGAGCTTAAAATCGGAAGTAGCTTTTCTTATCTATTTTACTTTCTCCAGGAGTGTCTCAACAATTTATTTAATAGTTACTCAGAGCGCATAAATGGACTTTCAAATTAAATGTCAAAAAGAGCAAGTGCTTTTATTAATCCTTTATAGACAAACAAAATCTTCCAAATAAACTTGACTTTCATTGTTTGTAGAAATATTCACCAGAACTTTTACAGCAAGGGTATAAAATGCAATATCAGACTGGTCAATCATGACACACTTTATTGAAGAAAGAAAATTCAGGCAGAACATCTATTTTGTACCCTCAGTAAAGTTGAAAGTTCCATATGATATATTTAAAGTAAATTTAATATGAAGTTCATGGATAAGGAATATGCTTCTTTACTATCCACATGTCTAACATTGTTCCATTTTTTATTATATTTTATACTTGGATGCAACAACTACAGAAGAGATGGGGGTCAAAGAAGAGGAGGGTAAGTTTTGAAACTGTATGATTCAATAAATGGTAGACTCTAGGTCCATAATTAAACAGTGAGAAGAGTGAGATAAACGTCTAGATTGTCTATGCATTTCGAAACAATGGGTGAAAAATGTAACTGTAATGGTTATAACTTTGAACTGTTAAGATTAAGACTTCATATTGAAGATTTGATTTGATTTATTAGTGTCACATATGACAATACAGTGAAAAGTATTGGTTCTTGCACACTATACAGACAAAACATACCATTCATAGAGAAGGAAATGCAAGAATATAGAATGTAGTGTTACGGTTATAGTTAGGGTGTAAAGATCAACTTAATGCAAGCTAGGTCCATTCAAAAGTCTGATGGCAGCAAGGAAGAAGCTTTTTTGTTTCGGTTGGTACGTGACCTCAGACTTCTGTATCCATTTCCTAACGGAGGAAGGTAGAAGAAAGAATATCCAGGATGCGTGGAATTCTTAATTATGCTGGCTGCTTTGCCGAAGCAGCGGCAAGTGTAGACAGAGTCAATGGGTAGAAGGCTGGTTTGCGTGATGGATTGGGCTATATTCACGATCTTTTATAGTTTCTTGCGGTCTTGGGCAGAGCAGGAGCCATACCAAGCTGCGATTAAAAACTAGAAAGAATGCTTTCAATGGTGCATCTGTAAAAGTTGGTGAGAGTAGTAGCTGACATACCAAATTTCCTTAGTCTTCTGAGAAAATAGTTATTGCAGCAATGCTGGTATTTTCATGTAACTTTATAAGCATATCCTATCTTTCTTATGATATCATACATTTACCTGGTGTAATATTGCATTTATGTGCAATACTATTCAATAACGTTTTGAAAAGATCATGTTTTCCCTTCGGAACTAGTCCATACCACAAGATAATACTAATTGTTACTAGGCTCTGACATAAAGATCATTTTCCCCCAACAATGCCTGAGGATTGAAAACAGCTACATGAGTTTTTGCTGAATACAACAACAACAACAAATGTGAAAGTTTGTTTATTGAAAAATTCTATTTTACAATACCCATTTTACAATCTGCTTTTCTCCCACAAGAATGCCAGACGAATTTCCCAAATGAGTAACAAATAATAAAAGGACAAGATTTAATGTGTTAAGACTTCTACTGTAGCAAGCAAACTGAAATCAACATAAATCAAGAATAAAAGACTTCATTGCATCAAACTAAAGAAAAGCCACTTTAGCATTAACTAATGCAACCAGGATATACCTTCTAACCTCTTACAGACTGCACCGCATCACTGCACTTCTGGCAGATGTGTAGCAGTACATAATCAAATTTAATGTTGTTCCTGGTTCTCCAGCAGGTTCTCTGCCTTGTTAGTTTGCAACTTCCAGTGTTCTTTGAAATCGTTCCACTTAGCCCGAGTTTTCCAAATCTGGCTTCCACCAACAAAGCTCACTTCAGTGACTCCTTGTTCCTTAAATCTCCAAAACTCCCATTCTTTTCCCTGGCTGTTGAAAAGAAAATAAATCTTTACAAGCATCCTGCTTCTCCATAGCTGCTTTGTTTCTCTCCCTGTGTTTCACTAAGTAATTGACCTTTACTGTGAGTTATTGTGTAAAGGTGTGAAAACTGTCACTTAATTTCAATAGGTTTCTGTTTGAATTTCAGCTCAATGCAACCAGACATAGCCATGTCTCTGAGCTGGGGTGCTTCTGGAATTTCCAAATTTTCCTTAAGTTAAAGGAGACATCTTAAAACATAACTATCTTGTAAAGGCCAGCATTTGTGACAATTCTCAACAACATATAGTGTTCTTGAAGTTTAAAATTTGTTGTTCCTCATAAGTTAATTAGTTTGAATCACTTGTGAAACATAGCCTATTGGCATTTAATACTCCCCTAGCATTCATAAGTTATAGAAAAATACAGTTAAGTGGATTGAAACATGATTGTATAGGAAATAAAGTTAACTTTGACTAACACAAAATATATTTTCTTTAATTAAATGACAAGACCTATCAAAGAAACCAGAAGAAGAGGAAATCATAGAGACTGGGTTTAAATACAAGGGTAAGTTGTATATAACTGTCATTTACATTCTTCCTGAAATTGATGATGCAAGAATCTGCTGGAATATAGATTTATAGATTTGTTATCTTCCAGTTTTCTGGGAGCAGGCTCTGATACCATCAATGTTTATCTGGGACTTGGGCGACTTTTACCGACCGTTACTGGAGCTCTCACTCTCTTGTAATTTTGATTAAAGAAACGCCCATCCACAATAAGCTCAATACAGGAAAAATAAAGCACTTTGAGGTGGCACAGCTCAGCATTTTAAAGCATGTATGATGTGCTGGTTATTAGATGGAGTGAAAATTTTTCATTTTTTGCTGGAGAGAAAAATATTACAGAATCATAGAATCCCTACAGTGCAGGAGAAGATCATTCAATCCATTGAGCCTGCACCAGCAACATTGCCAACCAGGCCCTACGCCATAACCCCACGTATTTACCCTCTAACGCTAAGGGGCAATTTAGCATGGCCAAACCACTTAACCCACACATCTTTGGACTGTGGGAGGAAACCAGAGAACCCAGAGGAAACCCACATGAGCAAACTCCATACAGTCACCTGAGGCCAGAATTGAACCTGGGTCCTTACAGCTGTGAGGCAGCAGTACTAACTAAAGTGCCACTGTGCAGCCCTTGTTTATGGATTTATTATCTTTCAGTTTATCCATCAAAGAGGACTTAATCTGAGGAAATATCAGTATTCCATTTGTCTATCTCAACTAAATTTGTGTTCATTCTCCCTTTTTAAAATATTAGACATGAGGGGGGATAGCACTACGCTCATCTGAGTGTTCTCTGAATCTATTCCGTGACATAATTTGGAGGGTTCAAGAAGCTTTCTATTTCAAGGACCTGATTGCATGTACCTCAGCCCAAGATGAAAAGCTGCCATGTCAGATAGATCTCTGAAGAGCCCTTATGATGAGAGATGGGTAAAACAATTTGCAATAGCACATTAACTGCCTCTGACCTTTGTGGGACAATAGGGCATGGGTATTATGGTGCAAAAGTAACCTCTGCCTATTAATTGTTAGCAAGCAGCACATAAAATCCATGCTGCCTGCTGATTAACAGGACTTTGCGTACAGCAAGTGCTACCTGTGCTGGTCATTGCCTGCACTCATGAAGTAGATGCCTGATATCGGGAGTCTAAAATGCTAATTAAAGGCTGCAAGTAGCTAGTACCTCTTCATGGGCAGGTGCATTGTGGCTGCAGGTCAAGTGAAAATAGTCTGTGTGGTGAAATTATTGAAGCTGACAGAGAGTGAACAGTAATATTCTCAAATGCTGCACTGGAGTTCTTGGTGCAGGAGGAGGAGAAGATTTTATATCATTTGTCAATGGAGCAGCAAGAATCCTTCCAGTCATCTGATAGCATGCAATGGGAGGAAGAAGGAAAGATTTGTACTTATTTGGTGTTTTTCACAACCACCAGACAACTTAAAATGCTATACAACTGACATACAGGCGATGGCCTAGTGGAATTATCACTAGACCATTAATCCAGAATCTCGGCTAATATTCAGGGGACCTATGTTTGAATCCCACCAAGGTAGATGGTTGAATTTGAATTCAATAAAAAATATGTGGAATTCAGAACATACTGGTAACCATGAAACCATTGTCAGAAAAACCCATCTGGATGGCTGATGTCCTTTAGGGAAGGAAATCTGCTGTCATTACCTGATTTCGCCTACATGTGACTCCAAAGCGACAGCAATGTGGTTGACTCTCAACTGCCCTCCAAGGGCAACTAGAGATGGGCAATAAATGCTGGCCAACCAGCAACGCTTATGAACCACAAATAAATTTTTAAAAATGAAGTGCTTTTTGAAGTGTCGTTATTGTTGTGTAGGAAACATGATACAAATATGTGTACACAAACTCTCTCAAACTGCAGTGTGCTAATGACAGGATAATCTCTTTTTTGATGTTAATTGAGGAATAAATATTGGCCAGGACAAGTGGGGTAATTCCCCTGCCATTCTTCAAAATAGTGGCCTATTTTGCATCCACCCATGCAGTTACATGGGGCTAGATTTAACATCTGATCTGAAAGACAGCACACCTGACAATCCCAGGCTCCATCAGCATGAAACAGTCGTGGTGGCTTTGGATTTTGTGCTCTAGCCCTGGAGCCCTTGAACAAACATTTTCTATGGATATGCCTTCTTGGATGTGGATATAGTGTTGAAAGATGGTTAATAATCTGACAAGAATTGTCAAGGTAAGAATGGTCTTCTGATTACAGAGCCGCATTAACTGTTGAATTCAAACTGCCTCCGTTCCCCACTATCCAGAGTCTTCAGCAAAGTATGATACAGTTCAATTGATATCCTTTACATTGCACTCTCATCCTGTGCACCATTACTGAATTCTCAGCTGCATCACACAGTAGCAGTCATTTAATGATTACATTATGCAAAGCTGTTGCAAGAGCCTTACTAACCACCTACAGATTTTTTGTAGGAGATGGTGGTACCATGACACTAGATCGTAGACTGCCACTAGAGGAGGAGCCAGGAAATTACATATCCTTTTGCCCGTTTCAGAGATGTTGACAATAACGGGATAGGGAAGAATGGAAATTGTGACTTCTTGCAATAATGACGGACGTGCCAAGTAGGATTTCATGCCTCCCCTAGCCCGCTGTTTATGGCAAGCTATTGATGTTCTCAGCTATACTCTTCTTACCCTCTGCTCTCTCCACGCCACAACCTAACCCTAGCACACTTTATTTTCAGCTTGTTAGCCTATGGAAATTCCTCAGTTAGTGGAGAAAGGTCATGAGTGATGATGAAGAAGATGTAGCATCGTTTTTCTTGCTCTTGCAGCCATTGATAGGCTAGGTTAGAGGGGGGACTCTGCATGTAGTGAATCACAAGCCTGCTTGATTGGTACACTGTTCACCATAATAAATGTTCACTCCATCTACCACTGAAGCACAGTGGCAACAGTAGGTACAATCTACAAGAGGCACTGCAGCAATTCATTACAACTCCTGAACAGCATCTTCTAAATCCGTGACCTCTACCACCCGGAAGGACAAGGGCAGAAAATGTATGGGAACATGACCACCTGCAAGTTTTGTTCCAAGCCACACATAACCTTGATATACATATATATATCTGTTCCTTCATTGTCACTGGGTCAAAATCCTGGAACTCTCTTATCAGCTCTATGCATATATTTGCATCACGTGGGCTGCAGTGGCTCAAGAAGCAGTTCACCATTACCTTCTCAAGAGCAATTAGGAATGGGCAATAAAAGCTGGCTTAGCCAGCAACACCCAGCACACTTTAATGAAAAAAAAACACTACAAAGTCGGGCAAGGAAAGAGGTTGCAACTGGTGCCAGTTCACTAGTGGTTATTTGCTGTTATTTGCATTGCTGCAAAAGACTTGGGTGTAGATTTCAATGGACCAAATGTTCCATCCCCCATGCATGAAACATTAATCATCTTAATCAGTGGAATCCACTATGAGTATCCAGTTAGCTCCATGAAAGAGGAACCTACAGAACTCTCACAGCACAACCATTTCCACATTTGCCACTCTTGTCAGTGTCCTTGTTGCCTGTCAGCTAGCAGTCCCAGACTGCTGCAGCTTGGGCTGAGATAATGCAGATTTCAGTCATCCCCTGTAGGCTCTTGCTCTATGAAGCCATTTGCAGTCTCCTTAGTTGACACTCTACAGCCGATCTTTCTGCCAAGCTCCAACAACTGGGGAAACACCTCAGAAGCATCAAGATTGGGAAAACAACCTGAAAGAAAGGTAATATGTGAGTGTGAGTCATTTTTGTGTAGTCTGAGATTTTGGATTTGACATTTACAAAGTTGAATTTGTGTGTGGTTTGCAGTCAGTTAGGGAGAAAAGCAAAGTATTGAGTGAAGGAGGGTACAGTGATGGTGATTGTAAGAAAAAAATATGAAACATGGGCTGCTAGTCAATCAGTACTCTGTGTTGTGATCATTGGAACTGCTCTTGGAGGTTTCGAGAGTGGCCTAGTACTTCGTGTTGTGTGTGCTTAATCCTGGACCAGCAGACGGACACCACAACAGCTCAGTGAATGGATTTGGGCCTGTGTCTGGGGGAGTTTGCGCATTCTCCCTGTGGTTGCGTGGGTTTCCTCCGTGTGCTCTGGTTTCCTCCCACACAGTAAAAAGTCTGACAACACCAGGTTTTAGTCCAACCTATTTATTTGATAATATACTCGCAAGCTTTCGGGTTAGCCCCTTCGTTAAACCCGAAAGCTTGCGAGTATATTATCAAATAAATAGGTTGGACTAAAACCTGGTGTCGTCAGACTTTTTACTGTGTTTACGCCAGTCCAACGCCGGCATACCCACATCATTCCTCCCACACCCCAAAGATGTGCTCCTAGGCCGATTGGTGTACCACATTGACCCTACACTATTCTCCCCTGGATCTGGCTACATTAGGGGTACCTTTCACATACACACGGGGCAGGGTAGCTGTAGGAAAATGCTTTGTTGAAATGGCGGCGTGGGCTCGTTAGGCTGAAGGGCCTGTTTCCCGTGCTGGGTTGTTCTTTGAACTGCTGAGTCAGATTTTGGGTAGACTGGAGCACTCGATTGTTCCTCTCCTGAATTTGTTGACATGCAAGTATTGTTAAGCACTCATCTCTCATGATGCCAAAATTGTGGAGCTTGCAGCAAATGACTGTAAATATTGAGTTCCACTCAGTAATGAACTGCAGGAATTCCTAAATAATGCAAATAGTGGAAGTGTTTTTTGAGAATGCCAGTTGCATAATCTGGAAACCTGTCATGCAGTCAGAACTCATTTAGTCTGTTTTTCTCCCATCAATGGGGAAGGAAATATAAGTGTTTCTGTCTCTTTATGGAGCCTTGGTGACCACCCTGATACATCAGCCATTGCAAATTATGCACCATTGCTTATGTTACAATCTTGAGAGAGACCATTAACTTTTAAAGAGAAATTCAAACTCTCAGTTGTTAGGTGAAGGAATTGCAACAAAAGGTTTCTCATTTTAAAATTTTTACTATGCAAAAATCAAACAAAACAAGTTCTAATTTAACACTTAAAAATCTTAACAGATCATTTTCCGTTTTGTTTTCAATTCCTCCAAGAGTCCCTAAATGTTACAGGATCTTGAAGGGTTCCTTCACTTCTCCTGGGATCAAATATGGCATGCCACACTCTCAGGGGTTCAGTTTGATTTTCCTCAATATTCCTGTTGTTCAATGACACGGATTTCTTGGGGTCCTTCCACTAGCCTTCAACAAGCGATGCTCCAATATTTTGTGGGTACTCCAACACAAACATGGGCTTTGCTGACTTCTTGCTCAGTGGCCCTGCAACACTTGACAGCTTTCTCTCTGCCTGTTTCCTGTTCAAGCTCCACAGGTGAACTGCCTGCTTCAATTCTATCCCCAAGCTGACTAACTGTTTCTGAGACAAAACACATGGATTAGCTCAAAGCAAAATGTGGAATCCCCGTAATCTATCCCCATGATAACATTGCATACCTGGAATCTCCCAGATAGAAATTGCAATTAATTTAAAGTTCCAAACATATGATGTGAAAGGCATATGTATACTTTAAGATCTTGCCATGTTTATCTGTTGTTTCCTTTGATCTGGGGAAACTACATGAGTAATTCACGTCTCTAATGAAGACAAGATAGCATTCCTCAGATTTACTGTTTTCTTTTCCCCAGTTAAGTAGTCCCACCTGCTGTGTTATGGTTCTTTTATTTCTGACTTTGTAAGTACAAGTGGAAGAATGTTTGTGTGATCTGGAAGCTCATGATTTCCAGAATTTAAGTGACTTTACACTTAAAAAATGTAACTTTCAAAACGTGAATCAGAAAGTTAAATATTTTCACGACCCTTTCATAGCCTGCTGACATAGCTCATATATTGCTCCTCAGTGAAGAGAAATGCTCCCTGAGACCCTCTAGGATGTAGCTACCTGTCAGATCTCTCCTCCTCCCCCTTCTGGTGGATTATCTACTCTTTGCTTCTTCCTTCACACTCCCAGTCATCCTCTATTCCCAGAGAAATCTTACAAGGCCACCTATGACTGGAGGCAGATAATTTATAAACAAACAAACAATAACAGAAGTGTGAGAGCAGCCAGTTCCCCCCTTCTGCAAACAAATTGTGCTTCAAACAGTGTAGGAACTCAGCAAATATCACTGAGAAATTGAGCAGCAGCCAGAAGTAATAATCAATTTACCTGTAAATCCCATATAATCTCTTTACATGCCATTGGAGAGGGGGCTTTCATTGCATTTACTGTCATATTTGGCTGAACAAGGTCAACACATTCCCAATTACTGGAGACTTCCTAAGTGACAATCCCAGTTTACAAACAGTTTTGCACACTTATCTAGATGATTATTTTTCTCTTTGGCACCTTGTTGGCAATGATACTTGCGCAAATAATCCTTCTCTCACCATGATGGCTTGCTGTGCACTTCATGCAATTCCATTGGCACAGATGCAGAAGACCTTGAACAAAATTTTCTATAATTTGTTAACAGGGCCTGCCCTTCAGAGATGATAAGATTGTAGAATTTTGATAACATTTTCCAATAAGAATATTATTACTTTTTAATATTATTCTGCAATAATGAATACTGCATTGTTTAATGGCAATGTTTACCTCCCTAGTATGTAGTTGCATTGATTCTCTCTTCATTTTCTGTACCTTTTGTAATGACTTTAACAAGACTCATGAGGTTAGTGCTTGGAGTCTGAGTTCCCCGGTTAAGATCATCTGGCCCCATTAATCACATTTTAATTTGATGTTTTAAGTTCCCTTTCTGCTTTGTCTTTTGTTTCGGGCGTTTCCCCTCCTTTTAGGGAGCTGAGCTGACCCTTTTGAGTTAATTTGATTTCATTTATTTTGTTGGACAACAAAAGATGTCCCTAATTGAGGTCATAATTGCCTTCTGAATCAGAGAACTTCATCTATATGTGTGTATATATATATATACATATAGATTGTATCTGGTCGACTGGCTCTTCTGATTCTAACTTTATACCAGAAGCACTCTTGGAGTGGAATAGAGTTTGCAAATAAAAGGAATCTGGTCAATGAATACCGGCCTCTTAGGAGTTATTTCAGTGGAGACGAGGCAGAAGAATGACCTAAAGGAACTTGCGTGCTAACAGCCAGCTTCGCTTGGGATAAGCCCTTTTCAGGCACCAAGCCTGAAATTAGGTTCTTTTGACCGTTCTGTGGAGGACTAGGCCCAATATGTGGAATGCATGCATTACCTTTCAAAAGTTAATGACATTGTGACAGATGAAAAGCAAATTATCATTCTTCTAACCACTTGTGGACCATTGGCATTTGCTGTTGTTCACAGCTTAACTTTCCCAAAGGCACCAGATACCGAAACCTTCCACGAATTGGTGGAAGCATGTGATTTTGGGGTGACGTTTAATAAAGAAACCATTTGGTATGTGGCATAAATAATATAACTATCCAAAAAAGCATGTTGGCTGAAGCCCAACTGGACTTCAAACAGGCACTACAGATAGCCATATCATTGGAAAATGCAGCCAGTGGTGCATATGAGTTGTAAGGTGTCCCAGTGGAAATGGACACCTACACCAACTCAACTGAGTTCAAGAACCAACACAGAGCGCAGATGATTACATAGCCTCCATCAGGAAGCATCTGGATACAAGGAAACATAGGTCTGCCTGCAGTATAGCCCCATAGCAAAGCCAAGCTTTGACCACACAGACACTGTCCCTTCAGACTTCCACCCGACAAGGCATTGTAATTGTTGCCAGTGTGCAGAGCCAGAGCAGCACAGTAAGCCTTCAAGTTCCTAAGTTTAGGAAAATGACACATGGCCGGTATCCAGGAGAGTGCATGCCCTGGAAGATCCACCTACATTCATCGTGGAACAATTGCATTGCATAGCAACATCCAAATTGGACCCAATTAAGATAACCATAAGATTAAATCGATGTCCTGTATTAATGGAGAACGATATAGGTGTGGCAATATCGGTGGTCAAAGAATCAGTGTTAAGTAATATTCGCACTGGATTCCAACTAAGACTTGAGCAAGACTGAGAACTTATACAGGGGAACCTCTAAGGTCATAGGTACGACATTGTTCCTGTCTTTTATGAAAGGTAACTGGTTCCATTACCATTAATGGTAGTGGAGGGTAAGGACCCAAGCCTAATGGGGTGAAACTGATTGAGAGAAATCCACCTGGGTTGGGTAAACATCTTCCAATTAGAAAACAGTCACTTGAGTGAAGTCCTGCCCAAATACCCAGAAGTTGCCCAAGATGGGCTGCCTGTTGAGATCTGGCTTTTAAGAGAACAAGGCACCAGCTTTGAATGTCTTAGCACGTTACAATCCTAGAAAAATGTTAGTGCTAACCTACAATGTGTCTCCGTATGGCATCGGGATGGTATTGGTACATAGATGGTCAAATGGAGAGGAACGCACAATAGCATATGCCTCCAGGACCTTGGCCATAGCAGAAAGAAAGTATGCCCACGTTGAAAAAGAAGGGTTGGCATTAACATTTGGAGTAAAGTACTTTTAAATGGGTGGAAATCTCTGATTGTCACTAATCACAAGCCACTATTGGGACTTCTAGAAGAGGACAAAGCAGCGCCGCCGATAGCATCGATAGTATTCAGCAATGGACTCCATTATTGGCCGCCTACAACTATCGGTTGAAGCAATGGTGGGAGCCTGAGTGGCAAGTGCCTTAAGTAGGCCAAGTTTAGGAGATGCCCCACCAATGGTACCACAAGAAGAGATGGTAATGACCTTAAATTTTCTGGATACCCTTCCAGTGGCCACACGCAAAATGCGTCCTTGGACCGAAAAGACTCTGTCTTTACAAAAGTTAAACAGTTAATACTGACAGGGGAAATGGTAAGGCAGTACAGCCCCAATTCCATCCTTATTGGACTAGAAGAGAGTAGCTCATGGTAGAAGAATATTCTTTTGGGGGGTGCTATTCTGAGTCAGAGCCACCATGTTATAGTGGCTGAACTACATCGCAGCCATCCAGGAGTATCCAAAACAAAGATGTTCGCCAGAAGCTATGTTTGGTGGCCTGAAATAGACACGTACATAGCAGCATTCGTGGGTAAGTGCCAGGGATGCCAGCAAAGACAGGTGTTACCACCAGCAGCTCCCCTCGTTCATGGGAATGGCCAAGTAGACCATGGATGCGGCTGCATTTGGATAATGCAAAGTCATTCTTGGGCCTGATGTTCTTGGTCATAATGGATGCCTACTTCAAGTGGATGATTGCCCTAGGGTGCAGTTGACGACCACAACTATAACGGTAGAGAAAATTTGCACTTCATTTTGGCCACACGGGATCCCAGAGGTGTTGGCCTCTGACAATGGATCGACTTTTGCCAGCCAGGAGTTCACCCGGGTTCATGAGGTCAAATGGGATTTGACAAATCAGGATGGCGCCATACCATCTATTGTCAAATTCAGGGAGAAAGCAGTTCAGACTTTAAAAGCTGGTTTACAAAGCAGCTGGCTGTATCAGTGGACACCAACCTCTCCCATTGGTTATTTGATTATAGAACAATCCCCACCCCCCATACCACTATGGGAATAGCGTCTGCAGAATTGCTCATGGGCAGATGTCTCCCCACCAGATTATTTTTGCTCCTCCCAAACCTGGAGGGGAAGGTGAAAAAATGACAAGAAGCCCAATACAAAGGCCATGACAATAGCAGCCAGCAGAGACAATTGGAGGCCTGTGGTAAGATCTAGGTAAAGAATTATGCCAGTGGTCCTATGTAGTTACCAGGAATGGTGGACTCTAGGATGGCACCTGCATCCTACAAAATAATCAGGTGCAGGCCTCAAAATCACAGTTCGTCCTGGAGCCAACTATGCCTAGCAGACCGAGAACTGAGGAGAGCTGTCCGGGTCGGCCAGCTCCATTTTTACGTCGCTCATAGTAAGGAACTCAAGAGTCTGAAATGGATACTGCCAATGAAGCTGAGGCTATTCCTCTGCTGCATGAGGAAGGGAGAGAACCAGAAACATGGTGCTTGTTAACTACACCCCTCCCAAGTCAGTTGCTGAGTTGGAGGATCAGGACCCAGTGCTGAAATGTCACAAGAGAGACATGAAATGCATGAACCAACAGGGTTCCCCAGACTTATGGGGAAGGGATGTAAAGGAAGCTTCAACAGGATCCATGAGGTTGGCCTCTTTGAGTATGAGCTCCTTGATTGAGGTCATAATTGCCTGCCCAACCAGGGAGCTTCCTGTGTATATAAAAATGGGAGTGTTAGGTCCACTGGCACTCCTGACTTTGATTTTGTACCTGAAGCACTCTAGGAGCAGAATAGAGTTTATAATTTAAAGGAATCTGGTGAATGGATACCAACCCCTGATAAGTTATTTTATCTTTCATCACAAAATAATTGCTCAATTCTAATAAGCTGCTGTAATTTGTACAATTTCATTGCCACAATGAAGTTAAAAACTAATCTGATACAAAAGTGTAAATTATCCACTTTGGCACATGGAATTGTGCCCACCAGGAGTATATATTAAAAATATATTAGGGTCTCAATTCTTAACTTTCATTCACTGGCTGGAGTGGCCCCAAAGTAAGCTTACCCTTAAACAGCAGACTCCATGAATTTTTTTTTCTTAAAAGAACACCATTTAATGATTAAAATGTTGTTTGCTGTTTTAGAAAATGAGCTAAAAATTGGTTTCCCTTGATTTTTGGGTGCTGGGCTTCATGATTTGCAACCTGCCTGCACTGGTTTCCTTGGGGGTGTTCAGCAAGTAAATTTAATACTGCTATTTAATTACCAGAGGGGCACTGTAGAGTGTTTTTGGAAGTGTTGTGAGTTCTTTGAGTTGACAAGGAATGTTGCCACTTGTTTATAGGGATAGCAAAGAAGTATGTTATTGGTCCACACTAAAATTGCACCAGGTATGGTACCAGAGGGGCAGATGCACTCTTTGCTCTTGGCTGATTTTGTGCTCTGCGGGGCTCTGTGTGCCATTTCACTGATCACAGGTGGTGCACTCGATCTGCTGTTAAAGGCAGGCTGCCCCACTTAAAGGGAATCTGCACCAAATAACGTTGGTATAATCTAAACCTTGGAATCTGGAACTCCAGTACAAAAAAGGATTCCAAGGTAACAGATGCAACACTGGAGACATTGGTTATGCAGGTGGACAGGAGAAGAGAGACTATGATCCAGTGGGGATGAGGATGCCCTCAAGAGCCACCCTCCAAAAGGAGTAGGAGCAATGGTGAGGTCAGTCAATTCTAGCATCTGGCTTTAAGGTGCACCAAAAGTCGAATGACCTCACTAGAATCAGTGAATTCATCTTCATATGACATCTCTAACCCACTATACCGTTAGCTATCACACAGCTCAATACACCACACACCCATTACTCAGCAACATTGCCTGATACTCAGAATTCAGTAAGAAGTCTCTCAACACAAGGTTAAAGTCCAACAGGTTTAATTGGTAGCAAAAGCCACTAGCTTTTGGAGCGCTGGCTGCCCCTTCGTCAGGTGAGTGAGAGTTCTAATCACAAACAGGCATATAAAGACACAGACTCAATTTACAGAATAATGATTGGAATGTGATTCTTTACAGCTAATCAAGTGTTAAAGGTACAGACAATGTGAGTGGACTCACTCACTGTAAAGAATCACATTCCAATCAATATTCTGTAAATTGAGTTTGTGTCTTTATATGCCCTGTTTGTGATTATAACTCCCACTCACCTGACAAAGGAGCAGCCAGCACTCCAAAAGCTAGTGGATTTTGCTACCAAATAAACCTGATATTGAGAGACTTCTTACTGTGTTTATCCCAGTCCAACGCCAGCATCTTCACATCACTCAGAATTCATACGTAACATCCAGATACTTGTACTCCACCTCTGCTCACGCCCATCACTTGCTGCCTCCTCATATCTCCAGCTATACAACTATAACAGGCATATCATCCATACAGTGCAATGCAGCCAATGACATTCTGCCTCTCTATTCCAGGAGAAGGTGGGGCACAATGAAAGTGAGCTGAGCAGAATTGGTGGGAGACCAGATTGCCTGCATCTGAGGTGGCTCTCCACATCACAGGGCCAGCTGCAACAAAGCCCACGCCATCCAGCATGTTGAAAACTTGATGATGGTATGTTCATGCCTCATGCCCCTTCTCTCCTCCCAGCTGGTCTCATCTTGAAAATGATATGATGAACAAGTTGTGTGACCATGGACCTCTTGCTTCCCACCCACTTCTGATTTGTTTTGCATGCAGACACCCAAGAACTGCCATCAACCCAGCCACAGCAGCCCAAGGAGCCAGAAGATGAGAAAGACCACAGCATGGATGAAGTTGCCCCATCATTTGATATTGCATTTGCAAGCAACTGCTCAAATACCTTCGCTGAAAATATTTTGGAGGCTACTATTGAGTTTTCACATGGTGAGCCACTGGGCATGAGTGGGCTACATAGCCACACCAGCAATAAAGGTTGGTTCATTTGTCAGCTAACCAGAGAGCAAGGTTGCAGATGAGTTCTGCGACAGAGAACTCGGTGAGGACCTGAAGCGATGCCATAAAGGAAAGTCGAATGACCTCACTAGAATCAGTGAATTCATCTTCATATGACATCTCTAACCCACTATACCGTTAGCCATCACACAGCTTAATGCACTCATCTGATGAGCATTCACACCAGTGCTAAGTGCATTGGCTGGACTGCCAATTAACTGCCTGTTACTGTTGGAGAACATGGAGGAGTCCAGCTTCTGCTTAGCAGAGGACATCACACGCAGCCTTGCTGCAGCCTCTGCTCCATCTCCCTTTTGTCCTGCTAACCCAGACGCATTGCAACTGTCAGCTCCATACCTGGTGCAATTTTAGTGTGGATAGATAACATACTTCTTTGCTATCCTTGTAAATGTGGCAACACTCCTTGTCAAGTCAAAGAACTCACCACAACACCTTCAAAAACACTCTACAGTGCAGCTGGACATTTTGTAACAGGGGGCGTTCTTCAAAATTACCATGCTTGCAAGTTAGGTGGTTGGCCCCTCTGGCAGCTCAACACTTTCTTTGTGAATTATGCACACATTTGTTGCCTGGATCTGTGTGACCTAAATTCAGAAGTTAGATGTCACACCAGCTATTAGGGCTGTGTGACGTCAGCGTCCCATCACTTACTTTCAGTGTGCATAGGGAACAGCAACGCAAACACATTCTCAAGATAGCTTACCAGAGTCAGCCAGTGGTGTTGCATGCACCTTCAGGAAGGTGCATAGCTCATGTGGAAGAAAAAATTCACACTGAAAGTTTTTTAAATTCATTCACAGGATTGATCGTTGCTGATAACACGAAGGCACAGTGATTAACACTGCTGTCTCATAGTGCTAAGGATCCAGGTTTGATTCTAGCCGTGGGTGACTGTGTGGAGTTTGCACGTTCTCCCCATGTCTGCGTGGCTTTCTTCTGGGTACTCCGTTTTCCTCTTACAAACCAAAAATGTGCAGGTTAAGTGGATTGGCTGTGATCAGTGAATGGCATTACGAGGATAGGGTGCAGGATTGGGCCAAGGCAGGGTGTTCTTTCGGAGGGTTCATAAGGACCCAATGAGCTGAATGGCCTCCTCCTGCATTGTCAAGATTCTATGGATTTATTGCCCATCCCTAATTGCCCCTGTGCTAAGTAGCTCGTTAGACCATTTCAGAGTTCATTTTAAGATTCTGCCACATTGCTATTGGTTTGGAATTGCTTGTAAGCCAGACCAGGTAAGGATGGCAGACTTCCTCCTCTAAAGGACATTAATGAACCAGATGGGTTTTTAACAACAATTGATAATGGTTCCATGTGTTCAAAGATCCAGTGTTTGTAATTATAGCTATTCACGGTGGCTAACATGCGGACTAACATGTACCATTTGCTCTATGACCCGATCCTTATAAATTCTGTTTGTGCCTTGTGTACTAGGTGTGGCAGCAGCAGCAGGTGTAGGAGTCATCGCAGTAGCAGTCTCTGTGATTTATTTTGGGAACTTCATTGGTGTAAGTGTACCTTAATTCTTACAAACTAAATTGTATAAAAATGCTTTTTCATGCTTTTCTACATGAATCAATTGTTTGTTTCACAAGGTTTCCCTTGTTAATGTCACCAAAATCTTGCTGTCAACGTACCTTCTGAAATTGAGCAATACTTTGGCCTAGATCCTCTGAGACCAGACACGCCCCCATGATGTATTTCAGTACACTGCAGAAGTTCCTGAATACATTGGCTCCAAGGAAATTGCCTGGGAAGTTTTGAACTTCCAACAGACAATTCCCCTGTCCCTGGGACCCTCCAATAAAGTTTCCAACTTGTAGCTAGAGTTGGAGACTTCAGTCCATTTCGATTTACTAACCTGAGTAGTTAACCGGGAAATCTTATACAGCAAAGTCTTGT
The DNA here is from genome assembly GCF_965287045.1 of Carcharhinus amblyrhynchos. NCBI lineage: Eukaryota > Metazoa > Chordata > Chondrichthyes > Carcharhiniformes > Carcharhinidae > Carcharhinus > Carcharhinus amblyrhynchos. The sequence continues at coordinate 54,394,419 of NC_137332.1, forward strand.
ACAGCAAAAACTCCTGGGTAACTCTACAACTAACACTTAAAACTCCCCACTCAATTCACTGACTTCCACCACACCCTAACCATCTCCCATCCCCCCAAATTCTGACTAGTCCCCACCATGTGACTTGCTCAACCTGATGTGACTAGTCCCTACCACCTGATTCACCCAACTCCAGAGTAATCTCCAACGTACAATGTCCCCCCTCGACTTCCCAACTCCCTGACACCCCAACTCCCCCTCCAACCTGACCTGATTCGCTCCCACCACTTGATTCCATCACATCACTCCACTGACCATCCCACTTCCATCCTCCCTAATCCAACATCTACTCCCTGCCCCCAACAAGACCTGAATGGCCCCTAATTTAACAACCCCTTACAACCCGACAACCCCACAACCCAGTTACCCTATCTATGTAACCCACCTCCACCCTACCCACCTTACCCATTCACAGCATGCTGAAAAACTTTAAATGTCCCAGAAAATTGCAGGGCTGGATATGACCGCCAGTGTTCTAAAAAAGACTGTGTGGCTTCTCTCCTTTCCCTACTCCAATGGTCCAGCGCCACAGGAAAGCAGTTCAGGTGAAAACATGCACTATAAAGGTCAATTTCTGAGTATTTTTATCTGGATGACATTATCTAAGTAGAACCAAGTTTGTGTTAATTATGTGGTAAATTAAACTCCAATAAAAAATAATGAGGTAATAGTTCTTCCTTCCTGTCTATGTACATGATGTTTTTATAAAAGAGCATATATCTGGACGATAAATGTTTTGCTTAATGAAATATTAAGACATAGCCAAAATGAGCATCTATCAAGGTCTTATTGTAAATTTGCTTATTTTTAGAATTACACTCTTATAACTCTCATTATAGAAAATGTTTTAATTAATTTCCACTTTTAGTACATAAATATTGCCTATAACAATTGAGGAAAAATGACCAAAGTGAAGTTCATTTGTTTTCACTGTGTTTACATCTTAATCATTCCTTCAACCCTAATTATCATCTCTGTGCATAGTGTAGTATCTTACCTTTTAAATCCAGAAATGCTTTTTGTAAAGTAATTTTGACATGGAAAATAGAAGCAGGAGAAGTCCATTTGGCTTCTCAAGCCTGCTCCGCCATTCACAATGATCATACCTGATCATCTTTCTCAACGCCATAGTCCCACACTTTTTGTTGCTTTTAGTGTCTAGAAATCCAACTTAAGTATATTCAGTGACTTGGCTTCCACTGCCTTCTGTTGCAAAGAATTCCACAGGTTCACTACCCTCTGAATGTAGAGATTTTTCCTCACTTCTGTCCTAAATAGTCAATCCTGAGGCCATGATCCTTTGTTCCAGACACCCTAGCCTAGAGGGAACATCATCTCTGCATCCAGTCTGTCCTGTCCTGTCAGAATTTTATACATTTCAGTTAGATCCCCTCTCATTCTTTTAAACTACAGTAAATATAGGCCTAATCAACCTAATTTCCCCTTGTATGACAATCCTGCTATTTCAGGAGTCAGTCTGGTGAACCTTTGCTGCACTCCCTCTATGATAAGTGTATCTTTTCTTTGGTGAGGATGATTTTAGTTCCTCCCTGTTACTTCACAGGCTGACTTTGCCTCTGGAATTTTCCACTGTTGTAAGATGGCACCCTGTCTTTCTCATGCAAAAGAAAAGTTGAAGGAAGCAGGCTCTGCTAACGTTGTTAGCATGACTCAATGTGCTATCAGACCCATAATATTAATTGTGTGCTTTCATCTACATTTGCATGAAAGAGAAATCAAATTGATAAAACAATGATCCATGCATAATTTTACTCTGAAGCCCACATGTTCAAACTACGTTCTATAAATAAATAGCATGGCCTGATTACAACATTTAAGATCTGCACACAAGACAACATTTGACATGAAGCTTAACAGATTCCTTTGCAAACAGCTAACTGAAATCTTTGGAGGTGGGTTGCCTGGTAGAAGGCTTGGATAGATGAGCAATATTTTGAAACTGATTATGTAATTTTTGGGAAGTAGTACTAGGGTTATATTAAAAACATTAGATGATGTAGTTTTACAAAAAATGTAGCTAGCATGTGAGGAATTTTGAACTTGCCTTCTTTTGTTCTATTCCAGGAATCAACTTGAGTACTGATGAACAGTAATCCAACTCTTTTTTCAAGGAACATATAAGATCCAGTTCCCATGCTTTTTTGACTGAAACTGTATTCTCAGCTCCGTTTGAATAAAAGCATTACACAGAGAGAGAAGCAATGGATTTTGGTGCCATTTTTAATCTTGTATTAATACCACAGAACGGACAGGTTTTTTCATCACTGTTGACTGTTATAGTTGGTAATGAATCTGAATATATAAAGAAAAGTGACCACTTTTGATATTGTTCTTGCACTTACTGAAATTATTGGAGAATTACAATTACAGTATAAATCAAGCATTTTTATCTCTCTTTGCCTGATTATGATCGTCCATCTTTTTTAGGTAGGAGACACTGCAATCTATAGACAATCAGAAACCACTGAGGGGTTTATTTACATTTACAGATGTCAGTCTCGGTGTTCGTAAAAGATTTTAAATTTGTTCCTTATGCTATCCAAACTTAGCCAGTATATTTTGGCTCCAAATAGCATGAGATCTTCTTCAGCAGAGAAACTCATAACTTGGCAGTTATTAAGCAGGTATCTGAATGTTGCACACAAATTTCATGTTTCTGCTATCTCTCCCAAAGCTGTTTTGCACACTCATCCAATTCTTTTCTCTTACTTGGCTGCTGCTTGGTGAGCAACTGAAAGCAGACCAAAGAGCTTTTCTCAAAAAAAGTGCTTCAATTCTAAGGTTGTTAATCTTCATTTTGGGCAGCAATGATGGAGCTAGACAAGCAAAAGATTAAATAAAGACTGCTGCTACTGATCATTTTTCATTGAACCCTTCTGCAAAACATGAATTAACAAACAGTTGAAGTAAATTTACAGACATCAAGGGGCCATCAAGCAGCACTCCCAACCTTCCTGATTCCATTGCAGAGGTGGACTTTTCAGATCTTTCCACAATTATGCCAGAATTGGACCCATTTTGTTAGAGGTGGTTCACAGCACCATAGAGGAGTTGTAAACTATGGGGGAACACTACTCCTGAGACATGCAACCAAGTAAAAGCAGCCATTCAACTGTTTGTTTGAAACACAAATGAGCCATGAAAGTTGAGGAGGTCTCGATCCACCATATTTTCTCTCCAAGGATGGCAGCGGCAAGGAGTCGGCATGCAGTCTCTGGAGGCAGGTAATGTTGACGCAGCTTGGAGGGGCGTGCTGGCTTGTTTGTTTGACATCTTTATTAAGTTGTAGTAATCTGATTTTGAAGAGTTATTTTCAATGCTTATGTTTTTACACAAGATTAAAAGGATAATAATGACCATCTTTTGCCATTAATGTTATGAATGATTGTGATTAATTGCCAGCTTTATGGGAAGGTTAAAGGGCAATGTATTTCAAAGGAACAGTTGAATGGCTGTTTTTCTTTGGTTGCTTTCTCAGGAGTAGTGTTCATCCAAAGATGACAACTCCGCTGAGGTGCCGTGAACTACCTCTAACAGAATGGGTCCAATTCTGGCATAATTGTGGGAACGTCTGAAATGTCCATCCCTGCAATGGAGTCAGGAACGCTGGGAGTGCTGTTTGCAAGTTGCCTACCCACACCCTTAAGTACATGTTTCCAGAAATGGGGATGGACCATGAAGCCCAGAATCAGGTTCTGTCCACACTTATTAAAGACCTCTCAAATCAGCCCGATTCCACCAATATCTAGGCCAAGGTAAGGACTGGTTTGCTCTTCTAGCTGTGTAGCCTGATGACACAATACTCATACTTGACAAATGAATTCACTTTGCCAATTCCATTGTGAGTTACAGCTTTCCATAGCAGAACAAATTATTAATGCTGTAAGTTTTTTTAAAATCAATTACTGCGAATGCATATCATCTTTTGAAGTGCATACTCAAAGAGCAAAGAAAATTACAGCACGGGAACAGGCCCTTCGGCCCTCTAAGCCTGCACCGACCATGTGCCTGACTGAACTAAAACCCCCTACCTTTCTGGGGACCATATCCCTCTATTCTCATCCTATTCATGTATTTGTCAAGACGCCCCTTAAAAGTCACATTTTTTTAAGGTACCTGTGATTTCTGCAGCCTTCCCTTACACATGGCCAAGTCTGTATAACTGCTGCACAGAGATGCTGCCAGCCATAGCAAAGCAGAAGTGAACTGGGAAGGCATTGGTTATTGTTTGTTTTATCAGCTAGCAGTGAATTTTGTATGCAGGATAAATGTACAATCAGTCAGTAATTACAGCAAAGCTGCTTTAATAAATTAAACACTTCTGTGTACTACACACATTGGTGGTTTGGTTTCCTGGGATGCAAATTTCAACGTGCAATATAAACCAGAATTATTTCTGATTACCCAATTACAGTTTAAAGAAGATAGCTTGATGTGCCTGTAGCTATTTTTAGCAAGGCATCCCCAGAGAAATAGTGGAGATTTTTTTTATGTTTAATTTTTTGCAAATTACCCTGCCTAGTAAAGACACCTCTGATGTAGAGAAGGGTCCACCCTGCACCCAGGCTGCCAACTGTGCCATTGGGGGCAGCATAGTGGCACAGTGGTTAGCACTCAGGTTCGAAGCCTGGCTTGGGTCACTGTCTGTGTGGAGTTTGCATGTTCTCCCCGTGTCTGTGTGGGTTTCCTCTGGGTGCTTTGGTTTCCCCCCTCAGTCCAAAGATGTGCAGGTTAGGTGGACTGGCCATGCTAAATTGTCCCTTAGTGTCAGAGGAATTAGCTAAGGTAAATGCATGGGGTTGTGGGGATGGGGCATGGATGGGATCGTAGTCGGTGCAGACTCAATGGGCTGAATGGCCTCCTTCTGCACTGTAGGATTCTAGTAGTCTATGAAGTTGACTGCCAAGTGGTACAAGGAACTACAAGAGGAAGAAATCACAAGAGCAAAGAAAATGTCGGCCCTGCTTGATGTGGGAACTGAGCAGAATCAATGGACCTTCATTTCTTCCTCTGTTTTCAGTGTTTGGTCAACTGTCTCTTTTGCTATACTCTGCAGTGTGAGGGATTGCTAATGTGACATTCACTGGGAACTCCAAGTAGTCTATATTGATAGTATCCATGGATCAAGACTGGGTACAAGAATAGAGATCCAACTCCAACTTCAAGGGCAACACAGTGGTTAGCACTGATGCCTCAGCACCAGGGACCTGGGTTCAATTCCCAGTTTGGGTTACTATCTGTGGAGTTTGCATATTCTCTCCATGTCTGCATGTGTTTCCTCCTGGTGGTCCGGTTTGCTTCCACAGTCTGAAAGACATGTTGGTTGTTTCCTCAGAAGGAACTCCTCAAAATGCAGCTAATGAAAATACAACAAAACTTACTCCAAACTTGGGGACCGCGCCCTGGGCCACTCCAAACTTCCCACAATTCTACATAGTTGCTTATTTATAATGAATCAGCTGGTCAGCTGTCTATTACATCACCCTGTGATTGGTTCCATGTTTTATTTAGTTAGCTGACCCTTACATCTTGTTCCCATTGGTCACATTACATCCAATACAAAGTTGTCACTGGTTACATTCTAACACTGGTTAGGTGCATTGACCCGAACAGATGCCATAGTGTGGCGACTAGGGGAATTTCACAGTAACTTCATTGTAATGGTAATGTAAGCCTTACTTGTGACTAATAAATAAACTACTTTTACTTATATCATCTCCGTGTACTTAAAATAGAATGCTATCTGCATAGCTGACGATAATATGCTGGTCACGACTTTGAATTCTGTTCAGCAAAACTAAATGTTTTGGATCTGCCTAACCAAAGTAAAGGTGCATATTCTATCTTAATTTAATTTTATTAATGGAATATTAAGACTGTAATTATAGAATGCTACTTGTGTCTCCGCTATTTACACTATCAATAATTTAAACAAGATGCTGAGAGGTTGCTTTCCCTTATTGGAGAATCTGGAACTAGGAAGTAAGATAAAGGGGTCAGCCATTTAGGGCTGAGATGAGAAGTCATTTTTTCAGACATAAGGTTTCGAATCTTTGGAAGAATAGATTTCTGGGCACCAAGAGAATTGAAACACTCATAAAATACTTTTTAAGTAGAGGCCGTTGTAGGAAATATGACCACTGATTTTTGTACAGCAAGCTCCCACAACAAAAATGATAATGACCAGATGATCTGTTCTTGTGATATTGAACGAGGGATAAATATTGTCCAGGACACGGGATAACTCCCCTGCTCTTTTTTTAAATGTTATTTATGGGATTTTCTACATCCACCTGAAAATGTGTACATCTTCAACAGGAGCACCATACTTCATTTTTGTGCTCATGTTCTGGAGTGAGATTTGAACTTTATGACTCCAAAGTGGGAATGTTACCGACTTAACCATGTAACTATGTAGAAGTACAGTCAAAACTTATTGAATGTTGGTGTAACAGACTTGAGGGGTAGTATGACCTATTCCTGTACCTATTTCTCATGTTTTTTGTAATAAATGTATAGATAGTAAATAAGGTATTAATGGGTCATGGCTTCTTAGCTCCCAGACATCATATTTGGGGTTATCTTGGGGAATCTCTCTTGGACTAACTACCCTGGACAATTGTGCTGGGCTCAGAATCATTAAGAAAGCAATTTAAATATCTAACCACAGGACAGTTCTGTTAGGTTTATCATCACAGATAGTCTGAATGATAAATATGAGTAACTATTTTAAAGAGCCAATCCAACCGCTCCCCCCAACATCTCTCAGATCCAACTTATCTGGTCTGGCCCCCCTGCCCCATTCATTTACTTTTGAAATTTACCTTCTTCCTTTCAATGGCCCCTTTAAACTAACCATGTACCCCATTGCTGCACTCCATTTATATCTCACTCAACAGCCAGGGATGTGCTTTTCTGTCTCATCTGGCTTGAGTGAGGAAGGTTAAGTGAGACAGGGGGTTTGGAATTACAACAATCTGCCAGTGATTGCCTCTCCCAGGAACTTGCGGGCCCATGTCAATATAAGGTTCCAGGTGAAAGCTAGCTGTTTTGACAACATCTCAGTTATTTGTGGAACTAAAAGTCAACTCCAGCAGTTCTAGTCCACCATCTATTTTGCCATAGAATTTGATGAGTGATTGGGTGATATGGCTGGTTTGCTTCCACATAATGCCATATTTTTTGCAAGGCTGTCCATCTCTTATTGGGTTCAAAATCCTGATTCCAATTTGAAGGCCTGTTTTATCACTTCATTGTTACAGTATACAGGACAATAGATAATGGACCACTTTCATAGCTGGCATTTAATATACAATAATAGACAAGATTGACTTCAAGATGCTTCTTTGAGGCCCACTAGCATCAATACCTTAGATGGTGAACCTTTCAAGGCAATTCCAATGAGATGATTTTACAATCTGCTATACAATTTGTCAGCATATCATATTAACTTAGCTGTCTAACTTTGATGTCGTTGCTAGAGATGCCCAACTTATATCTCATGAACAGCATGCAGCTCCCCTTTGGCTGAAGTGCAGCCTTGTGAGTACTTTGAGGTTGTTGTGTCAATAAACATAAATTAGCTATAAAAGTGAAAGGCATGATTAATCAGAAGAAATCATGCAATATTTTTCCTTTTAACTCTGCTAACCCTCTCTTGCCCTCTCTCTGTCTCTCTATATATATCTTTCTATAAATATATAATCAAATCTTATACGTGGTTTCTGTAAAACGGATGTCAACAGTTGCAATGAAATCTGTCTGTACCTTACATAATGGGGAAATTAAGTTAAACATGTTAACGTTTCATAATAGAAAAATCTTTTGCCATCATGGCTCATTGATAAACCAGTCCAATCAGTGAAAGCACTTCTTTAAAAAGCCACCTTTTTCTGAGTAGCTAATAATTCTAATATTGTATCGAAAATATAGCTTCAAATAAAAATGTACGCTTTTTACAATATTATGCATACTTTTATTGATTGAATTGTTCTTTATGTCCTAACAGATTGTCCTTGAAGGCTTTGACCTCACTCAAACCGGGCTCAGCCTTGTTATTCTTGCCCAAAACTGAGATTCCATGAGCTGGGCGCAAACTCTGCAGTCTGAATGTCTTTCACTAAAAGGAAATGGTGGAATGCTTCCCTCGTAGTCTCTGATAAAATTTATGTGATTGTTTCTCCAAATTGTTTGAAGAAAAGATGAGGAACATGTGTCAAAATCTTTTTTAAGATAAAATTTGTGCTAGTAAATAGTAAGCAGTTGCCCAATTTGGCAAGGAAGGCTTTCCTCACGGCAAGCTCTTGCGAGCTGGTGCCAATGAATAATTAAAGAATTTAACTCCTCTTTGGCCTAAGGGTACCCTGGAGTTACCCTACCCTATTGTTGCTGTTTAAATTTATTACATTCTTCCCCAGCTCCCAACTGTGTATAGTTTGGTGGGTTTCAGTGGTCTCTGGTGAATATGCCTAAACAATTTCAGAGCCTACATTTTTCAAAATAACATGAGGTAAATCTATCTAATTCTCTCTTATCTCTTTGATGATATGTTTTAGTTCAAGTACTCAGTCTTAGTCCCCAAAGGTTTAGGATGAGATTTGATATTTTTATTCAGTGCTGTGATTATGTTTTTAAAAAATGCAGGTGCTGCAGTCTAAACAGTGTTCAAGGTTACTAATTGCCCAGGATGCATCAGTACCATTTATTTAGCTCATCTGAAAAAACGTTTCAAGCAGTAGATTAAATTACTTAAAGAGATCTAATGAACACATTTTAAAAGCTTTATTTATCTAAGAACTATATTATGTTCTGTAAAATTAATTGGATATTGTGACGGCTGTGCTGAATTTTTAATAGAACATAGAACAGTACAACACAGTACAGGCCCTTCGGCCCTCGATGCTGTGCTGAGCTATGTCCGAACCGAAGATCAAGCTATCCCACTCCCTGTTATGCTGGTGTGCTCCATGTGCTTATCCAATAACTGCTTGAAAGTTCCTAAAGTGTCCGACTCCACTATCACAGCAGGTAGTGCATTCCACGCCCCGACCACTCTCTGAGTAAAGAACCTACTTTGGACATCCCTCCTATATTTCCCACCATGAACCTTATAGTTATGCCCCCTAGTAACAGCTACATCCACCTGAGGAAATAGTCTCCGAAGGTCCACTCTATCTAGCCCCCTCATCATCTTATAAACTTCTTTTAAGTCACCTCTCATCCTCCTCCGCTCTAAAGAGAAAAGCCCCAGCTCCCTCAACCTTTCCTCGTAAGACCTACCCTCCAAGGCAGCATCCTGGTAAATCTCCTCTGCACGCTCTCCAATGCTTCCGCATCCTTCTTATAGTGAGGTGACCAGAACTGCACACACTGTTCCAAATGTGGTCTCACCAAGGCCTTGTATAGTTGCAGCATAATCCCATGGCTCTTAAACTCAAACCACCTGTTAATAAATGCTAACACACTATAGGCATTCTTCATGGCTCTATCCACTTGAGTGGCAACCTTCAGAGATCCGTGGATATGAACCCCAAGATCTCTTGTTCCTCCACGTTCTTCAGAACTCTGCCGTTGACCCTGTAATCCACATTCAAGTTTGCCCTACCAAAATGAATCAAGGTTTATTATAAAAATGAAGGTTTATTATAAATATATTGAAGAGAATAACTTGCTGCACATATTTAACTTTGCATTTAGACTTGTGTAGTTTCATCTTTACATCTAGCAGGGGTTAAAACTATACATTGTATTGTAGACATATGCTTTCTGTGCAGTTCCATATGATGAATTAACATTGAACAAGTTTGTAAGGTAAAGCAGAGTTAGAGGGTGGGGTTTGGGTGGTGGGGGAGGTATAATTAGACCATAAATGCAACATATAGAGAATAAATGTTGGAAAAATATTTTGAAGTAAATGAACTTCAAACATAAATGATTGAATAAAAGCTTTAGCATCTGTCTCAAGGATCTCCGTCTCTGGTGTTCCTCCGGGATCTTTGCTGTTTGTAATATACATGTAAATGATTTCGAGAAAAATGTAACTGGATTGGTTAGTAAATTTACGAATGACGCAAAGGTTGGTGGATTTGCAGATAACAATGAGAACCATCAGAGATACAGCAGGATACAGATCAGTTGGAGACTTGGGCGGAGAGATGGCAGATGGAGTTTAATCCAGACAAATGTGAGGTAATGCATTTTGTAAGGTCTAATACAGATAGGAAATATACAGTAAATGACAGAACCCTTAAAAGTATTGATAGGCAAAGGGATCTGAGAGGACAGGTACACAGGTCACTGAAAGTGGCAATGCAAGTGGAGAAGGTAGTCAAGAAAGCGTACGGCATGCTTGCCTTTATTGACCGGGGTATTGAGTTTAAAATTTGGCAAATCATGTTGCAGCTTTTTAGAACCTTTGTTAGGCTGCACATGGAATATAGTGTTCAGTTGTGGTCACCACACTACCAGAAGGATGTGGAGACTTTGGAGAGAGTACAGAAAAGATTTATCAGGATGTTGCTTGGTATGGCATTAATTATGAGGAGAGGTTGGAGAAACTTGGTGTGTTCTCACTGGAGCGATGAAGGTTGAAGGGCGATCTGATAGAAGTCTACAAGATTGTGAGAGGCATGGACAGAGTAGATAGTCAGAAGCTTTTTCCCAGGGTGGAAGAGTCAATTATTAGGAGACACAGATTTAAGGTGTGAGAGTTTAAAGGAGATGTACGAGGCATTTTTTTTACATATAATGAGTGCCTGGAACTCATTGCCGGAGGAAGTAGTGGAAGCAGATACGGTAGTGACTTTTAAGGAGTGTCTTGACAAGTACGTGAATAGGATGGGAATAGAGGGCCCCTGGAAGGATGGGGAGTTTTAGTTAAGTCGGGCAACATGGTCTGTGCAGGCTTGGAAGGCCGAAGGGCCTGTTCCTATGCTGCAAATTTCTTTGTTCTTTGTTTCCATGTTTGCAAAACTGAGCTGAAAATTTTCACCTGACTTTTCTTTGATTGCATAGAGGCAGTTTCCATGCTCAATATGAGCACAAAAATTAATAATGAAAAAGTTGACATAATAAGTAATGAAAATATGACAATATGAAATTAAGTAACACAGCTAAGAAATGTATATTGCAGATATAAAGGGTTACTCATCTCTGCTCTTCACAATTAGGACAGAGTTATGAAACTCGCAATTCCAAAGCATGGTGGTGGTTCTTAACCAGCCATGGGAGTAATTTTCAACTTTTCCTTGGCATTAACTTGATAGAGCAAGTCATCTGCTTGTTTCCATCTACTTTTTGTTGCATAGAAAATAACTCCAATGATTTATGAAACAGACCTGCTAGAAGATAAGTTAGTCTTGTCAAGAACTAAATGCCCTGGGCTTAATTTGAACACAGTAAGAAGTCTCACAACACCAGGTTAAAGTCCAACAGGTTTATTTGGTAGCAAAAGCCACTAGCTTTCGGGCCTCTGACCCTTCGTCAGGTGAGTGGAGAGTTCCATACAGGAAAAGATTATAAAGGGTTACAGGATGGCTGAAAGCTTGGTCAAAAGTGGAGCAATCGTGAGCATTCAAAACTTGTTCAGTCACAAAAGATGCTATAGAAAAAAGTGCTGTGAGAGTAGACTAGGTTTCTTCTAGCTTTGATAGGGAAAACTCACTCCACTGCGGCCTGAGTAGTTAATTGGCTAACTGGCTGGATGTGATTTCTCTAACTCCAACTTAGTATAAATTCAGAGCACTTTAATGCAGCTAAGGCAAATAAGTGCAGTTTTCGAGTTGAGTGTATATCTGGGAGTTTGGTAAGGGGGAGAGTTCAGTGAAGGGGCTGGGGGGGAGGAAGTGTTTTTTTTTCCCTTTTCAATCTGTAGGAATTGCTTCTTATTTTGCCATAGGGAAAGGAGATAGCTGTAAGGTGAATATCTGGTGAGTGTTAAGATTTGTTCTAGGTTTAAAATAGAATGTAACCAAGTGGCATTGTTAACAAAATGTATAAAAATGCAAAATAAATAAGCAAATAATATAATTAATTAAAATGCACTAAGGAAGGCAGGACAGACAATGTGTCAATGTTGTAGAACAAAGAACAACACAGCACGGGAAACAGGCCCTTTGGCCCAATGACCCTGTGCCACCATTTCAACATTGTGAGTCCCCTGTCCACCCATGTCCCTTGTCTATACTTATGGCATTCCACATTGGAAACCAGATTGAGGGGAGACTAATTTAGGGACAATTTGTTACACCAATCAGCCTAAGAGCGCATCTTTGGGGTGTGGGAGGAAACCGGAGCACCCGGAGAAAACCCACGCAAGCACGGGGAGAATGCGCAAACTCCCACACACACTGGCCCAAATCTAACGAGTGCAGGCCCAGTCTATTTAATCTCTTCTCATAAGCTAACTCCCTCATCAGTATCAGCCTGGTGAACCTTCTCTGTACTCCTTCCAAGGCCAGTATATCCTTTCGCAAATAAGGGAACCAAAACTGCACACAGTACTCTAGTTGCGGCCTCACCAGTGCCTTGTACGGTTGCAGCAAGACCTCCTTGCTTTTATATTCTATCCCCCTCGCTATAAAGGCCAACATTCCATTCGCCTTCTTGATCACCTGCTGCACCTGCAGACTGAGTTTTTGCGATTCGTGTGCAAGGACCCCCAGGTCCCTCTGCACAGTAGCATGCTGCAACTTTTCACAATTTAAATAATATTCCATCCTACTATTATTTCTTCCAAAGTAGATAACCTCACATTTGCTAACGTTATACTCCGCCTGCCAGGTCCTTGCCCACTCAATCAGCCTACTCAGATCTCTCTGCAGACTTTCCACGTCCTCCACACAATTCGCTTTTCTACTCATCTTCGTGTCATCAACAAATTTTGTTACCCTACATTCAGCTCCCTCCTCCAGATCATCTATGTATATGGTAAACAGTTGAGGCCCCAGCACTGATCCCTGAGGCACGCCACTAGTCACCAACTGCCAACCCGAAAAGCACTCATTTATTCCAACTTTCTGCTCCCTGTTAGATAGCCGATCCTCAATCCAGCTAACACTTTACCCCCAACTCCATGTACCCTAACCTTCTGCAGCAACCTTTTGTGAGGCACCTTATCGAACGCCTTCTGGAAATCTAAAAACACCACATCCACCGATTCCCCTCTGTCTGCCGCACTAGTGACATCTTCATACAAATCCAGTAAATTTGTCAAACACGACTTCCCCTTCATGAATCCATGCTGCGTCTGCTTGATCAAACCATTCTTTTCCAGGTGTCCTGCTATTCTTTAATGATGGATTCTAGCATTTTCCCAACTACGGACATTAAGCTAACTGGCCTGTAATTACCCACCTTTTGTCTGCTACCTTTTTTAAACAGCGGCATAACAGTAGCTGTTTTCCAATCCGCCGGCACTTCCCCAGAGTCCAGCAAATTTTGATAAATAACGACTAATGCATCTGCTATTACTTCTGCCATTTCTTTCGGAACCCTGGGATGCATTCCATCCAATCCCAGGGACTTGTCTACCTCTATGTCAAGACATATGCAGCAAAGTTTTGCATGATCTCAGGTTTAGTGTGTGTCAAATGTGGGAGGCAGCCAGGAGTGCATTACCGTAGGCACGTCTGGTGGTAACAAAGGCATGAATGAGGGTTTCAGCAGCAGATGAGTTGAGATGGGAGTGAAGTCATGCGGTGCTACAGAAGTGGAAATAAGTGGCCTTGGTGATGGCACAAATATAAGTTTGAAAGCTCATTTTGGGATCAGATGTGATACCATGGTTTTGAACAAACTGGTTTAATCTCAGACCATTGTTAGAAGTTGGTAACTAGGGAAAATATGGGAATGGGGACTGAAAACAATGCCTTCAGTCTTCCCAGTATTGGACAGGAATTTTCTGACCATCCAGTTTTGGATGTTAAATAAGCAGCCTGATAATATAACGTGGAGGAGTCAACAGAGCCAGTGACGAGTTGGGTATCATCATCATAAATGTGAAAACTAACACTGTACCTTCAGGTAATGTTGCTGAGGGGCAACGTTGAGAAATAGGAGGGGAGGGGCAGATACAAATTCTCAGAACACCACAAGGTAACGGTGTGGAAACAGAAAAAGTCATTGCGAGTGATTCTCTGGCTATGATCCGGTAAAAAATGGAACCAGGTGAAGCAATCCCATTCAGCTGGATAAAAGCAGAGAGGTGTTGGAGGAAGATGGGGTGCTCAACTGTGTCAGACTGCAGATAAATTGTGAAGGAAGAGATGGGAAACTATGTACAATCGGTAAGGTTGCTACGGTCTCCATGCCTATCCATGGATTGTAGGGCTGGATGACTTCCACACCAGTATTCCCTCACATTGGTTTGAATAGAGGATGCTGAGTCTTCCCCTTGGCTTAGAAGCTCACCACAACAGATGGTGAAATTTTAATTCAATAAAAGAATATCTGGAATTAAGAATCTACTGATGATCATGAAACCATTGTCGACTATCAGTTCACTAACGTTCTTTAGGGAAGGAAAGCTGCCATCCTTACGTGGCCTGGCTTACATGTGACCTCAGAGCCACAGCAATGTGCTTGACTCTCAGCTGCTCTCTGAACAAGGGCATCTAGGAATGGGCAATAAATACTGGACAGCCAGCAATGCCCATGTCCCACGAATGAATAAAAATAAAATCACCACTCTTCCATGGAATTCCACTGATCCTCCACTTCCTAAATCAACAGCAATTCATTTGGAGTGTCTCCACTTGAAAACGTTGGCATCTATTTTCAATTCACTTAGAAGCTTTTCTCCCTCACTGATAAGAATCATAATATTTTAAATTTCAGAGGGTAACTGTATATTTTTAATCTTTAAAAGCTATTATGGATTCTGCTATTCTAGTTTCTGGTAAGACATTCCATGTCCTAAGAGCTTTCTTTGTAATAAATCTCAAACTTATGATTCGTAAGCCAATAAACATAGGTGCCTCCATTTACATGATTCTTTTTTTTCAAACATTGAATACTTCTGCTTTCTGTTTCAATGAAATGAGTCCTAGTTTCTCTTGCCTTCATAAAAAGCTGGAAATTCCATCTCTACCGAGCTTTTCCTGTTATTTCTACAGAAGGCACATTTCCCAAACACATCAGATTTCTATTACCAGTGTTGCTCTGAATCAGTTACTCTTAGATGGGATAATTGCTTTGGGTGGACTTTCTCTCTCAAGCGGTGAAGTACAGTACCAGCATTTGGTATCTGCTTACACATGAACTACTTGATAGACATCCTGGGAACTGTAATCACAAGCTTGAATCTGGCTTGTGAGTAACAGTGCTCCTGGAATTACTGCTCAGCAAATTTTAGATATGTACCAGAGATCATTCTTTAATCCCCTCATAATCTCCAGATTGATGTGAGAACACATTATCCTCTTCCTCATTTCCAGCATTTTCTTGAAACACAACAACAAAAAAACACTCGGACACATATTGCTATAAGTTTCACCTTTATTGAATTACTGTTTGTGTTCAGAAATCTTCAATGTGGAAAAAAAAACACAACTTTTTTCCTACAAACTAGTTTTGCAAAAATCATTGATGCAACACAAAGGTGAAAGTTGTTTGGAAATATTTACTGGGATAGAACATTATAACAACATTGGATTATTTATGATCGCTATTTAGTATTATTTTTACACCGTGTGGATTTCATTGTTGGGTCTAAGAGAATGGGTAAGTGCTAATTTAGATTACCTGCAGATTTCATGTGAAATGTTTCTTGATTATTTTACACAGGTTTGGTCCATTTCTCAATCCTAACACACTTTTATTAAAGCCAAAATCTACGTGCTGTTACAGCACTGCCAAAGAAATAATAAAGCTTAAACAATCGTTTAGTATTCATACAGGTGCATTTTTACATTTTGTTTATAAAATATATTAAAGAAGGACACTGAGTAATAAAACTGGACTACTTATGACATGGTTAATAGCTGCGATCTGTATATGGGAGTGGGGTGAGAGTGATGGGGCTGCAAAAAGGGGAGAGCGGAGCGAAAACTATACTGAGATAACAGTGACTAATACAGTAAAGCCCCCAACAGCATTTTGTGCTTCTTTCCAAATTGAAAGAGTTTTCCATTCACCGTGTTCAAATTATTGTTGATGAGACAAGGAGGAAAATTTCTATAGCTCCTGGAAATGGGTCTGTTTTAGTTTATTTATTAGTGTCATATGTAAGCTTACAATCCTCTTCCCTGCCTGTTGGGGATCTGCCTGCAACAGGTTGCAGATTTCAGTGAAGCAGAGGTACACACATTCTACTTCACTGTAGTTGAAGGAGAATTGCTTCCTGAAGACCCTGGATGAATATGGTTTCCTCATGAAAACCCTTCTTCCCCTTGAAGAAATTGTCATCTTCTGTGTTGCCTCAGTTCATTTTCTCTGTCATGTTGCAGGCCAAGTATTGTGACTGGACCCCTTAAAGTGAGAACCTAGACTTTCACCAAATGCCATATCATGCCCTGTAGACTTCAGTTCTTTAGATCACAGTACAAAGCACCAAAGACTTCTATTAACTCAGCAACAGCTAGTTGAAGTGAATCAGCAACTAACTTGAAAAGAGAATGATCCCTTTAAATAGCACTAGTCATAAGTCTTTCCTGCTACTGAACACATGAGAAATTAAGTGTGTGTGTTAGCTGGAGCACAATGGTCCATAAAATGGCACAGCAACAGTCAATACAGTCACACACTAAGGTCACAGTCTGCTTACTCAGGATACCTCTGGCACATGTTCCCAATGCCCACACCAATGAGTTCGCCTAGATGGTATTCAGTGCAACCTGCTTCAGAAGTCTGCGCACAGAGTTCACACACCATTCGGGACCTGAAACGGCACATGCTGCCCCAGAAATACAGTGCTATGCATCAGTTTTACAGCCCAGGAGTTTAAATTATACGCCTATAATATTTGTACGTTGTCATTCACCAATCTCCAAATCTTTGCTGGTATCATTTGTGCCAGTTATCCATTCAGGCTAAGTAGGGCTGACATAATGTTTTCACAGTCAGCACACAGTGGTGTGTGTTTGGGCCACCAAAACCTCATTGTATCTCTAAAAGCAAAATGAAGGTGAACAATGTATGTCACAGTGTGCCAAACTTATTTTAAAATTGAGGCTGCATTTTGACCATGAATGTAAAACCAGTTAAAAAATAGAATCCACAGGGGTATTGGCGCACCAGGGCATGAGTCATGATCTCTTGGAAATGGTAGCTGCCAGGATGAATGGAAGTGCAATCTGTCCACTAGATTTTTGTTGCTTTTCTGGTGTTTTATTTTTAACTGGTGTATTTTAAAGATTCTGTCCTGAAATCTTGGTGGAAGTGGGGCTTAAGGTTTTAGTCCAGATTTTCTTACAAACATCTATCTAGAGCTACATGTCTTTGATGGTTGGGAAAGTCTGCTGTTACCTAATTACCTAAACATTAACAGAACTAGAGTATCTTCTCACCAATATGCTGGGAATGTTAGTGTAACAACAATGTTTGAGATTCAGTGAGCAACTGACAATATTCTCTTTTTCCCTTTGTGAGGACATTATTGACTCATTGGGAATTGGAAAAGGAAAAGTGCATGCAGTACAAGTTAGTACCACTCGCACTACAAATGTTTGTAAATCTAGATATTGGAGTCTCAGGGTGGAATTTTCCCCTGTCGCCCATTATGGGAATCGTGGTGGGCAGGACACAGACCATACAAAGGTCCGATGACCTCAGGTAGGCTTTTCCGGCCTTGGGGTGACCGTGAAAATTCCACCCGTACAAACGTGCTTTAGAGGCAAAAACTTGGTAGCATGCAAATGGTTGTTTCATTGTCCTCCTTACACAATATTGAAATGATGGAATAGCATTGGTTGAGATCAGAACATGCTTAAGATTATTTTTCCCTCTATGAAACTGGGACCTATCTGAGTTGGGCTTCACTGTACTGGGATTTATTCAATATCTACATCACTACCATCGCTGGCATTTTCGCAAGTGGTGAATTCTCTTTCTGGCAAAAGGGCATATTCGTTTAGAAAGGATTCAATGTCCACCGCAAAAAATTCTTCCCCCAGCTGCTCAGTGATGTGTATGAAGTTGCCGATCAGCTCACCCGCTTTGTACACCAATAATGTTGGGAGAATATGGTCAGGGAAGCGGTCACTAGCCCCGGTGTTGGAAGCTTTTATCTTACAGAACTTGACCAAGGGATATTCCAAAGCAAGGCAAGTTAAGCAATTAACCAGAGATTCACAGCCTTTAATTCCGTCTTCGTAAATGCTCACCATCACGGTAGTTTTTTTCAATTCTTTTTCAATCACTTCCAAAAATTGCTCGCCATTCTCTAGATCGTAGACCACTCCAAACTGCGGCCCAAAGCTTAGCTGCTGATGCATTTCCTGCATGCACTGCCTGCGGTACTTACGAAGACAGGCCTCATCTTCCTTGCTCTGGGTCATTTCGTATTCCTGCACACTCATCTGTATTTTGTAGTGTTAAAAAAAGTTTAAAGGTTTTGCAATCAAAATCTTAAGTCATTGTGGAAAGACATGTTCTTATTCATTTATTCTGAATTCTTTTAAGAATTCCTGTACTTCAAGAACTTTGCTTCTAACTGTATTAGATTTGACTTAGAGCCTCTACAATGCAGAAGTCTGCACCGACCACAATCTCACCCAGACCCTATCCTCGTAACTCCACATATCTACCCTGATAGTCCCCCTGACACTAAGAGGCAATTTACCATGGCCAATCAACATAACCCACACATCTTTGGACTGTGGAAGGAAATTGGAGCACCTGGAGGAAACCCACACAGACACGGGGAGAATATGCAGACAGTGACCCAAGCCAGGAATTGAACCCAGGTCCCTAGCATTGTGAGGCAGCAATGCTAAATACTGTGCCACTGTGCTGCCTTGATCTATTAAAGAATGTGTTACATGTGAATTTTCCTTTAGCACAGTGTGCAAAGTTGAAAACCTATGTAGTAACATTGTACATTATTGAGCAGCACCACAATGTCATTCACACTCAAAGGGACAATTACCATTGTGGTGGACATGGACGTTCTGATTATTTCTTGCTTGTTAGCTTTGGCTGCATGTTAGTGCTGCAATTGTTTTTGCATTAGTCTCTGTGTTGATGGCGTATTCGACATCACCTTCCAAACCTGTGACCTCTACTACCTAGAAAGACAAGAGCAGCATGCATGGAAATACCACTGCCTGCAATTTTCCCTCCAAGCCATTCTCGGGTTGGGGTCGAAGTCCTGGAGCTCCCTAACAGCACTGCTGAAGAAGTGTAACAGCTCAAGGTGATGGCCCACCATTACCCTGTCATCCATTGGAAGAAATTAAAAGAAAATATTTTAAAAAGCTTTCATTTTCAGAGCTTTCTCAGTGTCCAGAATTAAAAACTAGAAGCAGGAGTAGGCAATACGCCCCTTCAAGCCTGCTCCACCAATCATTTTGATCATGGCTGATCATCAAATTCAATATCCTGATCCCCCTTACCCCCATATCCCTTGATCCCTTTATCCCCAAGAAGTATATCTAATTTCTTCATGAAGTCAGACAACATTTTAGCCTCAACTACATTCTGTGGTAGTGAATTCCACACATTCAGCACTCTCTGGAGAAATTTCTTCTCACCTCACCCCAGAAATCAGCCTGGTAAACCTTTGCTGTGCTCCCGTTATAGAAAGGACATGCTTCCTCAGATAAGGACACCAAAACTTCTCACGATATTCCAGGTGTGGCATCACCAATGCCCTATACAATTGCAAAACATCCCTATCCTATGAAGGCCAACATTGAGAGTTATCCTTTGCCAATTTTATCATTCTGACTCTGGATATAGAGGCAAAAGTGAATTAATGAATTTATGTATCACAGAACATATTTAGTGATGTTAATTAACTCTAGGTTGCTGACTTTTAAATGTCTTTAGTCTGAATGGATATAATGGAAGAGAGAAACTGGGAAACAGAGTTGTACAAATGCTTCAGTTTCTGTGATCTTGCGAGGTCAGATTTCACAATGATTGAGTTGGTCAGTCAATTCAAACATTTGACATTTGGCATCTCAACATATACTTTAATAGCCTAGTTACTCCAAACACTAACCCAGCCCCATGCCAATGGGCATCCCCATATCAATGGCATAACAGACTTTAGTTAGTGAGTGAACACCAGAGAAATATTTGAACCAAAATTTATAATCAGGAAGAGTGAATTGTGCTATGAATCTATTGAAAGACAAGGGTTGAGTTTCTATCTTAGGCCTAATTGGTGAAATGGGTATAAAATTGCCTCCAAAATGGCCTCCATTTTGAAAAGTTTTCTTTTCCCCTTGGGGCTTTGCACAAATTTATTGGCACTTTCACTGATTGCAAATCTATCATGAACCAGTGCAATCAAGCAGTGTTTTAAGACATAATTGTTTAAGACTTTTTCCTTAAAAAAAAAAGCTCCTTGATATACTTAGGTGTTAATCTACCACCTGTGAGTGACCCCATTTTAACCCCATTTTTAGACTGTGTCAATTCACCACCTGTGAGTGACATTCTGAACTTTCTCCTTTCCTTCCCTATGTACAATATGTTTTGTCTACTTAGCAAGCAAGAAACAATACTTTTCACTGTATACTAATATGTGTGGTGATAATAAACCAAATTTAAGTTTAAAATGGCAACTTGGTGTAAATTAGACAATGCAACTGAAAGTGTGTTCATCACAAAAAAAACGTTTTTAGTCAAAAATGTTAAGTTGCTGTCCATCCACCACTATGAGAAACCCAGTTTTATTCAGTGTCAGTTCACCACCTGATGAACCCCATTTTTAGTCAGTGTTAGTTTACCACCTGAGTGGCCCAATTTTAATGCCATTTTTAGTCTGTGTCAACCCACCACCTTTTTAGAATACTGAAAATATTTTTTAAAAACATACAGTGCAATATACTCGTTATATTCAGGCTCAATCGTCTGTTCTTCTTGGTAAATTAGAATAAATTATATTCAAATTTTTTTGAAACTTTCCTATTCCTTGCATCCAGAAGAATCAGCTTATTTTAGAACCTCCTCAAATAACCAGAGTTAGCGAAAACTCCCAATCAAAATGGACTGAGGTTAAGTTGCACCAAACACAATTTGGGTACAAAATGCCACAATCTTTGTTGCTGGTTATACCAATTTCATGTGAGCAGCACCATCAAAGCCAGCACAACCAGGCCATGATATTTATCTTTAAGTGGGAGATGCATGAAATTAAGTTGCGTTTTTAGTGTAAAATGAACATGTTCACTCCAGATGAATTACTCTTGTCTGTCTAGTTTTATTGCACTAGTTTTATTGATCAACCAATTTATTTGCTGATCTCTTGCCATTAAATCATAACGCAAAAATAAAACTGTATTTTGTAGAATATACAGCATAGAAACAGCTTCTTTGACCCAACCAGTCTGTGTGGTGGTTATACTTCACAAGGCCTCCTCAAACATTCTATTTGTCTTCTCTCTGCCTTTCAGTATATCTTTTGATTCCTTTTTGATTATGTATTCATTTAGTTTTCTTTATATTCCATGATAAGTTGATTAAATCATTTCTTTTAAATAATTTCCTGATTCTTTCTCAAGTCCTCCATATTTTTTGTCTCCTGCCCTTTACTTTTTATTTCCCTTTTCCTTTAGATTCAATATTCTCTCTCATTCTTTATTCATCCAAGTTCCCACAATTAGCTGGGTTGGATTTTGGTGGGATACATTTTTCTTGAACTTAAAAATTTTCCAGTTTATTTCTTCAGTTTCCTCCAATTTTCATAATTTACTCTTTTCCAATCTATTCCTTAATCTTTATCCTACAATGTCAGTCTCGATTCTAATCTTGAACCTTGCTACGTTGTGATCACTACCACCAAGATACTCTCCTACGCTTACCTCTCCCAGCTCTCAATATAAGATTTTACAATGATTCTTTCATTGGTGAGTCTCTATATATTAAGTAAGAATGGAGCCTATGTAATGGGATATCATTTCCTTCTTTTGCTACTTCTTCCTTCTTTATTGGGGATATTTGAGATATCCTATGTGTGGATTTTCTCCAGGTACTCTGGTTTCCTCTCACAGGCCAAAGATGTGTAGGTTAGGTTGATTGGCCATGCTAAATTGTCCCTTAGTATCAGGGGATTGGCAGGATAAATACATGGGGTTATGGGGATTGGACCTGGGTGGGATTGTTGTCAGTGCAAACTCAATGGGCCAAATGGCTTCCTTCTGCACAGTAGTGGTTCTATGATCTATGAAATGATTACTATTCTCGGCCTATTTTTCACCTCTAAAATTTTCCTGCATATTCCCTTTCTATTCCCTTCCACTATTTATTGATCTATGAATATGCCTCTGGGCCTGACAGATCCTGTCCTTTAACTCAATCCATATGGATTCTATATTAACCTTACAATTAGTTACATCCTTTTTTCCACTTCCAATATGTTATTTTTAACTATCACAGCTTCTCCATTTACTCCCCTTCATTCCCTAAATGTGATACATTCTGCAATATTTAGTTGCCAGTCTTTTTGCTATGTAGCCATGTTTCAGTCATCCCTCCTATCCATATCCTTTCCACAAATTATTGCCTCCAGTTTTCTGTTTTAATTTGAATACTGCACTTATTGCTGTACGAGCAGTTGCCGTTTCAGCTTACCTTACGAGTGAATTTCTCTCGCGTGTCTTTGTCTTTACTGAGAGATCGGTATGGTGATGACAGTTGTCTAAGGAGTTTCCTTTTGTTTGAAGGAGTGGAATCTTTGTCCTCACTCTCCAGCTTAAACTTTCTCCAGTCATTTATTACCCCTTTTGGACCTGAAACACACTTACTGGTCATATGACTGCTCCTTCAATCCATGTTGTTAGTACAGATGAGCTAAATGATACAGCTCCAACAGGAAATTACATTGCATTTGATAGCCCAGAGACACAGCTTTTAGTGCAGCAAATTTATGCTGGTGTTTGGGCTCCACATGTGCCTCCTGTCACTTCATCTCTCTTTTTCTTGTTATTATCAAAATATGTTCATTCATTTTATTTTAGCCTTTGGTGCATTTGTAAATGTTGAATATGTAAACCCTTTGTGCAGGACACTACCAAAGGTTGAAGAAAGTAATAGTGAAACTGAGATCATGAAGAAAAGAGTAAATGAAACAATGATGTGGAGATGCCGGCATTGGACTGGGGTGGGCACAGTAAGAAGTCTCACAACATCAGGTTAAAGTCCAACAGGTTTATTTGGAAGCTTTTGGAGCACTGCTCCTTCATTAGGTGAGTAATGACCTACTCATTAGGTCATTACTAATGAGTAATTAGTAATGACCTAATGACTTCATCTACTCACCTAATGAAGGAGCGGTGCTGTGAAAGCTCATGATTGCAAATAAACCTGTTGGACTTTAACCTGCTGTTGTGATACTTCTCACTGTAAATGAAACAAAGCTCAAGTATTAGGAAACACCAGTAAAACTTGGAAATGAAGGGAACAAGTAAAATGTATCCAAACTGCTCTTGTATACCGTACAATGGAACTCCAGTATTACTGGTGCAGGTATCACTGATTTGTTTTGACTGGGATTTGAATATTTTAAACTGATTTTTCCTTCTGGGAGACGTGTGGTGTTCAAACAACAGCCTGCTAGACCACGTGCTGTATCTCCTTGACCTGATAACCCAGTCTGAAAAGCTTTTGTGATTCAGCCTTCTTTTGCATTTTTTTTTGTCATTTCCTTCCTCAGGTTTCAGCAAAAGATCAGAATTCAAAGCTGCCTTCTGATTGGTGGCTAATCCCCAAATCTGAAGACCAAAGTTTGCTACAATTGACAGCTTGAATTAACTGTGAACAAATTGTAGTGATTTAAAATAATGCATCATTATGTGATCAGCAAAGAATAAAAGAGTGTGGTAATATGCCATAGGTGTTAAGAAGGAAGGAAAAACTTGGGGGACGATGCATGCCATTATTTTGAGGTTCTGGGAAAAATAAGAACTTATAACAATAGTATAAACATCTAGTTAGCAATAGAACTTTGGTTTTAGCTAATATCGTATAACAGCCTTTATGTCTGTTAATTATTTCCACATCCTTTAGCTCATGCCCATTGGGAATTCTTGGCACTTATTCTTTAACAAAGGAGTCAGTTGAACAATAAACTGACGCTATCTTCCCTGGTACCTTGAGCACACAATGAATCTATGTGGAAAAAACACTCAAGACTGTAAGAAATCTGTGATTCATCTACCCGAGTAACCAGAAATATAGAAACCAAAACACTATGTAGGGGGAATGTAAGGAAATCCCTTAAAATGTAACAGACTCTTCCTAACTTCCTCCTTTGTTATTCTGAAACTAACCAGAAGGAAATGTGGAAGAGTGGTTTTGTTAGTGATTTGTATTTCCCATCCTCTGGGGAACACTTAGCTCCAGTTTACACCAAGGTCTCTTGGGCCTCAACAGACCTCTTGACCACATTGTGGCATGCCTGTTAGTACACCAATGTGCAGCATAATCTATTTGATTACCTGTGTTTATTGCTGACATTTCAAGATTTGAATCAGATTCCACATCTTCATCGCAGCTTTGACCATGCTCCATTCTGAATAGATTATGTAAGGATAGATACCTAAAAGTGTGATAACAGGAAGATAAGATGAAGTTTGGAATTTTAAAACAGCCATTTGGTGCATGTGGATATGTTGCATATTCCTGGCCCACCTGCACTCCCCCCCCCCCACCCCCACCATCAAAAAGTCAGTGGGCACCAAGCAAATGTTCAATCTGACTGCCCTTCAATGATAATACATTGGGGGCAGCCTTAGGGAGGTCAAAATGGAACTTCTGCCCTCAAAGACAGGAGATCCTGCCCTCGAGATCTGCTGGCTAATATAAACATTGAAGTGGGAATTGCTGGAACTGTAAGGAGTCTCGAGAAGAATGTAAGCTGGGTACCTGACAAGGTAAGTCTGGCTACTTCCACCAGGCTGTGTTTACACATGATTCTAGTCCCACATTATATGGTTGATTCTTCATGTCCTTTGAAATGGCCAGCAAGCCACTTGGTTGTACATTCACTGTGAATTCAAGGAAGAGGCCTACTACCGTCATCTAGGAACAAGCAAGAAATGTGGTCTTGGCAATAATTCTCATACTCTGAGAATTCATTTCAAATTGGAAATAGTAAATAAAGTCTTAATTTCAATGTGGGAAGCAGGGAAAGTTTGTAAAATTACAAAGGAGCTTAGAAGAAAAGAAAACAAAATTCAAAAGAGCAATGATTGAATAGATCTAAAAAATCAAACTACAATATTTTTGGAGAGAAAATATATTTGGCATTCTTGTGTTACTGATAATTACAGCAAATACTTGTTAAAGGTAGGAACCACTATTGCATATCATGGTACAATACTATAAAAAAATTGTGAGACACACCCTCTATGTCTTCTTCCCTTATTGGGAATATTATTGTAAACTTTTCCCTTTCCTTTCATCTGTGTTTGTCTCTCTCTAATCTCCCAAGGTTTTTGAGCCCTTCAGAGTTTTTGTTTTTTGTGTGGGTGCATGGGACCTTTGTCTTCAGCTTCAAGTCCCGTTGGTCATGTACGTGGTCTTGACCAGCTAAAAAAATCTAACCCATTCACATGTAGCTCTATCCGAGCCAGCGCATGTGAGGGAGGCCCAAAATTAATTGGGTCTTGGAGATGTCAAACACAGAACTGAAGGCCAAGGTTAGTTTTAATTTAATTACATGAATATTGAATCATTTTCAATCGTTTTTCATGGCGCACTTGGGGGTCTTCATGGCACACAAGCTGGGAACCACTGACTTACAATATGCTTATCAGGGTGACATAAAATGTACTGCAGAAAAACAGTCCATTTGATCTATGATGTGTTTATGTTCCACACAAGCCTTCTCTCATCTTACTTCATCTAAGCCTATCAAAATAATCTACTTTTTTATGTTAACTAGCTTCACCTTAGATTATTCTATGCTATTCACCGCATATATTCCTTGTAATAGCAAGTTCCACATTTTAACTATTTCTCAGTAAAGAAATATGTTCTGAATTATTGATTTATTAGTGACTATTTATGATCCCTATTTTTGAATTGCCCAAAACATTATCTATATGTTAATCTTATCAAACTACTCCATAATATGAAAGGACTTCTTTAAGGTGCACCTCCAGCTTTCCCTTTTCTGCAGAAAAGAGTTCCAGCCTTTACTGATTGCTCAGTTACTGCATGCACTGTCCGCAGTAACAGTGAGCTACATAGGCCAGAAGCTTCCAGTTTCAATCACTGTTCTGCACAATTCCTGAACATTAACTAATTGCCACCCATTCCCAAGGCAGGATTCCGTTTCCTTATCCATATCCAGTCATTCTTGCTGGAAGGCTGACTTGTATTAATGTCAGTGAGTGTGGAGTTGGTCGTAACTGTGATGCTCTCCATAGGCAAAGATTTGCCATCTTATCTGATAGGATGACCAATTGAATAAGGTAACAGAAGTGGTCCACTGCCTAAAACTACACGAGAATTTGAGAGAGGAAAATCATTCTACTTATTCCATATTTTCCTGCCTTCGACAGACCGTAAAATGTGTCATGCACATTCCTTGGGGGTTTATGCAATAAACCATGAAAGCTTATTTGCTTTATTTCTTAGGTGTGATAAATGCATAAGCAGCTTGGTCCAGAAGATAGTGAGCAGAATTCTCTGACAAAGTGTCACGTTCAGTCAGAAAACCAGCATGTTTCTACCCATAGGAACAGACAGCTTTCCCATGGAGACCTTCTCACACTTTACCTATTTTTTTGAAAGGGATGTGTTTTATACTGGTCATTGTGAGGAACAGGGCTTAAACACACTGGCAAGCCTGGATCCACAGAGATCATGTCACCCTTTTTAAAACCATCCCCGATTTCAAAGTGAAATTAAAGGCCGTCCCCCATCGCCTCTCTCCCCATTGATGGCATGGGCCCCCCTGCCTTTCAACATAGATCTCTGCCATTGGGTCCCTCCCAAAGGTTCCCTCTTCATGCCCTGCCCCCTTCAAGTCCTGCCCCTTTCTTGCTCTGCTCCCTTGGCACTTTATTGGCATTGTGGCATCATCATATCCCTGACCATCCATGGGCCACAATGGCCTCTGAGCACCACCACCCCCTACCCCCCCCGCCCCCACAGGCATGGTCAGCATTGTGGAGGCCGGTGATTCCCCTGGTGGCACGTCATACCAACAGATGGGAAGATTGCATGTTCCCGGGAGATTTGGCATCAAGATACCTTTGTATTTAAATGGATGGTAATCAAGATCAGACCCTCACTGGGCATTGACCAGATTACATCTGGCGGGATGACCTGGGAATATTATAAACTGTTTTGTGCCTGGGGCAAATTCCATTCCAGGGTTCTCCCAGTATTTTCCCTGAGTAGTGGGGTTTGCGCCAGGAACAATGCAGCCAGAGAATTGCCCCCAATGAGTAAATATGCTGTGCACTGAAACCAGTGCAAACTGAGTATGGAAGTAGATGATAGTGTGGAATTATCTGTGTTGCTTCTTACTGAAATTTGGGATTATTTCAAGGTGACAATAAATGCTTCAATTCAAGTAAACCACTCTAAAATAAGTATACAATGCAAATGGACAAATATCAGGGAAAGCTTACAACCTGCTAAACCATTTAGTATACAAATCATTGAAATGTACTAATTTGCGTGGTGGTTGGGAGAATGCATTTCATAGATTACCAAGGAAAAGCTTGGGATATAGTAACATCTGATTTTCCCCACTCTTTAGTTCAGTGACATATTAGCATTTTTTTCTGGGATTCAGGTGTTTAATATTCAGGCAGTTATCCAGAAAGTGCAGAAGATGGGGTGGGGGGGAGGGTTGTGGTGGTGTGTGGGTGGGGTGATGGTGATGGTGCAGTGGGAACATTACTGGACTTGTAATCCAGAGGCCCAAGCTAGTGCCTGAAGCATGGGTTCAAACCCCAACATGGCAGTTGGTGGAATTTAAATTCAATTAATAAATCTGGAATTATAAAGCCAGTTTGTGTGAGGGTGTCCATGACATCACTGATTGATTTAAGGGAAGGAAATCTGTCATCCTGACTCCAAACTCACCTCAATATGGATGACTTTTAATTGCCCTCTGAAACAGCCTAGCAAGTTACTCAATCAAGGGCAATTAGAGATGGGCAACCAACACTGGCCTTGCCTGTAATACCCATGAAACAAATAAACGAAAGTCTTGTCAAAGGATTTGCATAATAACATGATAATGAAAAATCATAATCAAACTCCAGAACAATTCTGTTTGGTAGGTAAATGTGACCCTCAGGTGGCCTGCAACTTAATATCCAGTACAATTAGCAGGCTCAAGCAGAATCCCACATTATTAGGATAGATTATTTTATGCTATTGCATCAGCAGTAAATAAGCTGGAAAATTACTCAGTGACATCAGGCTAGGTCATTTGGTTACCTATTATCCTGGTCTTAGTGTAGATATGCTTATATAGTCTTCAATGCTGGCAGAATGTGTGTCATGCAAATTTATTTTTGGATACTAAAGCTTATAAGGACTTTGCAGCTTATGATGTAGGCTCCTGAACCTTCACTGAAGTCCAAAGATGTGAGGGTTAGGTTGATTTGGCCATGCTAAATTGCCCCTTAGTGTCATGGGGATTAGCAGGGGGTGTATTTATGATAGGATTTGGGTGGGATTGTTGTCAGTTCAGACTTGATGGGCTCTGCATTGTAGGAATTCTATGAATCTATGAATGCCCGGAGCACCTGACAGTCATGCCTTGTCCAGTATTGTTGCCAGTGCAGAGTGTTACGATATGTACTTTTCCTGTGAATTCAATGCTCAGTGAATTCACAACATCAGTCAATCAATCAAAGCCACCTTGTAAATTGCCAACAAATGGTCATAATCTTAGCCATTCTGTTAAAGGTCTCAGTTTATGCCACCGCATAGGCACTGCTTCAAAGCAGGTTTGGGCAAATAATGAAAGTGCCATTCGGATGAACCTGTACCCAAGATCACCATTGCCAAAGTCACAGCAGCCTTGTCAAAAAGTAGCTAAGCCAGATGGGGTACCCGGACGAGCACTCAGGCCCTGTGTGGGTCAGTTGGCGGGGATATTCGCAGACATCTTCAACTTCTCTTTACACCAATCTGAGGTCCCTATCTGCTTCAAGAAGACAACCATCATCCCACTACCAAACAAAAGCCAGGCAGTGTACCGTAATGACTATCATCCAGTGCCTCTGCCGTCCATCATTATGAAGTGCTTTGAAAGGTTAGTCATGGCACAAATCAATTCCTGTCACCCAGACTGCCTGGATCCACTTCAGTTCACCTATCATCACAACAGGTCCACAGCAGACGCCATCTCCCTGGTCCTACATTCAACCCTGAAACACATAGGTAACAAAGACCCCTATGCCAGACTCCTATTCATAGACTACAGCTCAGCCTTTAATACAGTTATTCCTATGAGACTCATCTCCAAAATTCATGGCCCGGGGCTCGGCTCCTTCCTCTGCAACTGGATTCTAGACCTCCTAATCCACGGACTGCAATTGGTAAGGATACGCAACAACACCTCCTCCATGATCATCCTCAATGCCAGTACTCCACAAGACTGTGTCTTCAGCCCCTTACTATACTCCTTATACACCTCTGACAGTATGGCCAAATCCTCCTCCAATTCGATTTTCAAGTTTGCTAATGGCAGCACTGTAATGGGTCGGATCTCAAACAATGATGAGACAGAGTACAAGAAAGAGTTAGAAAATCTGATGAACTGGTGCGATGACAATAATCTCTCCCTGAATGTCAACAGAAAGAAGGAGATAGTCATCGACTTCAGGAAGCTTGATGGAGGACATGCCCCTGTGAACATCAAGGGAATGAAATAAAAATGATTAAGAACTTCAAGTTTTCAGATGTCCAGATCACTGACAAGCTGTCCCGGTCCCTCCATGCAGACACTATAGTTAAGAAACCAACACCTCTACTTTCTCAGGAGACTAAGGAAATTTGGCATGTCTGCTACATCTCTCACCTTGGGTCAAAGGCCCAAAATAACTTACCCCAGGACTTTAGTTCCTATTTCCAATCTTATATAATTGTAGTTCATGAGCAAAGAATAATTTGAATTTAAAATCATTTAAGGAAAGTAATTCTGAGCATGTCACGTATCTCCAAATTCAGGAAAAATACAATTCTAGGGAAGATGGATGAAAAGTAATTTCAGAAACTTTTGAAATCAGAGAGGGAGACAGCAAGATGGAGTGGTATGTAGGGGTGGAACAGGCCCCAGAGGACAAATGAGTTATAATCAAAGTTCAGCTTGTGATAGTGGAGTGAAGAATGAATGAGCAGCAATCCAGTAGCAGAGGAGATTGTGTGCTTATGTGCAGGGTTTTGGAACTGGAAAATATATTAGTGTTGAGGGAAATTTGGGGGGCATAAGAAGGGTACGTTCCATTGGTGGAAGCCAGCAATCTGAGGAATAGATGAGATGTGCAGTGAGCTTAGCTCAGGGTTGCACAAGATTAGAAAGTTGTACACCTCCACACTTGTCTTAAAAGGACTATCTGGAATTTGATGAAATCGAAGTCAGAAGGATTTAGATGCTGGTGGGAGGCAAAATGGTTAGTTCTAGTTATGCTAATGTTGAACTTAAAGAACTTTCTCTCCAAAACTTACTACTGAACTGGCAGCAGCAAAGCGATGTGATAGCTAGGTTAAAGTGGAAAGGTAAAGTTGGCTACCTCCATAGCTTGTAGTGCTTGGGACGAATAGAAGGAGACTTGGGATGTTGTTGGGATTCTTTCACAGGATGTTGTTTGTTGCTCATACCAAATTGCCCTTGAACTGAGTGGCAGCTAAGAGTCAACCACATATGAATCTGGAGTCACATATAGGCCAAAGCAGGTTAGGATGGCAGATTTCCTTCCCCAGAGGGCATTAGTGAACCAGAATTTATGACAATCAATTACAATTTCATGGCTACCATTACTGAAATTAGCTTTCAATTCCAGATTTCAGTAAATGAATTTAAATTCCTTCAACTGCTATTGTGGGATTGGAATCTGTGTCCTCAGAGCATTAGTCTGGGCCTTTGGATTATTAGCACAGTGACACTACCATGACTTCACCATCTCACTGTTACCTCCTGTATTACTTTGCAAATGCAGGAGGAGCAATGTTTAAGCAGTGACCCGACTGTATTGGAAGAGATAAGGCTGAAACAATGGGTTAGAATTCAAAGGAGGTGCAGTGGATTGGAATGGAAAACTATACCAAATGTAAGAAATAGGCCTCCCCCTGGCCTTAGACTCTCCTTGCACCCCATGCTACTTATTGTGCTGATAGAATCTTCACGTGCAGTTCAACTTTGGGTTGTCATGGAAAAAGGACAAGGTAGATCAGGAGTAAAATATTTTAACTGGGGAAAGGTCAATTTAATAACTTGTGTTGTGATTTAGCAAAATGGAACTGAAAGCAGCTATCGGAAGGTAAATCAATGTCACTGCAGTGGTAAACATTCAAGGCGGAGATCAAGAGAGTCTAGAAAAAATATTTCCCACAAAGGAAAAAGTTGGGGTTCCCCAATCTAAACTCCCTGAATGTTGAGAGGAGATTACACAGTAGGATAAGGCAAAAAAAACCTGAAGGAGTATTAAAAAAGTGCAATGGTGAAACTAAAAAGGAAGTTAGGAATTTTCCTCTAGGTAGTGTATCTTCCACTCACTCCAGGGCATGAAAAACTGTTGGCAAGTAAAATCAAGAAAAAAATCATTAATATTTTGTAAATGTAAAAATAGTAAGAGGATAGCTAAATAAAGAGGAGGGTTTTGAGGGAGTACAAAGATAAGTTAGAGTCATTGACTGATCACAGCAGAGAAGAAGGTGACTCCATGCTGGCTTTCTACAAGCTCAATTCCCACTCCCCACCCTCTCCCTTTCACTGGGCAGTTGTTTTCTCTTTAAGTGCTTATCAAATTCCTTTTTGAAAGCCACTATTGTATCTGCCTTCATCACCCTTTCAGGCAGTACATTCCAATGGGAATAACAACTGGATGTACATTTTTTTCATGTCAGTTTTGATTCTTTTGTCAATCAACTTATATCTCTGATTTTTGGTTTCTGACCCTTCTGCAAATGAGAACAGTTTCTCTCTCTCTCTCTACCTACTTGTTGCAGACTAAATTTTACCGCTCTGTTGTGGCGGGGTGGGGCTGCAAATTGCAGCCCGCTGTTTAAAACCCATTGACTTTGGTGAGACTGGAAAATCCCATCAGTGGGAGGGGCTGTAAAATTCCACCCATAGATTTCGAACAGCAGTGTCAAATCTCATCTCAACCTCCTCCTCTGAAAGGAGAACAAACCCAACTTCTCCAATCTATCTGTAACTGAAGTTCCTCAGCCTGGGAACCAACCTTGTAAATCTATTCAACTCCTTCTCTAAAGAACATAAACATAAGAACATAAGAAATAGGAGCAGGAGTAGGCCATTTAGCCCTTCAAGCCTACCCCGCCATTCAATAAGATCATGGCTGATCTGAAGTGGATCAGTTCCACTTTCCCGCTTTCTCCCCATAACCCTTAATTCCCTTGTCTATCAAAAACCTATCTACCCGTGACTTAAATATATTTAGCGAGGTAGCCTCCACCACTTCAACGGGCAGAGAAGTTGAAGGCTTCACATCTGCCTAGAGAATTGTGCCCAGAATTGGATACAATACTCCTGTCAAAACATTTCATGAAGGCCCATCATAACTTTCTTGATTTCCTACTCCAGGCCTCTATTTATAAAACCTGATATTCCATATGCCTTTTTAACACTTTCTTAACCTGTCTTGCCACCTTCAATGGCTTGCATACATACATTCCCAGGCCATTTTGTTCCTGTCCCCTCTTTATTCAGCCTTACATTCCATCTGCCAAATGTTCACCCATTCCATTCGCCTGACTATGAAGTCTATCACTATCATCCACTAAAAATGTCTAACTTGTATCTTATATAAGCCTATTGCTTCATGTCGTTAGTGTGCTTGAACTGGACCATCTTGAGGGCAACATGACAGCTCAGAGACTATCTCTGTTGCTGTGCGGACACATGGATTTGGGCCTGTGTCTGTGGGAGTTTGCACGTTCTCCCTGTGGTTGCGTGGGTTTCCTCCGGGTGCTCCGGTTTCCTCCCACATCCCCAAAGATGTGCTTTTAGGCTGATTGATTGGGTACTAAATTGTCCCTAAATTGGTCCTCCCTGATCCTCGCACATTAGGCGTAGACTAAAATCATGAATAGGACACTGAGACAGTGGGACGGCGGCGCGGGCTCGTTGGGCTGAAGGGCCTGTTTCCCGTGCTGTGTTGTTCTTTGTTCTTTGTTCTTATAACCAAGTATACGTCATTAATAAATGTCAGGAAAAGCAGTTATCCCAGTATCAACCCTGGAGAACCCACTGTGTATCTTCCACTCACTCCGGAAGCAATCATTTACCTCTGTTTCCTGTCATTCAGATAACTTTGTAACCATTGCCCACCAATGCTGCCATTGTCCCTTTTATTTCCATGGACTTCAACTTTGATAGCAAGCCCATAACATGGCATTTTACTGAACACCATGTCTACCAAATTACCCACGTTGGCCTTCTCTGTTACCCAACTGAAAAACCTCAATCAAATTAGTTAAATGTAATTTAACTTTAACAAATGCATGCTGACTTTCATTAATTAGTCCAAACTTGTCCAAGTGACTGCTAATTTGTCTCAGCTAGAGAGTGATGGGGACCTGAAAAGTGCATTGTAGTATGCACTTGAAGTGCCGTAACCTGGAAGGCTAAGGATTAAGTCGAAAAGTGGGATTAAGCTGCATGTTACTATTACTATTACTATTGTACCTGTCTTCTGGGTACACATTTTTTGACTAATCTTTCAATATATTTCAGAAAATCTATTAATAGCCAACACTGTTCAGAAAATCTAAGATAACTTAGTTTTTAAAAATTTGTTTATTAGTGTCACAACTAGGCTTACATTAACACTGCAATAAAGTTACTGTGAAAATCCCCTAGTGGCCACAGTCTAGTGCCTGTTCAGAGAGAGAATTTAGCATGGTCAATGCGCCTAACCAGCACTGTGGGAGGAAACCATAGCACCTGGAGGAAATGCACGCAGACAGAGGGAGGATGTACAGACTCCGCACGGACAATGACCCAAGCCAGGAATCAAACCCGGGTCCCTGTCGCTGTGAAGCAGCAGTGCCAACATGTGCCACTGTGCATTGGCTCAAAGCAAGTATTCTAAGGCCATTAAGCATAATGGTGAACAACAGAGATATAAAGAGAACAGGAAAGAGGGAAAAACTGGCAAGAGGGAAAACAGGAGCAAGGACAGAAATGGGTCAAAATAGGGAAGAGAGAAAACAGGAGTGAGAAAAGCGGTAAAGGAAGAGATGGAAGAGTGAATAAGAGAACAAGGGGAGTTACAAATGAGGAGATGAGGCACAAAATAGAAGCCTGGTCTAACAAAGAGAAAACAAATGGGAGCAAAAATGAATCAAAGAGAATGAGTTAAAAAAAGTGAAAGGAAATTGAAAAAAGGGAAGAGAATGAGAGAAAAGAAATAGACACACAAGTGGATGCACAGAGAGAAAGGAATCACTGGGACTTAGTGTTATATCAAAAAGTGCTGGAAATACTGAGCAGATCAGACAGTATTTGTGGGGAGAGAAAGAGTTAATGGGAGAATATTATGCACCCTCTCATGGCTGGTTGGAGATGGGAAGGGCATTGAAAAGGTGGAAGTGTCATATACAAACACTTTGATACCTTCTCACCTCTGCCAAAATTAAGTCCAGACCAGGAAGGCCAATGGTTGCACGTCAAATATTGTGGTCCTTTGTTCAAAGGCACTCGATGTCTGATAGAGAGACCAAGCTTCAGGAAATGGGGGTGGACAGCAGAGACTCACTACCTTTCTGTGCTGCTAATCCCCTTCCACGTAACTGAACACAGCCTGAAATCCCTCTACCTGTGCTCACTGTGCAGATGAAAAAAGACTTCACGCAGAACAATGAAGTTCAAAAGTATCTAACTAAAACCTAGCTTACTCTGGTTTGAATCCTTTTATGTGTACCTATATGTATGAATATGGTAAAGATACATGCACATATATATTCAAATGGTCACAAGATGGTGTTATTACATTTCTTTCCTGGGGTGGCATGGTGGCACCATGTTTAGCACTGCTGCCTCACAGTGCCAGAGACCTGGGTTCAATTCCCAGCTTGGGTCACTATCTGTGTGGAGTTTGCACATTCTCTCTGTGTCTGTGTGGGTTTCTTCTGGGTGCTCCAGTTTCCTCCCACAGTCCAAAGATGTGTTGGTTAGCATCGGCCATGTTAAGTTCTCCCTCAGTGTACTCAAACAGGTGCCAGAGTGTGGAGACTAGGGGATTTTCACAGTAACTTCATTACAATGTTAATGTAAGCCTATTTATGACTAATAAATAAACTTTACTTTTTTACTTTATCAATAATATCTCTCAAAAGTTAAAATTCTATACAACCTCTGATGAATATATTGGGGTGAATTTTCCTGCTCCACCCGCCATGGGAATCATAGCGGGCGAGGGGTGGACCATGGGAAGGTTGTTTGACTTCGGGCGGGATTTTCCTGTTTCAGGGCAAGAGTGGCTGGAAAATCCAATCTACTGTTTTTCAATTATAACCACTGGTTTCTTATTCCTTAGAGGATACCTTCTTTCTTGGTCATCTTGAGCCATGTGGGCCTGAGCCTGAGGAGAAATTTTCACCCTGTGACCTTCAATTGAATGTTTCACTTCATCAGACATTACTGTCTGACTCTGAGGTGGATCCAAACTGATTTCTGTCACAACCCACATTGGAGTAACTATTGGAGTGACTATATAACTACTCATATCCCAATTATCTAATTCATCAGACTGATTTGATTCTTCCCAGCTCACTTCCACTCTGTGAATCTCTGATGGTAAAACATAAACTATATGTACAAATATAGGGGGCGATTTTTCCCCCTCCCCAAAACAAAAGTGCCCAACAGGTGGGAAAATGGGAGATTCTTCCACCTGTTTAGTTAGTTGAATTTCCAGCATGATAGTGGAGGGACAGGGCCTAATCCCACCTGAAAAGCCGGCATCAGTGTGCTGAGTGGGCCACTGCGCATGTGTCGATCTTAGGGAGATTAGTGCATGTGCAGTGCCCCCAGCCCCACACCTCCAGCCTCTCTATGGCTCCCCTGAACCATTCCCCTGATACTGCACCTCTCCCCCCCCGCCCCCGATTGCCACTCCTCCCACTCCTGGTCGTTGGCCATGACCAATTCCCACCCTATTGCCTGCTGCAACATACCCACAACTACCCCCTGCAAATGGTCAGCTCAATCTCCTTCCCTGAATGGCCAATCCATCCCCCCACCCCACATGGCTAAACAAACCTCTCCCCCACTAATAGCCAGCCTGACCCCCCCATTGCCAGCCCTGATTGCCCCCTTCCTCCCTCACCGATGGCTGTGCGGAGTGCACGGCAGTTCCCTCCCTCACCACCACTGAGCAGCCCTGCCCTGGTCTGCACCCCCACCTCCCCTAGAACCTCCTCCCCTCAGGCCCAGACTTTTTGGCATTGCCTGGTGCCCAGTGGGCAGTGTCAGGGTGCCTGTGGGCAGTGCCAAGCTGGCACTCCAAGGGGTACAGTCCCTGTTACCAACTTCCTGCGGAGTCTTAGTTAAAAAAATCCCTGCAATGTAAAAGAAGGCCGTACAGTCCATTGAGTCTGCACCGACAACAATCCAACCCAGACCTTATTCCATTACCTCAGGTATTTACCCTGCTAATCTCCCTAACACTAAGAGGCAATTTACCATGGCCAATAAACCTAACCCGCACATCTTTGGACTGTGGGAGGAAACCGGAGCACCCAGAGGAAACCCACACAGACATGGGGAGAATGTGCAGACTCCACACAGACAGTGACCCAAGATTAGAATTGAATCCGGTTCTCTGGTGCTCTGAATCTTATGCCTCATTAGTAAAAGTGTTTATGCCCACGTGAATCATGACCCTTACACCGTGTTCCCTCTGCTTCACCTGACCCACAACAGCTTAATCTCTGCAAACACTGGGAGGCTCTATATAAACAGCTGGCCAGCCCTTGTTCCAGAATGACTGCAGGGAATGGCAGCCAAGAAGTCCACATTACACATTTCAGAGGGAGCCCTCACCAGGAGGCTGGTTGGAGTGGAGCAGAGGCGAGACACTCTCACCCCCACTCCAGGAGTCAGCCTTCCAGCAGGGTCACCACTCCTACCTGGGTTGCCATGGTAACCCTGGTCAGTGCAGATGCACTCCAAGAGAGGACAGGGCAACAGTGTCGGAGGAAGATGAATGATCTTCATCATTCAGCCAGGGTAAGTGACCACCCCCAGTCTCCCATTGAACCCCCTCACACACCCATTGCACCTCCAACTCCACCTCCCAGTCAGCTAACTGCCAACACCCAGCACAAGGCTCTCCTTCCCCCTCCTACAATCACCATGTCCCCCCCAGTAGCTGCCGTGCTCCTCACACTTCAGCTCCCACTCATAAACCCCACACCTGCCTGACCTCACCACCATCTTCAGTCTCACAACTCCTGCCTACGCTCTCCCTCTCTGTGTCATTGCAGGACAAAACCACACAAGCCAACTGGAGTCGTGTCAGAGCTCATAACCCTCATGTTTTGTGAGCACGACCTCGAGCTGGCCAGGGAGGAGGAAGAACGTGCCTGCACGGCTGGTAAAGTGGAAGCAGCAGAGAAACTTGAGAATCCTCAACACATATACTGTTATTCCTCAAGTCTTAAATGAATTATCAATGCCCCCTCGGTATCCCCCGTAATGCACTGACGCCCTGTCTCTTCTCTTGCAGGCTGAACAGTGAACAGGTTGAACCATCCTCGTGCCCCCTGGATCCACAGGACATGAATGACTCTGAGGGAGACTTCCACCATTGAAGAGATGTCACAGCCATCACCTGCACTTGGCACCAGTGCAGATACTCACACCTCAGTGGGTTCACTAAGCAGGCAGGCTTCTGGGTCATCACTGGTGAGCACAGCTGAAGATCCGCAGCAGCCAGAGGCAAGATGTCCCAGGGAACTGACACTCGGAGCCCTTGCTGATAATGTGCCCCTGGGTCCGGTTATCCCACAGCTGCTGGAGCTGCAGAAGCAGAGTTACAAGCAGCAGGAAGGGATGACAACCCTTCGACTGCAAGTCTGACTGGAGAAGTTGCCTTGTGTCTCAGGAGATGGTGCCGTTCCTGCAGCACATCAAAGCAAACACTGTGAGGCTGGCATCCCCAGAAGAGACCTTGGCGCAGGATGTGCACTCCATGGCAGGGGATGTCTGCACCATGGCTCAGCTCATGACCTCCACGTCGGAGGGTCCGAACTCCACAGTGCAGGGCTTCAACTGGATGGTGCGAGCACTGGTGGGAATCAATGAGGGTCAGCACCAGAGAAGGGCAGGGCTTCTGGATCTCACTTCAGCTGTCCCTCCATCCCATGGAGGCGTACGAGGGCTTCCGGGAACCTGAATGGAAAGGGATCTGCAGGAGTACAGCTTGGGGCCCTCTGACCAGGGGAGCCTGGGTGTCTCCAGCCCAGCTAACACGCCCCTCCCTTTGAGATACACACCTCCAGACCTGCACACTGAGGGGGAAGTAGTCAAACATTCACACTGCCCAAAAGCTGGCCTGGACCCTTGAGGCCCCGGTCCACTAGTGGACACCTTAGATGTGAGGATGATTGAGAAATCATTGGCAATTGGTGGGCGCAGTTGAAACTAGGCGCTATTGTAGTTAGGTCACCACTGTATTGAATATTTTGCATTCACTCATGGATTCTCTCCAGTGCCTGCACCATGTGATTGAAGCCCTCCACTGTGGAGTTCATGCCCTTAGACATGGGAGTGACCAAATAGCTCCACCCTGCCTGTTCATGCTATCGAGCTTGGGGAACCACCATTCTCACCTGTGCCTCATCCCTGTGAATGTGAGAATGGCAGCGTGAATCCCCTCCCACATTGATGGTGGGGTAAGGATGCTGGAAGGCCTTCATAGCGCACCCATCTCATGTCTAACACAGTTCCAAAGCGATGACAAGGGCAAGGGTTGTCGAGATGCTGCCAGGCTGCCACCTTGGCTGTAAGGTGGATGTGAACACCAGTAATCCTGAGGAGGGTGAGGCCTGGAACAGCATGCTATGTTTCTCAGCCTTATTGTAAGCACATTCGATGGCAGGACATGTTCAGCTCTCTGTCAGGCAGGAGTCAGACATAACACTGTGGTTGAGAGGACCATTGCTCTGTACTCAATACAAGTCATCATTGTTCTCCTACAGAGACTGGCCAATAGCTTCTGCACCCTGCCCATGCTGCCTGGCAACAACATGGGTGCATACTGCTGGAACAACGTGACGGGTTAGATGTTAGTCCCCATGGGGGGACAGTTGGTTGATCCTAGTCATGTTTACTCCAAAATAAGACGTTATGAGGCCATCTCTAGCTTGTCGGCCCAGTTGATCACTGACCACTGCCTAGGGTTTCCTCCACCTCCTCTTCTGCGTGGTCATCCTCACCACTTCCTCATCATCCTCCTCTTCCGAGGAGATGTGGTGCTCCTCCATCTCCTCCAGGTCCAGGTGGTCTCACTTCTGCAGCGCTAGGTTGTGGAGAACACAGCAGACTACATTGATGCAGGAGACCCTCTGGGGGGACCAGTGTGTGCATCACAGTGAGAGCCTCATTGAAACAAGCCTCAGCTGGTGTCTGTGGCCTCCAGACTGACATCATCAGCCACCTCCTGAATGGGTGCCCTCTGTGCCCAAGGAACCATCCATCCAGCTGTCGCTGTTACTGAGAGATGGCTGGGATCTGAGATCGCCCATGATGAAGCTGTCATGAATGCTACCTGGAAAACAGGCATAAACCTGCATGAAGCAGGTCTGCAAGTGACCCCTTCTGACCTCTTTCCCAAAATGTTGATTCTGGGACCCCATCCCTGGCCCCATGTTGAAATTATCTGTGTCCCCCATGTCCTCTCTGGTGCCCTCTGAATAGTGAATACAGCGAGTATGCTGGCTGGCTGAACGCTCACTTCCAAAATCCCTCTCAGAGCTGAAGCTGCCAGATTGACATTTACACAGAGCTGTGTAAATGGTGCCAGCTTGACATCATGCCAGCGCTGCTGGATTTGGCATCCCCTTGAAAATTGCAAAGTGTGAAGAAACACAATTGTAGCTGATGAAACTGATAAAGACACATCTGTGCATTAATGGTCAGATGTGACTAGGTCTCATCACCTAATTGAGTTGCTGATCGGCATTTGTCAGATCCAACTTTGAAAATATCTGGCTTCCTGACAATATTGTGAACAGGTTCTCCACATTTGGCAAAGTTTTGGGACATTTACAATCCCACCTCTTGGTCAGACTGTGATAACTTTGCAGGACAGGAAAGAACTGTGTATGACACATGAACTTCATAGACGCAATTGAAAATTAATTTATTCTGATTTGGCTATATATACATACGGAAATGGCCACAAGAGGGTGCTACTGCACCAGTATGACTTACCTCTGATCTGGGTCACTCCCAGCCCTCCAGAAGCCTGTCATTCCCAAAGCAGTCACTGGTGATGCTGCTGAGCAAATGAGCTGCAGGTTTCTGATTTCTGCCCTCACAGTCCTTCATCCTGGGGTGAAGATGGGATTGGGGACAGGTTTAGAGGGTCAGGGATATTGGTGGGTCTTGCAGACTGAGACAACAACACAGGTCTCTCGTAGGCAGTTGAGACATCTGATGTTTCAGGTTGATCAGCTATTATTAAAACTGGGAAAAGTTAGGGATATAATAGGTTTTGTGCAAGATGTGGGTGCGATAAGGACAAATCTGTGACAGTGCGAGAGACAGGAGAGATTGAAGAAATATTTCAAGCATTTTCTGTTTTTATTTCAGATTTCCAGCAGTCTTCTTATTTTTTTGATTGGCATCGGAGCAGCTTGTTTTGCATGACAGCACAAAGAATAAATTGGATAATCTCTAATCCATTAACACCCCATTAACCTACATACACTTTACTATGTCTGACAGTGGCATGTAGGTCAGTTTACAGCATTCAGTCTTCTCCAATCAGACAGATACATTTCAAATCCTTGTATAATTGATGTTCTGCTTTCTCTTCTCACTTAACACAAATCCCTGGACATGTGCTACATGTAATCAAGTGTAAGTTTTCTTGCTCCTGTTTCACTCTCTCTCTTGTTTTCTCTCCATTTTTTCAACTACTTCTCTCTCTATTTCTCTCTCCATGGTACGAACATGCATGTATAGAACTAAAGGTTCGGTCAAAGTTTGAAGGTTTTAAATAAACCTCAAATGGTATATTATTGTAAGTTATCTGTGTTTTATATTGGGTATCTTCTATTGTTTGTTACTATTTTTAAAGAAGAAAGCTCAGGGCTAAATAGAAATTGCTCAAGAATATTTAATTGCTAGGTTGGCTTTGCATCCAATAGAGTTTAGAAGAGTCAGAGGTGACTTAATCAAAACCATAAAGATCCTGAAGGGTATTAACAGGGTGAATGTGGAAAGGCTGTTTCCTCTTCATAGAACCTCTACAGCGCAGAAGGAGGCCATTCAGCCCATTGAGTCTGCAACAACCACAATCCCACCCAGGGCCTACTCCCCTAACTCCCTCATATTTATCTGCTAATCCGCTGGCCCTAGGGTTAATTTTAACATGACTAATCAACCTAATCCACACATCTTTGGACTGTGGGAGGAAACTGGAGCATCCAGAGGAAACTCACTCAAACACCGGGAGAAAGTGCAAGCTCCACACAGACAGTGACCCGAGGCTGGAATTGAACCCCGGCCCCTGGCGCTGTGAGGCAGCAGTGCTAACCACTGTGCCGCTATGCTGCCCAAAATGCAGTGCTAATTATCAGGTAACAAAGAGAGCCAGCAGGTGGATTCCTGCCAAACCCAGGCTTGAACCAGGAACCTTTAGATCTTCAGTCTAATGCTCTCCAACTGAGCTATTTCAGTTTTTGTCTGAAAACCTAGAACTAGGGGTCACGGTTTAAAAAATAAAGGATAGTTCAAATAAGACAGAAATGAGGAGAATTTTTTCTCTCAGAGGGTCATGTCTCTCAGGAACTCTCTTCCTCAAAAGGCAGTGGAAGCAGAGTCTTTGAATACCTTTAAGGCAGAGCTAGATAGATTCTTGATTCACAAGGGGGGAGGTGAGTGAAAGATTATCAGGGTAGGCAGCAATGTGAGGTTGAGGTTACACTCAGATCAGCCACGACCTTATTGAATGGAGAAGAACACTCGAAAGGCTGAGTGGCTTACGCCTGCTCCTAATTCGTATGTTCGTATGCTACTGATAGTCCCACTTAAATTTTAAATGCATTCCTTGGTAATACGATTGAAAATTAATTGAAGCATATCAATGCTGAGAATGTTACAACATTTTTGGGATCATGATTTCTATGTTCATAAATTTTAATCCAGTTTATTGGCCTTGTATCCCTCTATGCCTTCACCAGAAATGTATCTAATTATGTTTTGAATAAATTTACATTTCAATGCCACCCATACCTTTTCATCCAGTGTTAACATACTCTCTGGAACTTGTTAACAACATACCTGCCCATGCCTCACTAACACAGGCAACTTTGAAAGCCCATAGCAAGGGAACTCTTTGTCACAGTTAGTATTTTGTACTGTATTGGCTTGTCCATTTTATTGCATTTGCTTTTACTTGATTTGCAATGAAGCAATGAATTTATACATTTTTGATGAT
Organism: Carcharhinus amblyrhynchos; assembly: GCF_965287045.1. Taxonomy (NCBI): domain Eukaryota; kingdom Metazoa; phylum Chordata; class Chondrichthyes; order Carcharhiniformes; family Carcharhinidae; genus Carcharhinus; species Carcharhinus amblyrhynchos. Next base: position 54,437,474 of record NC_137332.1, read on the forward strand.
GCTTCTCAAATTCTTTGCCCCAAAGGGTTTTTTATTATTAATTTGTGAACATGTTCTTTGCTGCATGGCTAGCATTTATTGTCTATCGCTGGTTGTCCAAGGACAGCTGAGAGTCAACCACATTGCTGTGGCCTTGGAGTCACATGTAAGCCACACCAGATAAGGATGGCAGCTTTCCTTCCCTATAGGACATTAGTGAATTGGATGGGTTTTTCCAACAATGGTCATCAGCAGATTCTTAATTCCAGATACTTTTTTAAAATAATTTATTGAATTTAAATTGCACCAGGTCTCCAGAACTTTAGCAGCTTCAACAAAGGGTAATCTGGACTTGAAATGTCAGCTCTTTTCTCTCCTTACAGATACTGCCAGATTTTCCAGCATTTTCTCTTTTGGTCCCCAGAACATTAGCTGAGTTGCTGGTGATATTACCACTAGACCATCATCTTCCCATAAATAAAGTAATTTAATTTGTGGTTTTGAGAGGCAGAATATTTGTGAAGACATCTGGAGAGAGCATTCAATGGTGCAAGAAATATGGTGGTTAAAAATGGGATGAGTTAACCCAGCATGTAATTGCTTAAACAACAACAACATGTATTTACATAGCATCATTTACATAATTAGTTGAAACTGAACCACGTATTTTGGGAAGATGGTCAAAAATGTTGGCCCTCAAGAAACATCTTAAAGGAAGAAAAAAAAATGGAGAGGTGTAGGGAGGGAATTCCAGAGCCTAGGGTCTAGGCAACTGAATGCAGGATCACTAAAGATTGAGCAATTAAAACTGGGTTGCTTTGAGAGTCCAAGATTAATTGAGTATATTGAATCTAGATATTTTGGAGCTTTGTGGGGCTGGAACAGGTTGAGAGAAGGGCATAGAGAATTTTAAAATCCAAGTGTTGCCTGACCAGGAGCCAATGTAAATTAGCAAGGGTGGGAAAAAGATGTATACTATTTGATGTAAGTAAGAACATGCAAGCAGGATTTTAAATGACTTCAAGTTTATGGAAGGAAGAATGTGGGTGGACGGTTAGGGGTTGCATTGAAATAGTCAAGTCTGGTGATAACAGAGCGATAGATGTGAGTTTCAGCAGCAGATAAGTTGAGGTCATGGGAACAGGCAGATTTAGCACTGCTGGGAATATGCACCCCAAAGCTGATCCCAGTGACAGGTACAGGAGCTAGGTTGCAACAAACTGGTTCACACTGTTGCCAGAGAGAATGATGAAATCAGGAATAAGTCTGTAGCGGGCACTGAAGACAACAGCAATAAAGCTATTGTGCCAAATATATGTGTGGGACGACTATGGTGTATCCCTCATTTACTTCAAAATATACACAACTGAACATAATGAAAATCATAGAATCCTACAATGCAAACGGCAGGACAGGGTAGGTGTAGGAGGATGCGGCGGCGCGGGCTCGTTGGGCCGAAGGGCCTGTTTCCCGTGCTGGGTTGTTCTTTGTTCTTGTTCTAAAAGGAGGCCATTTGGCCCATCGAGTCTGCACCGACCACAATCCCACCTAGGCCCTATCCCCGTGACCCCATACATTTACCCCAGCTAATCCCCCTGACTCTAAGGTGCAATTTAGCATGGCCAATCCACCTAACCCTCTACATCTTTGGAGTGTGGGAGGAAACCAGAGCATCCGGAGGAAACCCATGCAGTCATGAGGTTAACATGCAAACTCCGCACACAGACTGTGACCCAAGCCAGGAATTGAACCCGGGTCCCTGGTGCTGTGAGGCAGCAGTGCTAACCATTATGCCACTGTGCCAAAAATTGCAGCTTCTTTAAATTTTATTTTGCAGTAAAGACATTTAAAAGTAAAGCTACTGCTCACAAAATAATAGGAATGGTATGCCGTCAACGTCTGTACATATCTTCAGAGACTCTTACCTTTATGGATGTAATGTAACTTCTCACAATCAGTAATTAATTTGCTTTGCTGATCCTTTCAATGAAGTGTTGCAAATCTCAGGCAAGTAACACTGCAATAAATAAATGCAAGAAGCCAAATGATTCCTGTGTGCCACAATTAATTTCTCAACTAAACAAAATTAAAGTCAATCCTATCAGTAACATTTTACTTTTCCTGGCCGGTTAGCTCATTTTCATCATTATTAACTTAGAGCATTAATATCTCAGTTTGAGAGAGTGGCTGGAGTTCTCCGACCTCGCCCATGGCTGAGATTCTCCGAAAAAGTTGATTTGTTGGTTAGGAAGAAGAAGGAGGCTTATGTTCGGATGAGGCTTGAGGGCTCGGGTAGTGCAGTAGAAAGCTTTAGATTGGCTAGGAGGGAGTTGAAGAGGGAGTTAAGAAGGGCTAGAAGAGGGCATGAGATGACTTTGGCTGATAGGATTAAGGAGAATCCTAAGGCGTTCTATAGGTATGTCAAGAACAGAAGGTTGGTTAGGGCAAGATTAGGGCCAGTTACAGACAGTAGGGGGAAGTTGTGTGTGGAACCAGAAGAGATTGGAGAGGCATTGAACCATTATTTCTCTTCGGTGTTCACGCAGGACGATATGAATGTAGCTGAGGAGGTCACTGGGGTGAAGGGGTGTAAAATAGAAAGTATTGCAGTTGATACAGAGGATGTGTTGGATATTCTAGAAGGGTTGAAAATAGATAAGTCCCCTGGTCCAGACGGGATTTACCCTAGGATTCTATGGGAGGCAAGAGAGGTGATTGCAGAGCCACTGGCTCTGATCTTCAGGTCGTCGTTGGTCTCTGGTATAGTACCAGAAGATTGGAGGACAGCGAATGTTGTCCCATTGTTTAAGAAGGGGAACAGAGACTTCCCTGGGAATTATAGACCAGTGAGTCTTACTTCTGTAGTGGGCAAGGTTTTAGAAAGAATTATTAGGGATAGGATTTATAGTTATTTGGAGAGTAATGAATTGATTAGAGATAGTCAGCATGGTTTTGTAGCGGGAAGGTCGTGCCTTACTAACCTTATTGAGTTCTTTGAGAAGGTGACCAAAGAGGTGGATAGGGGTAAGGCAGTAGACGTGGTATATATGGATTTTAGTAAGGCGTTTGATAAGGTTCACCATGATATGCTTCTGCAGAAAATGCAGATGTATGGGATTGGTGGTAATTTAGGTACTTGGATCAGGAATTGGTTAGCGGATAGGAGACAGAGGGTGGTGGTTGATGGTAATTATTCATCATGGAGTTCGGTTACGAGTGGTGTGCCTCAGGGATCTGTTTTGGGGCCACTGCTGTTTGTAATCTTTATTAATGATCTGGATGAGGGTATAGTTGGGTGGATTAGTAAGTTTGCTGATGACACCAAAGTCGGAGGTGTGGTAGATTGTGAGGAAGGGTGTCGAAGTTTGCAGGGTGACTTGGACAGGTTGCAGAGCTGGGCCGCGAGGTGGCGGATGGAGTTTAATGCGGAGAAGTGTGAAGTAATCCATTTCGGTAGGAATAACAGATGTGTTGAGTATAGGGCTAACGGGAGGACTTTGAATAGAGTGGAGGAGCAGAGGGATCTAGGTGTATGTGTACATAGATCCCTGAAAGTTGGGAATCAAGTAGATAAGGTTGTTAAGAAGGCGTACGGTGTCTTGGCGTTTATTGGTAGGGGGATTGAATTTAGGAGTCGCAGCGTCATGTTGCAACTGTACACAACTCTGGTACGGCCGCACTTGGAGTACTGTGTGCAGTTCTGGTCCCCACATTACAGGAAGGATGTGGAGGCTTTGGAGAGGGTGCAGAGGAGGTTTACCAGGATGTTGCCTGGTATGCAGGGGAGGTCCTATGAGGAGAGACTGAGGGATTTGGGGTTGTTTTCACTGGAAAGAAGGCAGCTAAGAGGGGATCTTATAGAAACATATAAGATGATTAGAGGTTTAGATAGGGTGGATGGTGATAGCCTGTTTCCTCGGATGGAGAAAGCTAGCACGAGGGGGCATGGCTTTAAATTAAGGGGGGGTAGTTATAGGACGGATGTCAGGGGCAGGTTCTTTACCCAGAGGGTGGTGAGGGACTGGAATGCCCTGCCTGCTGCAGTTGTAAATGCGCCTAGTTTGGGGGCGTTTAAGAGATTGGTGGATAGGTTTATGGACGAAAAGGGATTGGTTTAGATTAGTGGGTCAATGTTTTTTTTAAAAATAAGACTGGTCGGCGCAACATTGTGGGCCGAAGGGCCTGTTCCGCGCTGTAATGTTCTATGTTCTATGTTCTATGATCCTGCTGCAGTGAATGGAAATTTAGCTGATCGTCAAATTCTCTGTTCTCACTGGCAGCAATGGTCGGGCATAAGACATCGGAGAATCCTAGCCATTGCAACATTTGAGAATCTCCTTAAATTGACTTGGATTTTCATTTGATGATCATTTCTTAGAAAGTATCTAAGTATTGCAACTTTAATTTGATATTTCTGGATAACACAAAATTCTTTTAAAATGATCAATCAAAATACCAAGATAAATCTGGTCTCTATCACCATGTTGTACATTCTAGAAGCACAGTGAAGCGTGGAGGAGTTTAGTAAAATAATAGATTGAATAAATGGCTTTAAGCCCAAACCTGTTTGGAGAAAGTTGTTACGTTTCATGGGGATTGTTGTCAATGTAGGCTCTCTGGGTTGAATGGCCTCATTCTGTGCTGTAGGGATTCTATGATTTCATTCTTCTATGATTCATGATGAGCCCAAGTTGTAGTTAAGAAAAATTTAAAGTCTTCTTCAACAATGCTTCAATTATTTAAAGCATATTTTCACAACACAGTGCAGCAATTACCTTAATGACCATAAGAAATACATCTTGGAAAGTCATTGTTTAATTGTTTTCTTCTGCTTTATAATCATGCAGAAAAAAGCAAACGTAGCTCCTTAAATTGCTGATGTTGGTATAGATTCCAGATTCCCTCATCAGCGAGTGATGATATCTAGTTATTAGTTTTGTTGGTCCATTGGGAAGGGCATTAAGGTCCATTAAATTCTGTTCTTTCTGGCTCTGCTTTGAAAGCTGATAATGAGTTGTACCAGCCTGCCCTTTTTATCCTGTTCCCGACCATATGCAAGTTTAATATCATTGCTAAGGCAGTAAGAGTTTGCTTCTTTTGCCCTGTGTTAACAATTAATGTGGCATTTCAGTAATTCTTAACCATGCTGAGGTTTAATCCTCACTCACAGTCAAAATGCCACATGTTTACACATGTTTCGTTGCTGTGTATGTTTGTGTGTGGAACTGGGCCACTGTTCTAGTTTAGTTTCATGCAATGTATCATAGAATCATCAAATCCCTACAGTACATAAGGAGGCCATTCAGCCCATTGAGACTACACCAACAACAATTCAACCCAGCCCCTATCCCCATCACTTCACATATTTACCCTGCACGGAGGAGAAATTTAGCACGGCCAATCAAGGTAACCCTCACATTTTTGGACTGTAGGAGGAAACCACAACACTTGGAGGAAACCCCCAGAGACATGGGGTGAACATGCAAATTCCACACAGTCACCCTAGGCTGGAATTGAACCCGAGTCCCTGGCACTATCAGGCCATGATGTGTAGATGCTGGCATCGATCTGGCGTAAGCACAGTAAGAAGTCTCACAACACCAGGTTAAAGTCCAACAGGTTTATTTGGCAGCACAAGCTTTCAGAGTATCGCTCCTTCTTCAGGTGAGTGAAGAGTTGTGTTCACAAACAGGACATATATAGACACTAACTCAGTTTACAAGATAATGGCTGGAATGCCAGTCTTTCCAGGTAACCAAATCTTAAAGGTACAAACAATGTGAGTGGAGACAGAGTTAAGCATAATGCTAACCACTGTGCCACCATGCTGTCCCAATGAGATAGAGACTGACTGCATCTTAGTGTTATTCAAATCTTGATTTGACACATTGGCATCACCATGGTCTGAATGCAATTACAGAGGGTATCAGACTTTGTCTATGCCATTTCCATGGTCAAAGCTTCCAATATCTGGATTTCAATCTTGGCATGAGTTATGATATGCAACTGTCAGCTGAGTGACATTTTCCAGTGTAGCACAGAAATATGGCAACAAGTTTGGAGAACCCAGCAACTAACTAGATCTGGATCTAAATTCCCCAGATTTGGAGCTACAGCCTAGCTGACTCTCATAACCTGGTGAAGAAGAATCTGATTTTGGATTAACGAGTACCAAAGTATCGCAGTGTTAAGATCTGAATGGCAAAGTGGTGAGCACTGCTGCTTCACAGCACCGGAGACACAGGTTCCATTCTGGCATTGGAAGACTGTCTGTGTGGAGTTTGCACGTTTTCCCCATATCTGCATGGGTTTCCTCCGGGTGCTCCAGTTTCCTCTCACAGTCCAAAGGTGTGTAGGTTAGGTGGATTATTCATAGTAAATGCACAAAGTTACAGGGATAGAGCAGGGTGGTGGACCTGGACAAGAGTCAGTGCAGACTCAATGGGGCGAACAACTTTGTTCTGCACTGTACAGTTTCTATGAAGAGTGCAACAACAGTCTTATCTCAGGATTAATTATCTCAATGATGTCTGGATCTTCACATGGTTGTGACAAAAGTGAGCATAAACCTTCCACAATTATGTATTTAAATAACTGAAAATGAGTGGTGACTGAGGATCTTTTGCTTCTTTTTCCCTTTGGGAATTGTTGGAGGGTCAGTATAAATCTAGAGAGTAGATTTAGTTCAGAAACTGAAATAACCAACAACTACTCCATGGAGATCTCTGATATACGCATTCAATCCCAAAATTATTCAAATGTTTGAAAGTGTTGCCTGGCACAGAGAATGAATGGAACTGTGAAGCAAGCAGCTCAGAGTTAATAAAAACATGTGATAGTTCTCATATAACTCGACATTAAACAGCTAATGTTATTGAGCTTTTAGTAGAACAGAGTGTCTTGTCATGGTAAACTGGAAAGAGTAGTTAACAAACTATAAAGGAAGAGTTTGCCTTTATATAGTACATGCAATGTCCTTGATGTTCCAAAATATTTCGCAGACAATGAAACTGTTGTAATGTCAGGAGGTGCAGCAGCCAATATGAGCACATCAAGTTCCTATAAACAACAGTGGGATTAATGACCATATCATCACTTTTTATTATAGATTCCAAGAATCCCTACAGTGCAGAAGAGGCCATTCGGCCCAGCAACTCTACACCGACTCTCTAACACAGCATCTTATCCAGGCTCTCTTTCCCGTCCTATCACTGTAATCCCACACATTTACCAGAGCTAATCCCATCTAACCTACACATCTCAGGACATTAAAGCTAATTTTAGTATGTCCAGTTTACCTAATCTGCACACCTTTGGACTTTGGAAGGAAACCAGATCACCCAGAGGAAACCCACGGGGACAATGTGCAAACTCCATGCAATTTAGCATGGCCAATCCACCTAACCCATGCATCTTTGGACTGTGGGAGGAAACCCGAGCACCTGGAGGAAACCCACGCAGACATGGGGAGAATGTGCAAACTCCACACAGCTGGGAATTGAATCCTGGCACTGTGAGGCAGCAGTGCTAACCACTGTGCCAATATGTAACATTATTGAAAACATTGACAAGATTCTTCTAAACTTATGGAAAATAGATAGCAATGCAGCAGAAGAAAGGTGCTTTTAATTCATTTCTTCTTTCTTTCCCTCACAATTGTTACCACCCACGCCCATTGTACAAACAAAAAATATCCTCAGACACATTAGGTTTTCTAATACTTCACCCAGATTTCCAAATTGTGCTTTTTATTTGTGAGCCTAATTATCACGAAATCTACCTTGCAATGTGATGCAAACCCCTACCAGTTGCAATGCTTGTGCCCAGTTAAATTTATATAAATTCTGTTTTGAACATTTTGAACTTTTAAGTATCCTTTAGGCCTATAAAGGCCATTGTGAAATTTGAGATGTAAGTTATCACTTGTTTTATCGGACACTGTAGAGCAACTATCAATTAAATTGCTCTTACTATAAAATGCAATGCTATTTTAAAAAAATGCCGTGAGGTGGAGACGCAGGTGAGTGACCTGATGATGGAGCAATGCTCCGAAAACTCGTGATTCCAAATTAACCTTGTGTTGTGAGACTTATTACAAAAAAACACATCTCAATATGAGGGAAAAATGATAAGAAAAATGAGAAAATCTTAAGATTTGTAGTATTAGTTTTTTTAAGGTAAGGAATGATAATCAAAAATTAGTTGAGCTTCCACAGTTATTTATGTTCATCAACAAAAGGCCAACATCACATATGAATACTGTATTCCCCAATTCTGTGTTAAAAGTGATTGTAGGATTATGGCGGGGACCTCACAATAGCTGGGTAAATAATCACAGTAATAAACCTTTAGAAAATTGGGCAGATTTTGTCCATGATTTGCAAACAGCCACGATTTATAAGGAAAAATGAACAGAATCCTAAAGACACAGCAAGTGGCTGATGCTGTTCTGGACTTCTAAGCCAAGCAACTTAAAACAGATAAAAATGTGGTGCTATTGTCAACACTAAACCAATTTGCATTTTTACTGGGTGAGATAATTAGCCATATTTACGTCTTTAACAGCTCAATGCTTAACTTATGATATAGACCTAATATAATGAAAGCAGTTGGGATATGATTTATTTCCCACTTGCAACTGCGGCCAGATCTTACTCTGATTTGAGAAATAAAACTATGTACTGAGTGGCATGGTGGCATGGTGGTTAGCACTGCTGCTTCCCAGCGCCAGGGACCCGGGTTTCGATTCCTGGCTTGGGTCACTATCTGTGCAGAGTCTGTAGGTTCTCCCCGTGTCTGCGGGGGTTTCTTCCAGGTGCTCATGTTTTCTCCCAAACTCCGAAAGGTGTGCTGGCGAGGCGCATTGGCCGTGCTAAATTCTCCCTCAGTATTCCCAAACTGAATGTTGCGATGAGGGATTTTCATTGCGGTGTTAATGTAAGCCTTCTTGTGACATGAATAAATAAACTTTAAAACTGTTCTCCTCAGACTGCAGAGATAACAGCTTGGAATACAGATTTCTGATAAACGATATGGTGAATAGAAAGAGGCCTACCTGTTCTGTACAGCTTCAATGTTCCAGCTAATGATTTAGGTAGTGTCCTTGAAGGTAGCAGACAGTAATTCACGCGCAAGATAGATGCTCAGGCTGGACTGCTCTAGGGTTTGAACAAGATGATGTGTCCAGAAATAGCTGAAGGATAAGAGGATTGAGTTGAAAGTATTAAGAACCTTTTCTCATTAACATGCTCCAATCGGATACAGTGGCACAGTGGCTTGCATTTCAGCTTTGGGGTGTAAGGAACTAAATTGAATTGAAGTGATGATGTGGAATACAACAAACTAATTCATTTAACATTTTGAGAATACTAGGGGAGGGAAATGCATTCACTAGATCACAAGAATTGGAGGAAGATGCTTGTTAGGGGCATTTTTAAAAATTCATTCAAACTCATACAATTTAGGAACAGGAGTAGACCACTCAGCCCCTTGAACATGCTTTGCCATTCAATAAAATCATGGCTAACCTGACTGTAAACTGCTGCCAACTCTAGTTACCTGTCACCCTTTTGTTTAGCTAGAATCTATCTCCGTCTGCCTTGGATATATTCAAAGACTGTTTCCCCTGCCTTTTGAGGAAGGGAAGACACATGACCCTCTGAGGAAAAATAAATCTCTATCTTAAATGAGTCACCCATTCATCGGATATGGATTTCACCGGGGCTAGTATTTACTGCCTATCCATAATTGTCCCTAAGAAGACAAGGGTGAACTGCCTTCTTAAACTGCTACCGTCCTTTTTGGGTAGGAATTCCAGAATTTTGACCCTATATATGTCTCTCTCTCTCTCTATATACAATATACACATACTATTTCCAAGTCAGGATGGTGTGTAACACGGGAAGAAACATATCGGTGATCATGTTCTCATTTGCTTTCTAAGTTGGAGTGACTATGGGTGTGACAGGTTGTGCTGAAGAAGCTCAGGCAAGTTTCTTCAGTTCATCAGATAAACGGTATGAACTGTTATCATGTAGGGCAGTTGGTGGATAGAGTGAATGTTTAATGTGGTGAATGCGGTGCTAGTCAAGCAGGCTGTTTTGTCCTGGACGATGTTGAACTTCAATGTTGTTGGATCTGCACTCATCCAGGCAAGTGTACATTATTCCATCAAGCTCCTGATTTGTGCCTTGTAGATGGTGGGCAGGCTTTGGGGAGACAGGACATGAGTTACACAGTATAGAATTCCCAGCCTCTGACCTGCTCTGGTAGCCACAGGATTCATAAGGCTGGTTCAGTTCAGTTTCTGCCCAATGGTAAGCTCCAGAATGTTGATAAAGGGGTGATTGAGTGATGGTAATGCCACTGTGTCAGGGGAAGATGGTTACATCCTCTCTTGTTGGAGATAGTCATTGTCTGTCTTCCATTATTTGATGTCACCCTCCTGCCTTTCTTTAGACAATAAGACCATAAGACATAAGAGCAAACTTAGGCCACTCGGCCCATCAAATCTGCTCTACTATTTAATCATGGCTGATATGATTCTCATCCCATTCTCCTGTCTTTTCTCAATAACCCCGATCCCCTTATTAATTAAGAACCTATCTATCTCTGTCTTAAAGACACTCAATGACCTGACCTCCACAGCCTTCTGCAGCAATAATAAATAATTTACTAGCATTGAGCTATTTCATAATTGAATGCAGCATCTTGGCCTCAATCTCCCTTTTTGGAAACCTATTCCAACTCTAGTTACCATTTGTAAAGAAACAATTCTCAAATTCTGTCTTAAATTCTTATATGTCTTAACCTGTATCCTCTTATCATGCTATCATTGCACATAACTCCATGGTTTGGCTTGGGGCCCATAGATTTACTTGGCAATGATACTAAATACCAACTACTTTCCTGGTGTTAGATTCCCACATATAGGATCATGAGAAGACATGTTTATAACAGGTAATATCAAAACTGATTGATTTATCTCAATTCCTGAGCTCAGGGCTTTGTGCAATGTTCTCTTGTACTTCTTTTTGCTGTGTGCAGTTGGGTATTGTACTGCATGGATGTTTGAAGATTGTTGCATCTTTGAACATACCTGCATATTAAAAGCAACATTAATTGTGTGGCCTCTTTGTCCCTTGCGCAGTAAGTGCGATATTGCTGCATGGCCATGCACCTGGGCAGTAGGTTGCTCTTGTACAATTATGATGTGGAGATGCCAGCAATGAGGTTAAAGTCCAACAGGTTTATTTGGCAGCACTAGCTTTTGGAGTCTCAGGCTCCTTCATCACGTGAGTGAGGACTTGTGTTCTCAAACAGATCATTTCTAGACACAAACTCAATTTACAAGATAATAGTTGGAATGTGAGTCTTTACCTGTGAAGACTCGCATTCCAACCATTATTTCCGAGTTAAGGAACAGGAAAAGTGGGGGTTATCATAATTGTACAAGAGCAACCTACTGCCCAGAGGAAACGCACATGCAGGCCACTTTTTAAAGGATGTGAGGCAAGCTGCATAATAATAATAAAAAACAAGACACACACTTTTCTGGATTTCTATAGAAGATCATTTTACTAATATTCATAAAATGTACATGCATTAATATCAATGAATTGATAGGAATATCAGTAACAGTTTAAAGATTTTTGAGGAAAGAAGTTGCTTATTGAATGATGCTTTTTCACAAGCACAATGTTAATTGAAGTTTAAAACAACAAAACAAGCTATTTACTTAACAGGAACTCCTTCCTGACTGGAATATGATTTTTAGCTATTAGATTTCTTTGAGTAGTCGTTTAAAATCTGGACAGGATGCTGTCATTTTTATTTCATTTTGTCAATTGACTTCTCAACTTGCTTTTTATGAAAGTTATACTCAAAAAGACTTGCTAACTCCAGATCAGAATTTTTATCCTCCATGTGTTGACTGCTGTTTTCTGTGGCCAAATTCAGTGTTCTACCTGACATTTCATCTCAGATAAAGGCATGTTTTTAACTTTGGGAATAATTCCTTTTTGACTTTAAAATCACAGTACAGCTGCTCTGAAACTTTGATGATATACTCTTTTATGTATTTGCCACGTGAACAACTTTCCTCATTTCACAACCTTTTGAGTTGCCACAAAACTAACAGTAGCTGAGATGGCAGCATAGTGCACATTAGTTAGCACTGCAGCCACACAGCACCAGGGACCCAGGTTCAATTCCTGGTTTGGGTCACTGTCTATGCAGAGTCTGCATGTTCTCCCTGTGTCTGCATGGGTTTCCTCCAGGTGCTCCAGCTTCCTCCCTCAGTCTGAAAGATGTGCTGATTAGGTGCATTGGCCATGCTAAATTCTCCCTCAGTGTACATGGACAGGCACCGGAGTGTAGCAACCAGGGGATTTTCACAGTAACTTCATTGCAGTGTTAATGTAAGCCTACTTGTGACACTAATGAATAAAAACTTTTTAAAAAGCTGATCATTTTGTTGACGTAGTGAATGTGTTCCTAGATTTCTCTGCCTTGTTCTTCAGCTCCTATACTGCCTTCTTTCAGGTATCGTGCTGGATAACTTTTGACTAAGGCACTTCTGAGTGAAATGCCTTTCAAGATGTGGTTTCTTGTCGAATTTCTCATGGTGAATGAGATACACAAGGAGGCCGGCCAAATTTGGGATGAATGTGAATCAGCCTCTTCAGCTTGAAGTTATTGATATTCCTCTCAGATTCTTCTCCTTTTTGACAAAACTTCCTCAAAACAAGGGCAAAAGTGATTTTGTCCCTTTCTTCATTTACCTACTTTCCTGCGTATAATGCACATGCTCACCAACACAGGGCTAGTGCCAGTGTGCTTGTTTATTGATGAATGTGTCTGCTCGTGTGTGCTCACTTCTGTTACAAGATCACTTCTGTTACAATTGGCTACTTAGCATCCTGCTGGTTGAACATCCACCCAAACCTGTTAATACCAATCAATCAGGTTCTGAACATGGAGACCAGACAGAATGCACCATTTTAGGTAAGCTTTTTGAGCAGGTTAACCAGGAACAGAGTGAGTGTAGTATTTTACAGATTAATGTTTCTGTCTGTTGCAATCTACATGATTGGATGGTGGGTGAACGTACAGGGCGCCATTTAGGGACAGCATGGCGGACACAGTAGTTAGCACCGCTGCCTCACAGTGCCAAGGACCCAAGGTTCAATTCCTGCCTTGGGTCACTGTCTGTGTGGAGTCTGCATGTTCTCCCTGTGCCTGCGTGGGTTTCCTCCGGGTGCTCCGGTTTCCCCCCAACAGCCTGAAAGATGTGCTGGTTAGGTGCATTGACCTGAACAGATGCTGGAGTGTGGCTACTAAGGGAATTTCACAGTAACTTATTGCAGTGTTATTGTAAACTTTACTTGTGACTAATAACTAAACTTTCCTTTACTTTCCCTCGTGAAGCATTGGCAGGCAAGAATTCCAAGATAACTGGTGATGGCTCAAACCTTCCAGTCTCCCAATTGTCAGAGATGGGATTTATGTTGGGTGATGGGCATCAGGACCCTGCTGAAGACCTGATATACACACATAGGCTGAAATGGATGGTATTGGCAGGTCAGTGAAAGCTTTGCAGGCAGTGATAATGCACCCAGCATTGCTGCTGACCGGCAGATCCAGGCCAATTATTTTTTAGTATTTCTGCATTGGGAGCACACGAGGGAATAAGACTCTGAAAAGCCATTCGGTCAATGTTTGAGTGGTGTGCTCTTTAGGGAGCCATGTGGGAGCCACAAATCTGACTTCAGGGAGCTGCTTGTGGCTTCTGGGTTGCAGATTGTCAACTGCTGGCCTTTTTTTGCATTTCAACCAATCAGACCAGCTTTAACTTTGTTCTTGTAGATTCTGTTTGTCCTTTGTTGAATTTGTTACTTGCAACAGTAAGCATAGATAACCTCATTGAGGGAATGGCTTTTAATGCCAATAGGTGTAAGTGATCTAAAGCTGAAACACGCTAAGCTGGTATTGGTATTAATATCTCATTCTGACCTTACAGTGTCAGATTCAATAAATCCTCCAAATCAGTTTTCACAATCCTTCCGCCTCCTCCTCTACAAAGACTGACAATATCCAAAAGGTGTTTAAACGAAAGATAATTCATTTTCCCCCCTTAAAAATAGGATTCAGAAGGTGACATTGTCTCACTTGGTAGCTGTTTTTTCCTCTGTGTAGTTTTGAAAATTACTTTGACCAGCTCTCAGATGGTGCACGGATTAACATGTACTGCTCAGTGAGATACAGACTAAGAAGACAAAAGCTGCAGAATCTCGTCAGCTCTGAGTTAGCTATTTTCAGCTGAAGTGGTGGTAGTATTCACCAGTTATCCATAGCACCCTTTTCCTGGACGCTTGTATATATGAGGTACAGGTGGGGCAGGGGAAGTTCCTGGACAAGGACAGGATCTGATTGATGCCTACACAGAGGAACAACAGCTACAGCAAGACCTCCCTACTTTTATATTCAATCCCCCTCGCTATGAAGGCCAGCATCCCATTCGCCTTCCTGACCACCTGCTGCACCTGCAGGCTGGGTTTTTGCGATTCATGCACAAGGACCCCGAGGTCCCTCTGCACTGTCGCCTGCTGCAGTTTTTCGCCACGTAAGTAATAGTCCTTCCTACCATTCTTCCTACCAAAGTGGACCACCTCACACTTGCCAACATTAAATTCCATTTGCCATTTCCTGGCCCATTCGCCCAGCCTATCTAGGTGAGGCCGCAGCTGGAGTACTGTGTGCAGTTTTGGGCGCCGCACCTGCGCAAGGATATTTTGGCCCTGGAGGGAGTGCAGAGGAGGTTTACTAGGCTGATGCCGGAGTTGAGGGGGTTGAGCTATGAGGAGAGGCTGAATAAACTAGGCTTGTACTCGTTAGAGTTTAGAAGAATGAGGGGAGATCTCATTGAGACGTATAAGATGATGAATGGGATGGATAGGATAGAGGTGGAGAGACTCTTCCTGCTCAAAAAAGACAGTAGGACTAGGGGGCACAGCCTCAAGATAAAGGGGAGGCGGTTTAGAACGGAGTTGAGGAGGAACTTCTTCACTCAAAGGGTGGTGAATCTCTGGAATTCTCTGCCCGTTGAAGTGGTGGAGGCTGCCTCGCTAAATATTTTTAAGAAGCGGGTTGATGGGTTTTTGATAAGAGAGGGGATTAAGGGTTATGGGGAGAGGGCGGGAAAGTGGAACTGAGCCACGACAGATCAGCCATGATCTTATTGAATGGCGGGGCAGGCTCGAAGGGCTAGATGGCCTACTCCTGCTCCTATTTCTTATGTTCTTATGTTCTTACAGCTAACTCTTGCTGTCTAGTCTTGTATGAAGAATGACTACCTGAGGCACCACTCCATTCATGGAGTCTCTGAAGTGGACTTGAAGTTGGCCTTTGATGTGTGCACTGTTACTGAGCTATGGATAAACAGTAAATAATTGCCTGAGTTTTCCAGACTGGAATCCCTGGTATCAGGGATACATATAGCTTTATTCCTACATGTTGACATCAATCTTACATTCAGTTGTGCTCAAAACAGTCAATAAGTACATCGTGGGTCCTCCAGGCCTGACCTGAACCTCAATCTCAGGCCTAAACCTGACCTCCTCCCCACACCCTGCAGTCTTGAGTCTACAACTGAATCTCTGCCCACCCCACTCCCCACACTATCTCGAGCCAACAACTGGCCTCTCGTTTCTATGTGATGATATTTGACTGCAGGGTCTGATATTTGACAATTGCCTGTGAAGAACACTGGACTTTCCGTGCATAGTAATAGGTTAATACAACAGGGACAATTCAATACACATCTGAGCATACTGACAAAGAAGCTTGTGACCTACATCACAGATAATAACTCATTCAGGCTTAATTACCTTGGCAGGCAGACAATTCTGCTGAGGGTGATGAATCAAAACTCCCTGGAGAACATCAATATATTCTTATTAAGAATACTAAAGCAACAGAAATCTAGTTAATAACCAATGGTTCAATTAACCAGCAATAAAACTGCATCAGATTATGAGTGAACATGTTGAGACTTGGTCTCAGGAGAAGCTCTCTGGACAGCTCCCTTGATTGGTAATGGTAAAGAAAACAATCATGTGTTAGGTTCAATCAGTATTAACTTGCACATTTCAACAATATTCTTCTAAATGTTAATTAGACCACAAATGAGCACTGAGTCATACATCTTAGGGCACTAATTGTAACTGGATATACAAGTCAAGCAGGAACATCAAATTCCTGAATTGGCACCCTGAATTTGGCATAAAAAGACATGAATCCTTTGCCAAATTATTTTTCTATTTATTTTCTGTTATCAGCAAATTTTGCAACCATACGTTTGGTCCCTTCATCCAAGACATTGATATAGTTAGCAAATAATTAGGTCCCAGCATCGATTCCTGTGACGCTTCATGAGTTACAGTTTGCTAACCCAAAAATGACCCATCTATCCCTACTTTCTGCTTTCTGTTAGCTGACTAATCCTCCTTCCAGGCTAGCAGTTAATGCATACACCACAAGCTCTTATTTTGTAAAGTAACCTTATTGATCACCTTTTGAAAATCCAAGTACATCACATATACAGGTTCCCCTTTTATCCACTTCATTGTTACTTCCCCAAATTACTCTCATAAATTAGCCAAGCATGATTTCCTTTTCCTTTTGACTTGATTATGAAATTCTAAATTTCTTGCTATTATATCCTTAATAATGCATTCCAATACTTTCCAAATATGTTTGCCCATTTCCTTGTTTCTCACTATTAATTGCCCAGTCTCATTCCCCAGGGATCCAACAATTATTTTAGTATCTCTTTTCCTCTTAAATATTTGAAACTCCTGTTATCTATTTTCATATTTCTACGTAGCTTTCTCTCATATTTTAATTTTTCTCTACTTATTATTTTAGTTAACCTTCGCTGGTTGCTAAAATATGTCCAATTTTCTGACTTATCATTAGTCTTTACATTATTGGACACTTTTTCTTTCAGTTCAATGTTATCGTTATCTTCCTTAATTAACCATGGATGGTGCAACTGTCTCATGGATTCATCTTTCTTAATGGGATATATCTTTGCTGAGAGTTATGAAATGTCTGCCACTACTTCTTTATTATCTAACCATTTGATCTATTCTCCTAGTTAGGAAACTCTGTCATCATACATTTAGAATTGCCTTTTTTATATTTAAGACACTCGTCTTGGACCCACACTTCTCACCTCAAACTGAATGCAAAGTTCTACCTATGACCACTGTTGCTGAGAATCTTCTTTTTTATGAGGTCATTAATTAATTCAATTTCATTGCACAAATCTAGGTCTAAAATAGGTAGGTACCTAATCGACACCAGAAGATATTCTCTAGGAAATTGTCCCAAATAAACTCATCTTCCAGGTACCTTTTATAATCTGGTTTGTCCAATCTATATGAAGATTAAAATCAGCCATCATTATTGATCATTATTGTAGTACCTTTCTTCCAAGTTCCCATTAGTTCTTCCGTATTATCAATTTCACAGTGTAACTACTTTCCTGAAACGTATACACTATCTGCACAAGTGACTTTTTAGTTTACTATTTCTTATTTCAACCAAAATTGATTCTATACCTTGATCTTTTGATTTAAGGTAATCTCTCACTATTGTAGTAAAGTCATCTTTAATCAACAGACCTACCTCACCAACTTTTACTGGCTTCCTGTCTTTTGGTTATTATGACCCATTCTACATGATTGTGAGAAACCTACATTTAGCTAAGATCCTGCTATGGGGTGGACAAAATGTATGTGTTCCATTTTGGAGCTGGATGAGCGAGAATAGTTTAATTGGCATCTTTCAAGGCAGGAGGTATTTCAAATATTAATTAGATGACAAATGAATAGTGATTCATCTGCCTCATGGCGATAATTATAACTAGCTATGGTAAGAAGCAGAGGCATTGAATTCCTGACTTTCACCTGAACAAACATTCGATAAGTTTTTGATGATTCTGTGTGTAAATAAACAAGACACTCTCAAACTCCATCCAAGTTAGAACGTTGGCTATTGGGTCGTTTCATTGAAGGTTAGAGGTTATCTAGAGGTTAGGATTGAACATGTCAGGTGAACAAACGTCAGTCAACTCCTCAGAAAACAAAGATTCGCTAAAGCCTGCTCCTCAACCACCAAGATCTAATGTGAACACCTGGACAACGGAAATCATTTCCTATACCTTGGAGACTTATCTAGGCATGGGCAGACATCGACGATGAAATTCAATGACTTCAATGCACTACTACAGTCTTCAGACGCTTGAGAAACAGAATGTTCAAAGACCAAGACCTCAGATCCAGCACATAGCTCATGGTCTACAGAATTTTGGAAAATGACCACCAATGGATCTACTGTACTCCACCACAATCTGCAACCTCATGGCCAGGCATACCCCCCCACTCACCCGTTACCATCAAGCCAGGGGATCAATCCTGCTTCAATGGAGAGCGAAAGAGAGCATTCTAGGAGCAGCACCAGACATACCTAAAAATGAGATTTCAACCTGGTGAAGCCATCAAATAGGACTACTTGCATTAACAGCAAGTAATAGACAGAGCTAAGTTATCCCACAACCAACAAATCAAGTCCAAGCCCTGCAGTCATGCCACATCCCGTCATGATTGTGCTGGACAATTAAACAACTCACTGGAGGAGGAAGTTCCACAAATATCCCCATCCTCAATGATGGAGGAGCCCAACATATCAGTGCAAAAGTTACGGCTGAAGCATTTGCAGCAATCTTCAGCCAGAAGTGCTGAGTGAATGATCCATCTTGGCCTCCTTCAGTGGTTTCCAGCATCTCAGATGCCAGTCTCCAGCTTGATTCGTTCCACCAGATATCAAGAAACAGTTGGAGGCACTGTATACTGCAAAGGTAATGGGCCCTGATAACTTTCCGGCAGTAGTACTGAAGACTTGTGCTCCAGAATTTTCTGCTCCCCTAGCCAAGCTCTTCCAATACAGTTACAACACTGGCACCTATCCTGAGCGACAACGTGGAAAATTTCCCAGGTACGTCCTGTATGTGAAAAGCAGGACAAATCCAACCCGGCCAATTGCCACCCATCAGTCCACTCTCAATCATCAGTGAAGTGATGGAAAGGGTCATCAACAGTGCTATCAAGCAGAATCTGCTCTGTAATGCCCAGTTTGGGTTTCGCCAGGGTCATTCAGCTCCTGGCCTCATTACAGTCTTGCTTCAAACATGGACAAAAGAGCTGAATTCCAGAGGTGAGGTGAGAGTAACAGCTCTTGACATCAAAGCTGCATTTGACTGAATGTGGCATCAAGGAGCCCTAGCAAAACTGGAATCAATGGGTATCGGGGGCAAACTCTCCACTGGTTGGAGTCATACCTGGTACATAGGAAGATGGTTGTGGTTGTGGAGGGTCAGTCATCTCAGCTCCAGGACATCTCTGCAGGAGTCCCTCAGGGTAGTGTCAAAGAACAAACAAAGAACAACACAGCACAGGAAACAGGCCCTTCAGCCCAACGAGCCCACACCACCATTTTAACACTGTGAGTGCCCTCTTCTACCTATGACCTTTGTCTACGCCTATTGGACTCCACAATAATGGAACAATAACCAGATTGAGGGAAGACTAATTTAGGGACAATTTGTTAACACTAATCAGCCTAAGAGCATGTTTTTGGGGTGTGGGAGGAAATCTGAGCACCTGGAGAAAACCCAAACCAGCACGGGGAGAATGTACAAACTCCCACAGACACCGGCCCAAATCCATGTATCTGCACAGCAAACAGTGATAGTCACTGAGCTGTCATGTTGCCCGTCAGCTGGCTCAACCTAGGCACAACCATCTTCAGCTGCTTCATCAATAACTTTCCCTCCGTTATAAGGTCAGAAGTGAGGATGTTTGCCAATAATTGCACAATGTTCAGCGCCATTTGCAACTCCTCACATACTGAAGCAATCTATTCTGAAATGCAACAAGATCTGGACAATTTCCAGGCTTGGGCTGACAAGTGACAAGTAGCATTCACAGCATACAAATGCCAGGCAATGACCATCACCAGTAAAGGGTATTAGCCACCACCCCTTGACATTCAATGCTGTAACCATCACTGAATCCCCCCACTGTCAACATCCTGGGGTTACCACTGACCAGAAGCTCAACTGGACTCACCACATGAACACAGTGACTACAACAGCAGGTCAGAGGCTAGGAATACTGAGGTGAGTAACTCACCTCCTGAATACCAAAGCCTGTTCGCCATCTACAAGGAATAAGTCAGGAATGTGATGGAATACTCCCCACTTGGCTGGATGGGTGCAGCTCCAACAACATTCAAGGAGCTTGACACCATCCAGGACAAAGCAGCTTGCATGATTGGTATACCATCCACAAACACATCTACAAACACCCACTCCTTCCATCACTGATGCTCAGTAGCAACACTGCGTACTATCTACAAGATGCACTGCAGCAATTCACCAAAGATCCTTAGACGTCACCTTCCAAACACATGGTCACTTCCATCTAAAAGGACAAGGGCAGCAGATACACCACCACCCGTAAATTCCCCTCCTGCACTCTCCATTGAACCAGAGTTGATCACTGGCTTGGGGGTAATGGTTGAGTGGGGGATATGCTGGGCCGTGAGGTTACAGATTGTGCTGGAGTACAGTAGATCCATTGGTGGTCATTTTCCAAAATTCTTTGGACTCTGGAATGGTTTCGACAGATTGGAAGGTATCTAATGTAAGCCTGCTATTCAAACTCACCATCCTGACTTAGAAATATATTGCTGTTCCTTCACAGTTGCTGCGTCAAAATCCTGGAATGCCCTCCCTAACAGCATTGTGGGTCAACCCACAGCACATGAACTGCAGCGGTTCAAGAAGGTGGCTCATCACCACCTTCTCGAGTGCAACTGGGGATGGGCAATAAAGACTGGCCGGCTAGCAATGCCCATGTCCCACAAATTAAAAAAAAACTATTCCTTGGGCCATTTCCTTATATACTCTGGGATGAAGATTATCAGGTCCTGGAGAATTATCTACCTTCAATGCCAGTAATTACCTCAAACCATTTCTCTACCAATGCTGATTTCTTTCAACTCCTCACTAAAGCTTGTGTTCCTCAGAACTTCCAGTACATTATTCATGTCTTCCTTTGTGAAGATAGAAAAAAAATCTACCAATTTAGTCCTTCAATTGTTCCCTGTTACAAATTCTCTTGTTTCTGACTTTAAGAGGCCTTCATTTGTTTTTGTCAATCTTTTTCTCTTCACATACCTATAGAAACTTTTACAGTGAGTTCTTATGTTCTCCGCTAGCTTAT
The DNA here is from genome assembly GCF_965287045.1 of Carcharhinus amblyrhynchos. NCBI lineage: Eukaryota > Metazoa > Chordata > Chondrichthyes > Carcharhiniformes > Carcharhinidae > Carcharhinus > Carcharhinus amblyrhynchos. Next base: position 54,458,803 of record NC_137332.1, read on the forward strand.
TTCCATGCTCTATTTCCTCTTTCTTCATCAATCCCTTGGTTTGCTTTGCCAAATTTTAAACTGTTCCCAATCCTCAGATCTATTGCTTTTTCTTGCCAATTTGTATGCTTCTTCTTTGAACCTAATACTATCCCTAATTTCCCTTGGTTTGATCATAGTTCCCTTTCCACTCGTGCGCCAAATAGGAATAAACAACTTTTGGTGTTCACCTATTCATCCCTTGAATGTCTGCCATTGCCTGTCCACTGTCCTTTCAGTAATGTTTTCCAGTCCATTATAGCCAACCCATGCCTCATACCTTCGTAGTTACTTTTATTGAGATTCAGGACCCTGGTCTCAGAATCAACTACCTTGGAAAAGAATTCCATCATATTATGGTCACTGATCCCCAAGTATTCTCTCACAACTAGATTGCCAACTAATGCTTTCATATTACCCATTCCAAGATGGCCTGTTCCTTTATTGGTTCCTCAATGTATTAGTCCAGAAAACCATCCCATATACACCCCAGAAATCCTTCTCTATTGTAGTGACTTATTTGGCTCACCCAATCTATATGAAGATTAAAGTTCCTTTACCATATGCATCTCTGATTTCCAGTCTAATGCTATTCCCAACATTAAGAAGTCTCACAACACCAGGTTAAAGTCCAACAGCAGTTTATTTGGCAGCACTAGCTTTCGGAGCCTCAAGCTTCAGGTGAGTGAGGTCTTGTGTTCACAAACACAGCACATAAAGACACAAACTCAATTTACAAGATAATGGTTGGAATGCAAGTCTCTATGGGTAATCAAGTCTTTAAGGTACAGACAACGTGAGTGGAGAGAGGGTTAAGCACAGGTTAAAGAGATGTGAATTATCTCCAGACAGGACAGTTAGTGAGATTTTGCAAACCTAGGCAAGTTGAGGGGGTTACAGATAGTGTGACATGAACCCAAATGGCTACCATTCCCAACATTACCATTATAGTTTGGTGTTCTGTACATCACATCCACAAATACTTTTTTGTCCCATGGTGTTTCTTAACTTGACCCATAAAGATTCCACATCGTCCGTGCTAATATCCTTCCTCAAGGCAGAGGTCTTGATTCTTGATTTTTGATTAGCAAGTGAGTCAAAGGAGAGCGGGTTAGGCAGTAAAGTGATGCTGAGATTGCAATCAGATTAGCCACGGTCTTACTGACTGCAGAGCAAGCTCGAGGGACCAAATGACCTACTCCTGCCCCTAATTTGTAGGTTTGTATGTCTTTCTTATCCTCAACAACCTTCTGTGGCAATTCTTTTCAATCTCTTGAACTGCTGGCTCAAAATGTAAAGAAACGTTTGGTGCTTACAAAAAGGGTTTCTTTGGTGAGTCAAAATTCCTGTAATAATAAATTAACCTTCTTGCTATTGTCAGCCTTTCTCGTGGTAACCATCTGAGCTTTTAAAGCGGGCCCCTGCTATGAAGTTGTGGGTCTGTCACTTTCCAGTAATTAGTGTAATTACAAACCTTTGGAGCCAAAGCAACAAGTATCCTTTGAAGGTTGGCAGGAGGCATTTATAACCCAGTGTCGCTGATATACCAGTGTTGCTCTTTTATAGCTGCAGGCTATTGGTGGTTTACTGGAAACATTCCTGCATAATAGAGTTAGTTTGAGAAACAGCCTGCTAACCCACAGGCTTGGAAAAAGTCGGCGCTGGCACCTGATTGCAACGCATAATTACAACATTGCAACCAAGACAGGGGGACAGTGCCAAACTTTGAGTGTTCTGAGAAAGTGTGTCGGCCATATAATTTCTAAACCTGTTTTCCTTTGCCTTAATCATTTGAGTTCCCAAAAATCAGTAAAATTATGCTTTTTGTAATGAAACATATGAGTGCTAGTAGGTATTCTATTTCAAACCATATGGTATTTTGATTCACTTGTTTTTAGCATGCTAGGATTTCACTATGCAGCAGTTTAATGATTTAATTCAATCCTATTAAAAACAAGAGTTATAGAAAATGTCACTTACTTCTGACGAGGGAATGATAAATGGAGGGATTCTCTGCTTTTCTTGATTTATATTAATAATCTGGACTTGGGTGTACAGGGCACAATTTCAAAATTTGCAGCTGATGCAAGACTTGGAAGTATTGTGAACTGTGAAGAGGATAGCGATAGGCTTCACAGGGATATAGACAAGGAGGTGAAGTGTGCAAACACATGGCAGATGGAATTTAAAGTAGAGAAATGAGAAGCAATGCATTTTATTCAGAAGAACGAAGATGACAAAAATGAAAGGGTATAATTCTAAAGGAAATGCAGGAGCCGAGAGACCTGGGTGTACATGTGCATAAATCATGGACAGTGGCAGAACAGGTTGGGAAAGCAGTAACAAATTATGCTGAATCCTATGTTTTATACACAGGGCCACAGAGTAAAAAAACAGTAAGTAAGCTCTGAATAAAAGAGCTTAAGTTAAGAGCCTCCATAAAACACTGGTTCAACCTCAAAGAGAAGGATGTGGAGGATTTAGAAAGAGTGAAGAAAAGATTGATGAGGATGGATCTGAGGATGAAAGGCTTCGGTTCAGTAGATCGATGGGCAAAGTTAAGGCTGTCCACCTTGAAGAAGGGAAGGTTGAGAGGAGATTTGTTAGATATGTTCAAAACCAGGAGAGGTCTGGAAAGTGTAAATGGGAAGACTTTGTTCTGTCGGCAGAAGGTTGAGAACAATAAAGTGATCAACAAAAGGACCAGAGGTGACATGTAGAGAAACCTCTTTTGCAATAAGCGGTTTGGATTTGGAAACTGCTGGAGACTGATTTAATTGCAGTTTTTAAAAGGATAATTGGATAATTATCTGAAGAGAAGATTTTACAGGGTTACAGGGAAAAGGTGGAAGAATGGGAACAGCTGAGTTGCTGTTATAGAGAACTGACACTGAGACAATGTGCTAAATAACCTCCTTCTGTGTTGTGGCCATTCTACGATTCTAGCACAGATACATTCATGGAACTTGATCAACACGAGAGAGGAAGAAGCTGAAGATTACCCTGATAGTGTGATCAAGAAAGTGGGAGAGAGCATGTTTGGAACTTAAACATGAAGATAGATGAGGTGGGTGGAGATGGGCCAAATGGCCAGTCTCTGTGTTGTAAATTTCATGTAAAGCCCCAGCAGAGAATATAGACACCGTGCCACATTTCACACCCACAGGCATCAAAGACAAAGAATTAATGTTCAATAGGCAAACGCAGCAGGCTGGTTGAGAAGGTCCTGGGAAGACACTGAAATATCTATTTATGAGAAAACTGTGCAGGGAGTTATCATAGAATCCTAACGTGCAGAAGGAGGCCATTCAGGCCATTGAGTTTGCACTGACCACAACCCCACCCAGGCTCTATCCTCATAATCCCATACATTTACCCTAGCTAGTCCCCCTGACACTAAGGGGCCATTTAGCATGGCCAATTCACCTAACCCGCATATTTTTGGAGTGTGGAAGGAAACTGAAGCATCTGGAGGCAACCCATTCAGAAACAGGGAGAGCGTGCAAACTCTAAACAGACAGTAACCCAAGCTGGGAACCAATCCCAGGTCCCTGGTGCCGTGAGGCAGCAGTGCTAACCACAGTGTTACAATGCCGCCTGTAAGGTCTGTGTTTTCTTTAGAGCCAGGAGCTGAATAGGAGGGTTACTATTCTTGCTGCTAAACATAGGCTCAGAAACATTCAGCAGCAGCAACGTGAGACCCGAGGCCCTAGGCCTGCTCCACCACATCTTAACCTCCCCAGGCTCTGGATTCATAGGCACAGTGTGAGCTCCTGACATTCTGGTCAACTTTTACCATCCAGCCTGAACACAAACTCTGGAGCCAGTTGGAACGTTGGTGTTTATTGCAAGAGGAATCAAGTATAAGAGTAGGGTTTTGCTACCTTGCGCATGACCTTAGTGAGATCACAACAGAAATACTGAGTACAGTTTTGATGTCTTCACTTAAAAAAGGATATAATTTCATTAGAGGCTGTTTGGAGAAAGTTCACTTGACTGATTCCTGGGTTTGACCTTATGAAAGATTGGATAAGTCATGCCTGTATCCATTAAAGTTTAAAAGAATGAGAAGTCATCTTATAGAAACATCTAAGGTCCTGGAGAGACTTGACAGGGTGGATGCTAAGAGAACTTCTTCCCTTTTGGGGAGCCAGGGAACATAATTTTGAAATTAGGGATCCTCAGTTTAAGACTATGATAAGATTTTTTTTCTTTCAGGAGGTTATTGGTCTTTGGAATCTCTTCCTCAGAGATTGACAAGGGAGTCAAAAGGTTATGAGGAACAGATAGGAAAAGAGTAAAAGACACATCAACTATGATCTTATTCAATGATGGAGGAGACTTGAGGAGGTGAATTGCCTAAGCTGCTCCTAAATTTTGTGCTTGTACACTCTGTCCCATGTTTGCTAACATTTTAGTTCTCTCTGAATGAGACTGCTGTAAAGTTCCAAACAAAGAGCAGTTGTGTTCAGTTGGCTGACACGTTCTCACAACTAGCTTGAGGTTAGCCTAGCTCTTTTCACTTTGGGCATTTACAGGAACTCTCATCAAAGCACTTTAACTGGACTTCATTCAAGTTCAGGCCCCAGAGACAGAAAGACTGTGTTACGTCTCTGCCATTCCATGAGAATAATCAAAAACAAAGCCATATCACTCAATCTCTTTGTTATAGTCTTCCATTTCTCCCTGTTTTGTAAAATAATCCTGCACAGACTCTTTAAGCTGCCATCACTCATTAGAATTGATATTTAATCATTTAAATTGGACATGGGCAGGCTTGGCAGCCCAACCAATGAAACTGACAGATAGGATTAAGATTTTATTTTTCTGTAGTTTCACCATTAGGTGCATTACTTTCCATCAAGTTGAACTGGTTGCTAGAAGCTTTGTAAACCACTGTATGTGTGAGAATTTAATTGCAACAGTAACATCTTGCATTTATTGAATGTCTTTAATAAAGTAAAATGTACCAAGATGCTTCACAGGATCATTATCAGACAAAACCAAGGTCTCCGGATCAAAAGAAGAAGCTATTTATTGAACAGCAGGTTCCCCACATTTTGCCTCATTTTGGATTCTGTTTCTTTCTCATTCATTCTTCCTTCCTTAACTAGTTTAAATGGGCTGAAGTTTACCAGGCCTTTGGGGACAGGCTGGAAGGTAGAAACCTGATGAAATAGTGTGCTTGATGCCTTCCACTGTCATACCATTTTGTCATCAGTGTGGAAGATGGTAGGTGTCTTGTCCACTTGGAGTTGAATGGAGCATTTCAGTGGCCAGTTCAAAGCCTTTCTGCCATTTTTTCAGTGGCTGCTGGGAAGTGCTACCCCATAAGAACTCATATTCCAGCTTTCAATTGAAATTGTGTATATTTAATTAACACAAAAACTGTTTATTTATTAATACAAAAGAAGGGGAGGAGTGTGGTGTACCTGAATCTCACTGCCAATGAATGACCACTTCAGGGCTTCATCCTACACTGCACGGATTAACATAGTTGCAATGGACCTGCTTTCACCATCCAACAGATAAAGCTGTGCAGGCTGCTTGCCACCTCAGGTGGTTAGAGTGCAGCCAGTGCCTGATCGAGGGACTAGATATCGGGAAGCGGGGACCTGCTGAGAGCCAATTCCCCGTCCTCACTTTTGACCCCCTCCCCACCTCTCTCCCCCTGCGATTCTCCCTCGTGGACCTTCCCCCCCCCCCCCCCCCCAACTGCCCCCACTCATCCTGCCAACCTTACTCACCTGTAATCTGGGCCCTCTGCTACAGCCTCCTCAGGGGCGGCACAGTAGCACAGTGGTTAGCAGTGCTGCCTCACAGCTCCAGAGTCCTGGGTTCAATTCCCGGCTCGGGTCACTGTCTGTGTGGAGTTTGCACATTCTCCTCGTGTCTGCGTGGGTTTCCTCCGGATACTCCGGTTTCCTCCCACAGTCCAAAGATGTGCAGGTTAGGTTGATTGGCCACACTAAGAAATTGCCCCTTAGTTTCCAGGGATGTGCGGGTTAGAGGGATTACTGGGTATAATATGGAGGGATATGGGAGTAGGGCCTGGGTGGGATTGTGTTCGGTGCAGACTCGATGGGCCGAAGGGCCTCTTTCTGCACTGTAGGGTTCAATGATTCTATGATTAGCCAGTGACTCTTGCCAGGTGGAACCTTCATCACTGGATCTTGATTTCAGGGGAAGGATCATTCCCCTGATCACTGATCAAATGGCATGTGGTTCTGTAGGCCCTCCTGAAAAGAGGCACCACGGGCTCTCACTGACTCTTCAGCTGAGAGGCTAGAAACCCAATGGCACAATGAGATTCCACCCATGGACTCCTTTTAGCTGTACAGACTCAGCTCCAATAATCTTCAGGACACTTTTACTGACTACCTGCGTCCCACCTAAAACCATCTACAGTACTTTGTCCTGTGGATAGCTTTACAATTCACATAAAACAGCAAGAAAGATGTTAATAACCAGAATGAAAGCTTTAATACACATTTTATTTTAAATTCTTGATATTCAACAAATGATTTATTTTCAAGTTGTACACCTTTTTTCATGTAATTGTAAAGTCAAATGATAAATTCCTATAGAACAATTAAATTCATACAGTCATACCACATTTTAACGGTTTTTTAAAAAAATGATGCTTTCAGAACTGGTATAATCCAGGGAAACTGAGAGCATTTATGAATGGAGAAGGTGAATTGACTGATATGCTGAGTTTAGCCCCAGTATGTGCATTTTGGCACCAAAAACTGGGGTTTTCTCAAACACTGAATTGACTTATATGCCACAACCCATGGTGTCGCTTTAAAAAAAAGAAACATTATACATAAAAGTGCATTCTGCGTAACTTCACAAGTTTACAGATTGCTACCATCATCTTCAGCTCTCTCTTTAAGTCATTTCAAAATGGAAAATATTATGAAAGGGGTATGCCAGCCTTGCAGCTAAAGGTCCACAGCTGTTTGCTGCCACCAGATTAACCTTAAACAACACCGCTGCCTCACAGAGCCAGGGACCTGGGTTCAATTCTAGGTGGCTGCATGGAGTTTGCACTTTCTCCCAGTGTCTGTATGGGTTTTGTCTGGGCACTCTGGTTTCCTCCCACAGTCCAAAAACATGCTGGTTAAGTGGATTAGCCATGATAAATTGACTCTAGTGTCAGGGGATTAACAGGGTAAATACGTGGGGTTATGGGAATAGGGCCTGGGTGGGATTGTTGTCGGTGCAGACTCGATGGGCCAAATGGCCTCCTTCTGCACTGTAGGAATTCTATGATTTTTAACATCACGGCAGAGACACTGGTGTAGCACGGTTACTGTAACTTGTGAGGTCAGAAACCTCCTGTTGATTGCCACTGATCCAATTTTTCTCCTCGTTTGGACTCTGAATGTTACCATGAAATTCTGAGTGAGAGCAAGACTTTTTGAGTAAGTGTGACCGAATATGGAGCAACTGAAGGAGTGAGACAATTTGTGTGAGTGACTGAGTGTATCAGTAAGTAAGTGATCATGAGAGAGTTACCAAGCCTTTGGGAATGGGCTGGGTGGCAGGAAGGCTGACAAAAAGGCATGGGCTGACATTGGCAGCTGGTGGTGCACCCAACATTCCCCTGTCACCATACCATTTTTTCAACGGTGGGAAAGCTGGGAGCCAAATTGAGCCAGAGTGGCCAACAAATGGCCTTCACGCCCCTGCTGGCACTGGGGTTAGGGTGGGAAGGCTGGGGGTGGGGAGGAGAGGTGGATTGTGCGGGGGGGGGATTGCCGTCATTTGGGAGGAATGTTTACTGAAAGCCAGCATTCTCTCAGCAGACAGTGGCAGTGGGGATCTCCTTTATAGGCACTCCTTGGCCCACAGAGAGACACCCTGATGGCATTGGCTGCTCCCGTGGCACACTCACCGATGCGCCCTCATCTTGCAGGCACATGCCCTGCAATGGCCACTCTTAGCGGTGGAGCTGCGGTGGTGTCAGCCTTCTGATTGGGTTGGAATCTCTATGGTGTTTTGGGTGCAGTTGGCAGGTGTGCCACCATCTTTAATAAGGCTGGCAGGCAGTCAGTTAGCAGCTGGTTAATTGGCTGTTGCCTCTTCAGATCCTATTGTTGATCCCACATTCAACCCCAGTGATGGGAAATGAGCCTCTGTTATGTCAGTGAGTGAGTGAGAGTGTGGATATGTGAGTAAACTCTGACCTCAATGCTCACCTCTACCCTACTTACCCTCCCACAGCCATTGCTAAGGTTGGAGAAGGCGAATTGAGTTCTGAATCAGTTAACTACTGAAATATTACACATGACATCACTGCAGCGAAGATAGCTTCTGAGTTTCCATAGTTGCCTATGTTTAACTTTTACTTTATATTTGTTCTATGTCATTCGTCAGTATGTTATTACTTCTTTTTACCAGGATGCTGCCTGGTATGGAAGGGCTGTCTTACGAGGAAAGATTGAATGAACTTGGGCTGTTTTCCCTTGAGAGACGTCGGCTGAGGGGGGATCTAATAGAGGTTTATAAGATTATGAAGGGGATAGATAGAGTAAATGGTGGTAAGCTTTTTCCGCTATTAGAAATGGATAGAACGAGGGGTCACGGGCTTAGGGTGAGGGGGGCTAGGTATAAGACAAATATTAGAGGGCAGTTTTTCACGCAAAGGGTAGTGGGGGTGTGGAATGCACTGCCGAGTAAGGTGGTGGAAGCAGGCATGCTAGGGTTGTTTAAGAGTCACTTAGACAGCCACATGAGCGGGCTACATATAGGGGGATATAGTAGGCCTTACTAAACATTGTAGGCTTGGGAATACGTTTTGCCTCAGGGATGTTAGTCTTTGCCTGTTTAATAATGAATTTTTTTGTCTCCACAGGCATTTAAGTCCAGCAAGGGGCATGCATGCGGCAGGTTGTAGTGGGCTGCTCTTGGACGTTGCTTCGGGAGTTGCCTATTGCTTCATGTCGTTAGTGTGCTTAAACTGGACCATCTCGAGGGCAACATGACAGCTCAGAGACTATCTCTGTTGCTGTGCGGACACATGGATTTGGGCCTGCGTCTGTGGGAGTTTGCACGTTCTCCCCGTGGTTGTGTGGGTTTCCTCCGGGTGCTCCGGTTTCCTCCCACATCCCCAAAGATGTGCTTTTAGGCTGATTGATTGGGTACTACATTGTCCCTAAATTGGACCTCCCTGATCCTCGCACATTAGGCGTAGACTAAAATCATGAATAGGTCACTGAGACAGTGGGACGGCGGCGCGGGCTCGTTGGGCCGAAGGGCCTGTTTCCCGTGCTGTGTTGTTCTTTGTTCTTTGTTCTTTGTTCTTTTAATTTTGGCAACTATTACCGTATTTCCCACTGTAAACATGCCTTTCTTTAATCACACGTCTGTGAACTGAACACCAAATGAAGTAAGCAGCATTTGGTGTCATTGTCTGGTAAAATATAGGGATCCAAAGCTGAACTTTTAGCATGGCCCCTCTACAAGATATAGAAGTTGGCTGGTAAGGTTCTCAAATGCAGGAACAAACATTTCTGAACAAAATACATTTAGTCCCACAGAGGAAAAGACCTGAAAATCGAGATCAGTTAGGGGATTTTCACAGTAACTTCATTTTAGTGTGAATGTAGACCTACGTCTGACTAACAGATAAACTTTACTTTTACTCTACAAGCATTGCCCAAATGCTGCAGCTAACAACAGAGCAAGATGCAGACAGTCAACATTGAGGCCACTAGAGGGAGTGCTGGTCCTTCAGAAGAGTTGGTTCTATTTCTGAACCGAGAATATAGAAGGATTAAGGAAGAAGCCAAGGACAGGAAGTTTACACATAGTGTATCACTAGAAATGTTAAATTTAAATGATGTTAGTTTGTAATATGCAACAAGGTATTTATTGCATTTTTACATCTTCAGAAAGAATTACATTAGAAATTGCAAAGATTGCATGATTGTGTGTTTTTAAATGTGCTTGGTGGAATTTTCTGCAAAAGTGGCAGTGTCAGGTTCAGTCAGAGAACTGTTGTGTTTCTCCCCAGAGATACAGGCAAATTTCCCGATGAGGTAGACCCTCATGTTGCTGTCATTGTGAGAGGTGGGCTCTAAAGACACTGCCAAACCTGGGTCCACAGGTTAAAAAGAGCACCTCCCACTCTCAAATTTAACTTAAAGACCCCCCTCCCCCATCTCCCCCACAACGAACATTGGGAGACCCCCTCCCCAGCATTAATGGCATGATTCCCCCCATTCCACAACATAGATCACTGTCACGGTCCGCCTGCACATCCCACTCTCTGCAACATAGATCATCGTTATGAGTGCCCTGCACACCACATTCTCCACAACATAGATCATTGTTATGAATACCCCCCACACAAATATAGATCACTGTCATATTGTCATGACCCCCCCCACCACAAACAGAGATCATCATGATGAACCCCTGCAGCCCTCTGCAATAAACATAGATCACTGTCATGAACACCCCAGCCCCCCCAAGTATAGACTACTGTCATGACCCTCCCCCTTGATTGTAGATCACCATCATGAACCCCCACCCCTGGGCATAGGTCACCAGGTTGGCACTGTTAGGTTGACATGCCAGAGTGCCAGGGGCTAGTACCAGGGCACTGCCCTGCAATGCCTTTGAGCATCCAGGGGCTACAATAACCTCCGAGCACCAATCTATTGAACCTCCGCTGTACAGTTTCCAAGATAAGTACATCCTTCTTTAAATGTGGAGACTGAAACTACACAGTGTTCCAAGTATGGTCCCATCAAAGCTCTGTACAATTGCAGCCAGACTCCTTTACGCTTGTCATCCAATTCCCTTCAAATAAAGACTAGCATGCCATTTCCTATTTGCCTGCTGTAGCCATGCATTACCTTTCTGTGTTCCTTGCATGAGTACACCCAAGGTCCACTGAACATCAAGATTTATATTCTGTGTTTCTATTCTGACTACCAAAGTGAATAACCTCCCACGTCTCCACATTTTAATCCATCTGCTACCTTGGTGCCCACTCACTTAACCTGTTTATGCCTCTTTTCAGCCTCTTTTGTTCTGATCACAGCTTACATTCCAGCCTAGTTCTGTATGATCAACAAACTTAGGTACATAACTCTTGGTCTTCTTATCTTGGTCATTAAAATAGATTGTAAATAGCTAAGGCTCTAGCACAGGTCCTTGCAAAATCCCACTTGCCACTGCTGCCATCTTGAAAATGTCTTGCATCAACCATGCTATGCTGAATGTCTATGAACCAATCCCGATTTATGCCAATAGGTTACCCTAACTCCATGGATCCTTATCTTGTGTATTACATAAGAACATAAGAACATAAGAAATAGGAGCAGGAGTAGGCCAACTAGCCCTTCGAGCCTGCCCCGCCATTCAATAAGATCATGGCTGATCTGTCTTGGCTCAGTTCCACATTCCCGCCCTCTCCCCATAACCCTTAATCCCCTCTCTTATCAAAAACCCATCAACCCGCGTCTTAAAAATATTTAGCGAGGCAGCCTCCACCACCTCAACGGGCAGAGAATTCCAGAGATTCACCACCCTTTGAGTGAAGAAGTTCCTCCTCAACTCCGTTCTAAACCGCCCCCCCTTTATTTTGAGGCTGTGCCCCCTAGTCCTGCTATCCTTTCTGAGCGGGAAGAGTCTCTCCACCTCTATCCTATCCATCCCATTCATCATCTTATACGTCTCAATGAGATCTCCCCTCATTCTTCTAAACTCTAACGAGTACAAGCCTAGTTTATTCAGCCTCTCCTCATAGCTCAACCCCCTCAACTCCGGCATCAGCCTAGTAAACCTCCTTTGCACTCCCTCCAAGGCCAAAATATCCTTGCGTAAGTACGGCGCCCAAAACTGCACACAGTACTCCAGCTGCGGCCTCACCAATGCCCTATACAGCCGCAGCAAGACCTCCCTACTTTTATATTCAATCCCCCTCGCTATGAAGGCCAGCATCCCATTCACCTTCCTGACCACCTGCTGCACCTGCAAGCTGGGTTTTTGCGACTCATGCACAAGGACCCCGAGGTCCCTCTGCACCGTCGCCTGCTGCAGTTTTTCTCCACGTAAGTAATAATCCTTCTACCATTATTCCTACCAAAGTGGACCACCTCGCACTTGCCAACATTAAATTCCATTTGCCATTTCCTGGCCCATTCGCCCAGCCTATCTAGATCCTTCTGCAGACTCTCACCACCCTCCGCACAATTTGCCTTTCCACCAATCTTGGTGTCATCAGCAAATTTCGACACCCTACACTTGGTTCCCTCCTCCAGATCATCTATATAAATGGTAAAAAGCTGAGGCCCCAGCACCGACCCCTCGGGCGCTCCACTAGTCACCATCCGCCAATCCGAATAGCACCCATTGACCCCCACTCTCTGCCTCCTATTTGACAACCAGCCCTCTACCCACGCTAACACCCTACCCCCAACTCCATGCCCCCTTACTTTCTGCAATAACCTCTTGTGAGGTACCTTGTCAAACGCCTTCTGAAAATCAAGAAAGACCACATCCACCGGCTCTCCTCTATCCACCGCCCTAGACACATCCTCATAGAACTCCAGTAAATTTGTCAGACTTACCCTTTTGTGTGGCATTTTTCACAAGTCTTTTGGAAATCCAAGTATACAACATCTACTATTTCCCCTTCATCTACAATTCCAGTTACTTTTTTTGACTCTTTCACAGGATGTGGGCATCGCTGGCTAGGCCAACATTTATTGCCCCTCCCAAATTGCCCTTGAGAAGGTGGTGGTGAGCTGCCTTCTTGAACTTCTGCAGTCCATGTGGTGTGATTAGAGCCACAGTGCTATTAGGGAGGGAGTTCCAGACCAAAAATCCCAGTAGATTTGTCAAATACAATTTTTCATCCATATATTGCCTTTGTCTGATCGAAATGACTTTCTATGTGAGTTAATTTCCCCTAAATAGGAGATGCCAGCGTTTTCCTGACAACTGATGTCAAGCCAGCTGGTCTTTGCTTCTAGGCAGGTTTAAAACTGAGAATAATTAATTGACGTTAGGACAGTGTTTTAAAAATTACACAACTGAAAGCAGGTATATAGAAGTAAGGTGACAAGCAACAATGATTTAAGATGGAACTATGTTCCCAGTAGGATGCAGGTCATGAAGAATCACAGGAGTTGTGTCAGAGAAATGTCAGGATTCTTCTGCCCTCATACAGAAGATGGGGGATCATATTGTTTAGTTACTTTTCAGATGAATCATACCTTAATGTCGTTCAAATCCTTTTGTTACATCAATCCTTTTCAAATTCTCAATAGAGACTTGCCTACTCTCTGTTATTCTGTTAGGTGGCTAAAATGATTGCAGTGGTTCGAAGGTGGGGTTCATGGAAGAGATATTTACATTTATTCTCCATAACAGAAACTTGAATCTGTCACAGATTTGAGCAAAATAAAATTATGTAAAGGTAAAGTTACAGCACAGTAAAAATTCAGTGCAACCCCAATGTGATGCAAAGTAGTGATAAGCTCAAGTCAAATCAAAAACTGTAAAAAAATGAATGACTCCAGCACTGGGGTTTAAATGTCTCTCATTTATTTTTGAATATTAATGACATCAATGAATAAACTTTTCACCAGTAAACCTGAGCTAGTTATACTGTCAGCCCAATACACTCACAATTCAGTATGCTAGTCCTTACAATATTGCATCAAAAATTTGAAATCGCTTTTCAGTTTTAAGTTTATTTATTACTGTCACAAGTAGGCTTACATTAACACTGCAATGAGGATACTGTGAAAATCCCCTAGTTGCCGCACTCCGGCACCTGTTTAGGTACACTGAGGAAAAATTTAGCATGGCCAATGCACCTAACCCGCACATCTTTCAGACTGTGGGAGGAAACTGGAGCAAACCTATGCAGACACGGGGAGAACATGCAGATTCCACATAGGCAGTCACCCAAGCTGAGAACTGAACCCGGGTACCTGATGCTGTGAGGCAGCGGTGCTGACTACTGTGCTACTGTGTTGCCCATGCATTTTCTAAAAATATCTAATGTTAATATTAGTTTCCTACAGCAAATGCAATCTGAAATAGGAAACATGCCATTCTTTGAATTGCTGCTGACCTTTCTCTGTTTGTAAATACTTCCCATGTCTGTTAAAGAAAGCTAAACATTAACAGATATGAGCAAATGGTTTTCATTCCATTCTGCAAACTTAATATCCAACAAGATAAGTTGTAAGATGAAAATGGTGTCCCATAACACCCACTACATCCAGGTTTGAACCTTTATTTAACCATTAAATGCATATTTGTATCTGTCTTCTACTTGATATTATTGACTGGGGCGTTTCAGTCCGTATTTCTATCTAATGTGCCGGATCTATTGTCCTACATGAAATCAGAGCTAAGATTCCTTACACCAGAGAGCCTCTGAATTGAAAGTCATAATAAATGGCATACTTGCACTTGGAATAATGGTTCTTATTCATCAAATGGAATTGCAAGTTAACTAAAACTAGCACTTGAAAACTATAGAACTTCCCCTTTCAATTATTAATAACATTTGCTTCTTCCTTAACTTTTATTAGTTCAGGGAAATGCATTCTAATGAATTGTCTTTAGGCTAAATTCAAAGGTATTATAAACTCTATTGTTATTTACGGGAAGTTGAGCAGTTTAAATTACTTCATTAAGATGCATAACAGATACTTATGGTTCACTTGAGCAGTAGGCATATAACAAAAAGGCATTGATCTAATATCGTTATATCACAAAGCACTGCTACTCAATACGGCACACATGATACACACAAAAATAAATTTGACCTAGTTATTGCCCCTTTTCTGCTACCTAATGTGAAAAAAACAGCTGCAAGAAATGCAAAACAAAGACTTTAGAAATAATGGAAAAAATCAGTAAACGTGGTTTAGCATCTCTAGATAGAAGTGACAGGTTAAAATTTCAACTGGCCTTCATCACAGTCAAAATATATCAACCCCATTTCTCTTGCTGCTTTTAACACGGTGCTCGGTGCTTAACTTTCTCTTCTTAGACCTACAGAACCATAGAAAAATTACAGCACAGAAGGAGGGCATTCAGCCCATCTTGACCATGTCAGTCCGAGGACACCCAGGTGCCCTTTCTAATCCTGCTTTCCTGCACCTGGCCCATAGCCTGTAGCTTACAGCAATCAAGGTGCAGATCCTGGTACTTTTTAAATGAAATTAGGGTCTCTGCCAACTTTGGGCAGCAAATTCCAGACACCCATCACTCTTTGCATTAAAAAAGTTCTTCCTCATGCCCTCTCTACACCTATGCCAATTATCTTGAATCTATATCTAGTGGTTCTAGATCTCCACTAAAGGAAATTTTATCTTGTCCACTCTATCTCTTCCACTCATAATTATGTACACCTCTATTAAGTCACCCGTCAGCCTTCATTCTAGGAAAATAATCCCAACCTATCCAATCTTTCCTCATAGATACACTTTTCTAGCCCTGGCAACATTCTTGTAAACCTCCTCTGCACTCCCTCTAGAGCAATTATGTCCTTCCTGTAATACGGTGACCAGAACTGCACACAATATTCCAGTTGAGGCGTCACCTGTGTTTTATTCAATTCCAACATCCTGACTTTTATATTCTATTCCTCTGCCAGTGAAAGAGAGCATTTTATTTGCCTTCTTTTCAACTTTGCCTACTTGAGCCTTTAGGGACCTGTCTACTTGTACACCAAGATCTCTCACTTCATCTACCCTTCTTAGTATATTCCCATTAATTGTGTTATCCCTATAACTGTTTTGACCTCCATAAATGCATTACCTCACACTTGTTAAAATCTATCTGCCACTTCACCACCAATCCATCGATATTGTTTCGTATACCATTGCTACCCTCTACACTATCCACTATTTGGCCAATCTTTGTGTCACCTGCAAATTTTCCAATCGTGCCCCCAGTGTTCATGTCCAAATTGTTAGTATATAACAGAAACAGCAAGGATCCCAACACCAAACCCTGTGGGACACCACTTGATCCATTCACAAGAGTATCCTTCAACCATTATCCTTTGTTTCTTGTTACTAAACCAACTTTCTTTCCAATTTACCATGTTGCCCAGTATCCCATGGGTTTTACTTTATTGACCAATCTGCCATGTGGGGCCTTGTCAAATTCTCGGCTAAAATCCAAGTACACAACATCCACTGCACTACCTTCATCAACCCTTCTTGTCACTTCCTCAAAGAAGTCAGTCAAGTTTATGAGGCAAAACTTTCCTTTAAAAAATCCTTGCTGAGTATCCCTGACTAATCCATATGACAAAGGATAACATCAGTTATCAGGAACACATCTTCTAAAGTTACTGAGCTTCAATGTGCAGAATTGGAGCATATTATCAGTCCTGTGTCTTTACACATATTGGTATTTAATCTATATCAACACACTCCCGAGACATGGGACTAATAGAGATTTAGGTGCTAGAGATATAGAGATAATAAAGATATAGGTGCCAACTAAAGTGAATTTAATGCCTCCCCTTGTGATCAGCAGAAGACAAGACGCCACAGCACAGAAAACTGGCAACCAGCTCGTATAACTGGCATGACTTTTGATGTAATATATTTTAAAAAATATTAAAACTATAAATGCCACAATGCTGGAACAGACAATTCACTTGGGAGGTTGCAATTACCACACATTGTTTAGGGTAACTCGATGTGGATGAGAAGTTTGATATGGATATGAATAAGAATATGAATCAATTATGCGTCAATACAAAATAATTGAACTGGTTAACACTGAGAAAGTCTCCTTCTGGTCCCAAACTCTCAGTGATCCAGGATTATCTCTGAACCATTAATCTTATGAAACAATTCTCCAAAGTGTTTGTGGCAATGAATGAATCTATTTTACGTACTTAGAAAAACTTAAACATTGTTGGTATATGGATATACAGTTCTCAATTTATATTTGAAACTTAAGTTACTGTTTGAATATTCGTGTTTTAGTTTATGTTTGGGGCAGCATTTGATATTTGCATATTTAGCATTGCAATTGCGTTAGGTTTGGATACACCAGTAGATGGCAGTATTCACAATGGAATAACCAGTTTTTGCCACAGCAACAGTAGTTTTCAGTTATATGGCACCTTTAATGCAATAAAAATGCCCTGGCCAAGATGTTACGCAGGAGAATTATTACAGAAAATTTGAAACCAAGCCACATGAGAAATATTGAGGCAGATAACCTAAAGCTTACTCAAAGCTTTAAGGGTGCTTTAAGGGGTGTCTTAACAACAGCAACTTATGTTTATACAGCACCTTTAATGCAATCAAACGCCTCGAGACACTTCACAGAAACTATAAAATAGAATATGACATTGAGCCACAAAAGGAGATGATAGTGTCTGACCAAAAGCATTGTCAAAAAGGTAGATTTTAAGGAGGAAAGTGATTTAGAGAGGTGTAGGGAAGGTATTCCAGTCTCAGCAACTCTCGTGGAGTGGTTAAAATTGTGGGAACACAAGAGACTAGAATTAAGGAAAGCAGATATCTCAGATGGTTGTGCTGAGACAGGGAAGGACCAGGGCGTAGAAGGATTCAGAAAGGTAAGGAATGGGTAGCTGTGTTTTGGATGACTTTAATTTTCCAGAAGATGGAATGTGGGAGAGCAGCCAGGGGTGAGTTAGAATAGTTAAGTCTCATGATAACAAAGGCATCAATGAGGGATTCAACAATAGATGAGCTGAGATGGGAAAAAGTTGGGTGATGTTATAGATGAGGAAACATCTGGTCTTAGTGATGGCATGAAAATGAAGTTGGAAGCTCAACTCGGGGTCAAGTGTGACAATACGTTTGTCAACAGTCTTAAAGGAGGTAAGTGAGATAGAGAGGTCCAGGCAGGGAATTCTGGACCTTAGGGCTGGGACAACTGAAGGAGTAGTTACCACTAGAGGAGCAAATGAAACTGAAGATACTCAAGAGGCCAGAATTCTAATTGTGCAGATGTCTGAGAAGATTGTAGGATGTCAGCGAGGGATAAAATCTCTGTTTACGTGTATATTTTTATTGGGGTGTGATATAGCTCAGTTAACTAGACAGCTGGTTGGTGATGCAGAGTGATACCAGCACTTTTGTGTTCAGTTCATGTATTGGCTGAGGTTATTCATGAAGGCTAGTTGCCTGAGGTGTAATGATCTCAGGTTAAATCAGATCTCTTTCTCACCCAAAAAGGGAGGAGAGCACCTATTGTCATTTGGGACTGTGGTGACTTTATTGTACATTATATTTGATGTTGATTTACAAGGTTGCCATGAGAGACCAGGATGTCCCTGCATAGTCCCTGTGCAGGATGTGCATGAGTCAGCCCCTTTAAATTGTTGTATCTGTGCAACCATGTATAAGAAAATTAAAGGGCTACATGCTTAATCACCTGTGTACTCTGGAAATAAATTAGAGAGAACATTGATCTAAACTCTTTCCAAATTTTCAGTAACTTTCCTACACAAAGTTCACCCCTTAAATTGTTTTATGATTGCTAACTTTTAAGTTGGCACAAATCTGATCACCGGGTAATAGAAATACAGGAACAAAATCAAAATCCCATTGGAAGCATTGTAAAGAATTAAAAAAAAGGAATTATTTCAAGCTTCTTAATTGGCCTGTCCAATGACACTTGGTTGGATGTTCTCTCCGCTACTAAATGTGACAGAGTTTCCTTGCCCTACTCTTTGGAACTCCCTCGCCCCAAACTGCCTCAAAAACATATTTCTGATCACATCTCCTGCCTTGCATGAATACTCTTGGTCCATTCCTTTATTCCTTTTATCCACAAGTTTCCTCTATCTTCCCTTACCTCCATCATAAAGCAGTTTGGAACATGCTAAAAGCAGAAGTGTATTGGCTATTGATTTTAACAATCAATTCCATTATGCAGTGTGCTTTGGTAAACAGCACAGTTGAGATATACTTGATCAAGTGATACAAATATTTGTTATGCCTAAAAACTTTATTTTATAATGCAGTCTCCCATGTGTGAAATGTGTTAACATTATTTCCAGTCTCGGGTCAGAATTTATGAGGTAAGTCAATCACAGCTGGGTTGTCACTCTGCGTTTTGTCACGTACACTGGAATGCAGCTGCATATTTCATGCTCATCCTTTTGACTCAGGCATCTGCAAAACGTGCAGTGCAGCAGCTTCACATTCAGGGCAGCAGAGTTTGACAAGTGGAAGCCACGCCTCCTTTTCATGGCACTAGTTGTTGTAAAGCAGGTGGGTTTACAGCCACTTTGAGAAGCTGGGGAAAATATAAGTGTGTAAGCTAAATGGATTGGCTTGGGCATGGATGGTTCAGGTTGGAGGGGCTTTGGATGGGATGAGTTGGGTGGTGAACGGAGGGTGTAGGATGAATCAAGTGGTCAGTTGGAGAAGTGAGATGGGTAGGGTCAGGGAGTAGGGTAGGGTAGGATGGGTTGACAGAGTTGGGGCAGGGGGACGGGGAGGGGAGGTTGTTGCCGATTACACAGAGGTTTGGAAGGTAGCTAGGGGACCAGGGAGACATTTGGGGGTTGGGAGAATATTTAGGGGATAGTTGGGGAGTGGGATTAGTTGGAGTTTGGGGATGAGGATTAGTCAGGAAGTCTAGTGGTGGGATTGGGGCAGAACTGGTGAGTGTTGGATTTACTTTAAATCGCTTTCTGACTGCACTTCCGGTTCGCGGGGTTTCTGTGTGTGTATTTTACTTCCGTACCAGAAGTTAGGCGAGGGAATTGTCGGGAAGGGGGAGCGGGGGGTATAAAAAGAAGGCAGTGATAGACAGCGGGCAGCAGAGTGAGAGTTATAAGGGCTTTGGCTCGCTGGGCTTAGGCGAGAGCAGGCTTAGAGAAGGTGAGTTGCAGTTTCTATCTTTCCCGGGTTACGTTTCGACACATACAAACCCAAGGGAGGTTGGGACATGGCAGGGGCTATGGGGAGGAGCATAAGCTGTGTTAGGTACCACATGTGGGAGTTCTTGGAGGCATCGCGTCTCCCGAGGGTCCACATCTGTGTTAAGTGTTTAGAGTTGCAGCGGTTAAGGGCCTGGGTCAGGCAACTAGAGGGGCGTTTAGAGGATGCGTTTCTGGTCAGGGAAAATGAAGAGTTAATGGCTAGGAACCATGAGCAAGAGGAGGTCCCAGGGGCTGAAGAGCAGGATGGGTGGACAACTGTCAAGAGGAAGAAGAGGAAGAAGAAGAATAGTCCTGGTCCTCAAACCTCCCCAGTGGCTCCCCAAGGTTCATCGACAGGGGCACAAAAGGATAGTCAGGTGGGCCAGAATAACTCAGAGGGACAGAAGGGGGCTGGCAATGTGATAGTGGTAGGGGATGGGAAGGTCAAAGGAATCGACAGGAGGTTCTGTGGGCAGAGGCGTGACTCCAGGATGGTGTTCTGCCTCCCTGGAGCAGGGGTACAGGACATAACGGGAAGGATAGAGGGAATTTGAGCTATGAGGAGAGGCTGAATAAACTAGGCTTGTACTCGTTAGAGTTTAGAAGAATGAGGGGAGATCTCATTGAGACGTATAAGATGATGAATGGGATGGATAGGATAGAGGTGGAGAGACTCTTCCCGCTCAAAAAAGACAGTAGGACTAGGGGGCACAGCCTCAAGATAAAGGGGAGGCGGTTTAGAACAGAGTTGAGGAGGAACTTCTTCACTCAAAGGGTGGTGAATCTCTGGAATTCTCTACCCGTTGAAGTGGTGGAGGCTGCCTCGCTAAATATTTTCAAGAAGCGGGTTGATGGGTTCTTGATAAGAGAGGGGATTAAGGGTTATGGGGAGAGGGCGGGAAAGTGGAACTGAGCCACGACAGATCAGCCATGATCTTATTGAATGGCGGGGCAGGCTCGAAGGGCTAGATGGCCTACTCCTGCTCCTATTTCTTATGTTCTTATGTTCTTAATTTTCAAAGGGGAGGGGACCCAGGCAGAGGTAATAATACACACAGGGGAGAGGGACGTAGGAAGGTGGAATAGGGCAGATGTACATAGGCAATTTAGGGAGTTGGGGTCCAAACTGAAGAGCAGGACCTCCAGGGTGGCATTCTCTGGGCTGCTGCCTAGTACCGGTAGGGCTAGGAATAACGAGATCATGCAGCTGAATGCATGGCTGAGGGATTGGTGCAAGGTAGAGGGCTTCACTTCTGTAGACCACTGGGAGGTATTTGTGAGAGAAAGGCAACTGTATAGGAGGGATGGGGAGAATTTGAATGGGAGAGGGACAAATGTCTTAGCAGGGAGGTTAGCTGGAGTGTTTAGCCAGGGTTTAAACTAATACGGGGGGGGGGGGGGGGGGGGGGATGTAACTGATAGCTCAGTAAACACTGGGGTCAGGAGGGAGTTGGGTGATAGGGTAGGTTTGGGTGAAAGGAAAATTAGCAGGCAGGGAGGTTCTGAGAGGCACTGGTGGGTTGGACTGCGTCTGTTTCAATGCGAGGAGTGTGACGGGTAAGACGGATGAGCTTAGGGCCTTGATGTTTGTGAGGAAGTTAGATGTGGTGGCAGTAACGGAGACATGGTTACGTGAAGGGCAGGATTGGCAGCTGAATGTTCCTGGGTATAAGTGTTTTAGGTGTGACAGAGGAGGGTTGAAGAGAGGAGGTGGGGTGGCGTTGTTAGTAAAGGAGCACATCGCCGCAGTGCAGAGGGAGGACAATATGGAGGAGTTAGGGATTGCGTCTCCGTGGGTGGAGTTGAGAAATAAAAAGGGAGAGATTACGATGCTAGGGGTATACTATACACCACCCAACAGCCCGAGGTCAGTGGAGGAAGGTATTTGCAGGGGCATTTTAGATAGGTGCAGAAAGAATAAGGTGGTTGTAGTGGGTGACTTCAATCTTCCTGGAGTAGTTTGGAAGGTGCCTAGAGCTGGGGGTACGGAGGGAGAGGAGTTTGTAAAATGTGTGTTGGAAGGGTCCCTAAAGCAGTACGTAACTAGCCCGACTAGGGAGGGGGCTATACTGGATTTAGTGCTGGGAAATGAGCTGGGGCAGGTGGTTGAGGTAGGCGAACATGTGGCTAACACTGACCACAAGTCCGTCTACTTTAGGATAAAAATGGAAAGGGATGAGTGCCGGCCGAAGGGGAGGGTTCTGAACTGGGGGAAGGCGAGCTATAGTCAGATTAGGAGGGAGCTGAAGGACACTAATTGGAAGAGGTTGTTAGCTGGCAAGTCCACGGTTGGTAAGTGGGAGATTTTTAAGGGCAAACTGAAAATGTTGCAGGAAAGGCACGTGCTGGTAAAGAGGAAGGATGGGAAAGGCAGGATTAGAGAGCCGTGGATTACAGGGGATATCGAAGACTTGGTCAGGAAGAAGAGGGAGGCGTATGTTAGGTCAAAACAACTGGGAACGGAGAGTGCGCTGGAAGAATATAGAGAGAGTAGGAGGGAGCTAAAAAGGGGAGTCAGAAGGGCGAAAAGGGGGCATGAAATGGCTTTGGCCGATAGGATTAAGGAAAATCCAAAAGCATTTTGCCCTTATATTAGGAGCAAGAGAGTGGTTGGAGGGAAAATTGGTCCTCTTAGGGACAAAGAAGGGGAGCTATGTATCGAGTCTGAGGGAATGGGGGAGATCCTCCATGAATACTTTGCGTCGGTATTCACGAAGGAGAGGGGTTTGGTGTCGTGTAGTGTCTTGGAGGGAGCTGTAGATCAGTGGAAGGAAATATCCATTACAAGGGAGGAAGTGCTAAGGTTTTTAGGTAGCATAAAAACGGATAAAGCTCCAGGGCCTGATGGTATTTATCCCAGGCTGCTTACAGAGGTGAAAGATGAAATTGCTGGGCCTCTGACGCAAATCTTTGTCTCTTCTTTGGATACAGGTGAGGTCCCAGAAGACTGGAGGGTAGCTAATGTGGTACCGCTGTTTAAGAAGGGTAGTAGGGATAACCCTGGTAATTATAGACCAGTGAGTTTGACATCGGTGGTAGGAAAATTATTAGAAAAAATTCTTAGGGGTAGGATGTATGAGCATTTGGAGCGTTGCGATCTGATTAGGGATACGCAACATGGCTTTGTTCAGGGGAGGTCTTGCCTTACGAATCTGGTAGAATTCTTCGAGGAGGTGACAAAAACAGTTGACGATGGGCGAGCCGTTGATGTCATCTATATGGATTTCAGTAAGGCGTTTGACAAAGTCCCTCATGGTAGGCTGGTAGAAAAGGTTAAGGCACATGGGATACAAGGACAGGTAGCTAGGTGGATCGAAAACTGGCTGGGCAATAGGAGACAGAGAGTAGTTGTCAAGGGGTCCTTTTCGGGCTGGAGGCCAGTCACCAGTGGTGTGCTGCAGGGCTCAGTACTGGGACCTCTCCTCTTTGTAGTATATATAAACGACTTGGAAGAGGGCATACGTGGTGTGATCAGCAAGTTTGCGGATGACACCAAGATGGCAGGGTTGGCGGATACCGAGGAGGATTGTCAGGTGACACAACAGGATATAGATAAGTTGGTATATTGAGCAGACAGATGGCAGATGGAATTTAATCCTGACAAATGCAAGGTGATGCATTTTGGAAGGAATAATGCAGGGAGGAGTTACGTGATAAAAGGTAGACCGATTAAGAGTATAGAGATACAGAGGGACCTGGGAGTGCAGGTGTACAACTCTCTGAAGGTGTCGACACAGGTGGAGAAGGTTGTGAAGAAAGCTTATGGAATGCTAGCCTTTATAGGAAGGGGTATAGAGTATAAGAGCTGCCGTCTAATGCTTCAGTTGTACAGACCGTTGGTTAGACCGCATTTGGAGTACTGCGTCCAGTTCTGGTCACCTTACTACCGGAAGGACGTGGAGACCCTGGAGAGGGTGCAGAGGAGGTTTACCAGGATGTTGCCTGGCATGGAAGGACTGAGTTACGAGGAAAGGTTGGAGAAACTGGGACTCTTCTCCTTAGAAAGACGGAGATTAAGGGGTGATATGATAGAGGTATATAAAATACTGAAGGGAATAGATAGAGTCAACAATGGTAGGCTTTTCCCTAGATTGGGGACAATTACGAGAGGTCACGATCTAAGGGTGAGGGGGGAGAAGTATAATTTGGATACGAGAGGAAGGTTTTTCACGCAGAGGGTTGTGGGGGTATGGAACGCGCTACCGAGTAGGGTGGTGGAGGCAGGCACGTTGGACTTGTTTAAGGTTTACTTAAATAGACACATCAGTGAAACAGGGATGGAGGGTTATGGTAGAGTGTATTAAATAGGGTCAGAGTCTCGGGATGACACCGGAAATGTAGTATTACATGTTAATGTATTGTCTCTTTTAATCCACAGGTGTCGGTCCACCTTGTTGTCAAATGAGGGGCATGCACACGGTAGGTCGTGCGTGGGCTGCTCTTGGAGGTTCCGGGAGTGGCCTAGTACTTCGTGTCGTTGTGTGTGCTTAATCCTGGACCAGCAGATGGGCGCCACAACAGCTCAGTGACTATCACTGCTAGCTGTGCAGATACGTGGATTTGGGCCTGTGTCTGTGGGAGTTTGCGCATTCTCCCTGTGGTTGCGTGGGTTTCCTCCGGGCGCTCCGGTTTCCTCCCACACCCCAAAGATGTGCTCTTAGGCTGATTGGTGTACCAAATTGACACTATTCTCCCCTGAATCTGGCTACATTAGGGGTTCCACTCACATACACGCAGGGCAGGGTAGGTGTAGGAGGATGCGGCGGCGCGGGCTCGTTGGGCCGAAGGGCCTGTTTCCCATGCTGGGTTGTTCTTTGTTCTTTGTTCTTTGTACTATAATTATCCAGAAGTCAGAAGTGGCTTTACTTCTTCCAAATTTTTCTGGATAACTTTTCTGCCAAAACTCTAACTTGGATTCAGAATCATGCAAAGTCTCCAATTTAAATCAGAGTTTTGAATTTTTCCCAGGTCAGAGTAATTGCCGATTGGAATTTTGCACTTCCCAGCCAATTCCCATGCAGTCCGTGCATGAGTCTCCCAGTGGAAAACTTCTGGGTATGAGCCCCCTGGCCCCCTCTTCTCCATGGAGATGAGCAATATGGTTCTTACTGTTACTATGTGGGCACCAGACAACAGACTCTGATGATTAAAATGGCATGACTGATGAACATTGATATTGGCCTTTATAATTTGAGCAGCTCAATAGAACTCTTACATTTGCTCTGGCCTGCTGAACAAAAACACACATTCTATGTTTGCCATTTTTGATCTGGAACTTAATAATTGGTGAATAGATGTATAGGCACTGTCTTTTCCCTAAGTGGCAACTTGCTGCGTGCTATCCATTCTAAAGCTGGGTAGGCCAGACAGATTGAGTGTGTACCAGTGATATACAGTGCTAGGGGAGAGAAAACAAGACAGTCACCCTATTTCTCCAGAGAATTTTCTTCACAAGAGGAAATGATTTCTTATTACTTATTTTGTTGCATAGGTATGTGTAAAAGAAAGAAGCTTACATGTGAAATTGTTGCAACAGCCATAGGAAGTGGTTAGAGAGTTTATGTCACGATCGGTGGAGAAGGAGAACAGAAGCATGGCAAAAACAGTTTTGTGATGATGCCTTTCATCATGATGACTCATCTCTTTTCAATGTTAACTCGGAGCAGATGTTAACCAAGTTTGCTGTTTTACTGAGAAAACCTTATATTTTGTAAACTCTCTGTACTATATTGCATGGTATTTGTGGAGGAGGATTGGGATTGCTGCTGGGTTGGTCATAGCATTATTTTTGAAGATTAAGGCAAAATAGCTCATCTTTTTGAGGATATACATGTGAGTCAGTTACCAGTTTGGGATTGGCGACATTTGCGGTCAACCAAGAGATGTGTAATCGAGAGGTGGGACTGTCATCATTTTGTAGGGCGTGGAGTGTATTCCAATAGGGGCTATAGAATTTCAAAGGGTGTTTGGGGTTTGATATAAGATTTTGAGATCTTATATCAGTGAGATCTTCATTAGCTGTCAGTCAGTCAGATTCTTTGAGGAGGCCTTGCTGTAGACATCAGGAGGTTCACTGTGTTCTATCACCAGAAGCCATACAGGACATGTTGGTCTCAACATACAAAAAATAACCCTCAATAACTTGACAGCAGGAAAGTTGTGGTAACTTGCTCCTCAAGTGGAACATAAGGAACATCTCAATTTGTGATTATGGCCATTCAAGTTAGCCCATCACTTATATACTGAACTCCTGCTCTGAAAGACTCATTCCTGGTGGCATCCAAACCATTTACACTTTGTCAGTTGAAAGTGATTGAATAACTTTGACATTGAACTTAAAGGTTTTATAAGATGATTACATTTTAAACTGTCTCTTTTAATTCAAGGTAAAATAGAATGTATGATCTCTGATCTACCTAGTGATCAACCAATGTGACTTGGTTTCCATGGGGTCCAGGAGCCAAGTCAAGTCCTAGTGAAACTCATGTGCCAGATTTAACACCTGTACAAGGGACTGTTCTTGCTATTTATTCAGAAAACATGGATAGAGAGAAATTGCCCCAGAGACTGGGAAACAGCAGCTATTGCAAACTGCAGAGGAAAAGGTTACTTTCTCTTAGCTACCAGGCAGAGTGTTTGTGGGAGCATTTTCTCTGATCAAAGAGATGGAACCTATGCAACTTTAAGAACAGTGGAATATTTGCCCAAGCACAGCTAGTGAAGGAATTGCCAGAGTGGGGCTTCTCATTTTGGGGACTGAGAATAATTATTTTTGACAGACAGCATGCATTACATGACTCAGTAAAGTTTAGTCAAAGTGATTTTAGTTTGTTTGTCACAGTAAGTTAAGAAGTTGAAATACTTCGATTCCTTTACGTCAGTCACTGAGAATTCGGGTCACTTACAAGTTATTGGTCTCTATGAGGTTCGAAGCAAATTATAGTTGCTTTCCCAGCAAAACAAGAAGAAATTCACATGAGTAGAAAACTTTTTTAAAACCATGCAACATAATTTATTTGATCTTGGAAATTACATATTAATGTAATTATTAGTTATGTCCTTATCACCATGTTTGTACATCAGCTGTTAATATGATGTTCAAACTGACTATTGTCATGACTACTATCGACACCACAAACTGCCGGATCCAAGTGGAGAGGATCTCCAAGAAGATTGCGCATATCGACACAGACATCAAGTTTTTACAGAGATGCAAGAAAGCAGACTGAACAGCAGGTTAGGTGTAAGGATTCGCATTTTAATCAGTAATCTCTAAACTGTCTGTGCTTTATATGCTCTGTCTGAGGCCAGAACTCTCCATTCACCTGACGAAGAGGCTGTCCCCTTGAAAGCTTGTGAGAATATTATCAAATAAATAGGTTGGACTAAAACCTGGTGTTGTCAGACTTTTTACTGTATTGTCCCATCAACAGCTCTGCAGGAGCAACACTTGTGGTGGTGTGCAGTGTGATCCTACAATCAAACAAAAGTCGTGTCAGTTTAGCCTCCATGCATGCCAGTTGTTTCTTCATGCCATTTTGAAGGTTTGATGTGCCCGTTCTGCCAGTCCATTTGATGTTGGGTGATGAGATGCAGTTTGGAAGTGTTGGATACCACTGAAGAGCACGAGGTTCTGGAAATCACCACTAGTAAAGGCTGTGCCGTTATCAGAAACCAGGACTTCTGGGATTCCTTGTGTGCTGAAGCTTTGTTGCAATTTCTCACTTGTAGCCTGTGTAGTCACAGAGCACATGCAATGCACCTCCAACCACTTGGAGGGTGCATCCACCATGATTAAAACATAGAACCCCTAAAGGGACCCGCAAAGTCCACATGCACACACACCCACGGCCTCCCAAGTCACTCCCATGGGTGTAGGCAGGCTGGGGGTGGGAGTTTGTGACTTTCCTGGCATAGATCACATTGCTTTACCAAATCTGTAATGTCAGAATCAAGACTAGGCCATCAAATGTAACTCCTGGCCAGTATCTTCATTTTTACTCCCAAATGGCCATTACATATTTCCATTAATACTGGATGTTGCCCTGGGGCCACAACAATTACTCAGGACACCAAAAGGGTGATCCTATTCTCAGCACTATGTTCAGCTTTCTTAATGAGGTAGGCTTTCATTTCTTTGGAGAGTCATCCTTGGAATCCCTCCTGTAAAATCATGTGGATAAGATTGAGTCTCTCTGGATCCAGGTTCTAATCTGCCTTGCAACGTCTCCAAAAAGTTCAGGTTCATCACTTCCAGTGCTGATAAAGAAGCCAGGTTTGTGGGCAATAGGAGATAACTAAGTGCATCTGTATTGGCTATCCATGCCCCAGGGCGGTGCTCCGGAATATATTCAGAGGTTACCAATAACAAGGCCGAACATTGTATCCGAGCGAAATGGGGGGAATTGCTTTGTCCTTTTGAAAAGCCCAGTTGGGTTTATAGTTGGTGTTGTGAGAAATCACCACTCAGAGTCAGACTTAAAGATTCAACATGCAGTTTATTGGACAAAGCTTTGAGAGAAGCACTGGGCACTCCACAGTACTCGCAGTCACCTTCTCAATTTGGAGGGGTGGCTAACTGTTTTTTATACACTTTAAGCATACAGACATCAATGGTTATCCCGTCATCAGCTTTGGGTGGTTTCATTCATTAGCCAATTGGGCTCCCCAAGGAACAATTAGCTTCCAATCACATTCCTTCAAAAACAACTGTTAACAAGAGGGGAACTTATTGTTTCGGTTCTGCTTTTTCTTAAGTTAAGCTGCCCATCTGGACCTCAAAGTCTGTTTTTTCTGTCATTCAGTAGTTTTTTATACACTACCAGGATGTTCTTTGCTAACCACAACATAAGTGCTGGACGCAGCTAGTCCTGTAGTCATGTACACATTAGTTTCCAAAGGTCACAGTCTTAATTTTGCTTCAACAGTTGGTAATAATAAAAAACCTATTGATGGAAATTCTTCTCACCAAATGTGGTCACCAACCCTTCTTTCCCAATCTGGTAATATCTTTGCCTTGCATCCAACAGGGTCCTGGAGGCACATGTGGTGGGCTTTTCCATCCCTTCTTTCCAGTGGTGTCATGCCTCAGCAACCCTGTATGGGGAAGCATCACAGGTTCAAATAAGTAATTTCTTAAGGTTGCAATGGGCCCGTAAGTTGGTTTACCTTAACTGATGTTTGACCTCAGAAAAAGCCTCTGCCTGTGGAGGTTCCCAAGACCATCTGTGGTATTTTCATAATAGGGTATGGAAGGGAAGCAGCATAGAAGCCAAATCTGGGATAAATTTCGCTTATAATTGTCTAACCTCAGGAAGGGCTTTAACTCTATGGGGATCAGTGCCTCCCTGAAGGCTTTTACTTTATCCTCTGCTATGTGTAACCCCTTTGCTGTTTATTTGATAGCTTAAATACATTACATCAGCTACTTGGAAAACACTTCTCCCTCTTCAAACTAAAACACTGTCTGGAAAATCTCCGCAAGCCTCTTCTAGGTTGGCCGGATGTTTCTGTTCTGAAGCCCCGTGACCAAAATGTCATTTAAGTGTACTGCTACCTTGGGTAGCCCTTGGAGAATGTTCTCCATAACTCTTTGGAAGATGGCACATGCTGACGAGACCCTGAAAAGCAAATAGATATAGTTGTAGAGTCCATTATGTGTATTGATTACCACATATTTTCAGGAGGGCTTGTTCAATTCAAACTGGAGGTAGGTATAGCTTCTGCCCAACTTGGAGTATGTCTTGCCATCTGTTAACTTGCCATTCAGATCTTTGATCCAGGGCTTCGGATACCTTTCAATTTTGGAGACGCGAATGGCTATCAGTTTATAATCGACACAAACTGATTTGTCAGGCTTAAGGACAGGACTTCCGATATGGGCCATTCTGCAAATTGTACCAGCCTTATTATATCCAAGCTTTCAAGGCACCCTACTTCAGTTTTTCCCTTCTTCAACATGGAATAAAGGACTGGCCTGGCTCTGAAATACCTAGGTGTAGTATCAACATAAATCTTGGCCTTGGCTCCTTCTATTTTCCCGAGGCCCTCCTGAGAAACTTCAGGATATCTACTGATAACTTTGCACAGTCCCCCCACACCTAACCTGAAGGTCTCCAACCAGTTTAATTGAATCTACTGGAGCCAATCACTCCCCATAGGACTTGGGCCGTGCTCTTTTATGAGAGTGAGTGGAAGACAAGTTGATTGCTTCCTATAAGTTACTGGGGCCATTGTGGTGCCTTTTATTTGTAAAGGTTCCCTGTGTAGGTGGCCAACCCGTATCTTCCAACCTCAGGAATTGGATGCCTGATTGGAGCTTATAGGTCTGTTGTCCTGTAACGGAGACTGTGGTTTCTGTGTCCACCTCTATCTTTAAGGGATGGCCATTTATTAGTAATTCCACCATTATTGGGGCAACTTTTGTTATTCCAATATGATTCAGTTGTAGTGTCTGTCTCTGAAAGAGGAGTTACCCACATGGAACGCTCAGGTACCAGCCTCAGCCTTCTTCCTAGGCAGCACATATTTTGCCTGTTCCTGAAATAATGCTATCTCTGTGTCCTTCTACAGTGCTTGTAGTAATCCCTCAAATAGCAACTGCACCTTTCTGGAGTATGTTCTTTAATGCTCTTGGAGTCAGTGCTGCCATTCCTTGACTGTCTGGTGATGACATTAGGGTTCCTATATCGAATGGGGGCCTTTAATACCTGATTGATGCAGCACACTCCATTGAAGACTGGATGTATGAGGTCCCTCCCCCCAGTTGAAATTGCTGCCTGATGGTCTTTGAAGCTTCTGAGCCCCTTTCTCTAATCATAGTTGGGGGAGAGAAGAGAAATATAGTCATAATCGGTGACAGTATAGTTAGGAGAAAATACTGTTCTCTCTGACCAGGATCAAGAGTCCTATAGATTGTGTTGCCTTTCTGAATCCAAAGTTTGGGATATCTCATCTGGGCTGCAGAGGAACTTGAAGTAGGAGGTCCACATACGTACCAATGACATAGGTAGAACAGTGGCACAGTGGTTAGCACAGCTGCCTCACAGTGCCAGTGTCTTGGGTTTAATTTCTGGCTTGGGTCACTATCTGTGCAGATTCTGTACGTTTTCCCGTGTCTGCATAGGTTTCCTCTGGGTGCTCCGGTTTCCCCTCACAGACTGAGTGTGACAACTAGGGGATTTTGCAGTAACTTCATTGCAGCATTAATGTAAGCTCTGTGACACTAATAAATAGATTAAAAAAAACAAGGATAGAAGTTCTGCTGAGGGAATATGACCAACTAGGGGCTAAATTAAAAAGCATGAAGATAATAATCTCCACATTACTACCTGAGCCACAAACTAATTGGTACAGGGTCAATAAGATTACAGAGGTAAATGCATGGCTTGAAGTTTGGCGTGGGAGAAATGGGTTTGAATTCATGAGACATTGGCACCAGTATCCATCTATATCTTGCTGTAACCTATGACCTTCTTCTTCACTATTTGCCACCATACTAATCATGGTGTTATCTGCAAACTCACTGATCATTCCCACCACTTTATCGTCTATATCATTTATTCATATAACAAACAATAAGGGACCCAGAACTGAATCTTGTGGTACGCCACTGGATACTGAATGTAAGTCACTCAAACAGCCTTCTACCACTACTCTTTGTTTCCTATTACTAAGCCAATTTCAGAGCAATTTCACCAAGTTTCCATGAATTCCATGTGCTTCAGCCTTCTTGATCAGTTTCCCATGTGAAATCTTTTCAAAGGCTTTGCTAAAATTCATATAAGCTACATCAACTGTGCTTCCCTCATCCACACATTCAAATCATAATTTCGAAAAATTCTATCAGATTTGTTAGGCATGACCTCCCTCTGACAAAGCCATGCTGACGATTCTTAATTAACCCATATCTTTCCAGAGTGGAGATATTTCTCTCCTTCAAAATTTTCTCCAATTGTTTCCCTGTTGTCTATGTTTCTATCACTGACGTGAGACTCGCCTGTCTGTAATTTCCTGGTTCATTTCTACCACCTTGACTGTCTGGTGGTGAAAAGTGGAACCACATTAGCTATCCTAATGCTATGTGTTCTAATACTATGAGGCACCAATGCAGCATGCAAACGTACCACTATATTCATTTGCCATTCATCTACTACTCATCCTCCATTATCAATTACTTAACGCATGAAATTTGCACTTCTTTAACTATTTGTCATTGGTGATGGAGTTTTCTCCCATGACATAATCACTTGTTTAGCAAATACATCAATGGGGAGTGGGCAAAGCTGGGCATTGCCGAACAGTGAGGAAGGGCAGCACAAACAGAACCTCTGAAAAGAACTTTCACACATTTACTAGTAAGTCATAGTGAATAGGTTTGATCAGAAAGTGGAGAGGTCAAATAGGTGCTTGGTAACCAGGGTCTGGGAGAGGGAGGTGCTAGATGTTGGGAACCAAGATCTGGATGGGAGCTGGGGTGGATGGGCCTCTGACACTGGCAAGGTGTTTTAAACAGTTCCTTATCATTTGCACTGAATTTCATTTGATTTATTATTGTCACATGTATTAGCATACAGTGAAAAATATTGTTTCTTGTGCGCTATACAGATAAAGCAAACCATTCATGAGTGAATTGGAGGGGGCCTAGAGCTGGGGGTACGGAGGGAGAGGAGTTTGTGAAATGTGTTATGGAAGGGTCGCTAGAACAGTATGTAACTTGCCCGACTAGGGGAGGGGCTATACTGGATTTAGTGTTGGGAAACGAGCCAGGGCAGGTGGGTGAGGTAGAGGTAGGCGAACATGTGGCGAACAGTGACCACAAGTCCGTCTACTTTAGGATAAAAATGGAAAGGGACGAGTGCCGTCCAAGTGGGAGTGTGCTGAACTGGGGAAAGGCGAGCTATGGCAGGATTAGGAGGGAGCTGCAGCAAACTGACTGGGAGGGACTGTTAGCTGGCAAGTCCACGGTTGGCAAGTGGGAGGCTTTTAGGGACAAAATGAAATGGTTGCAGGGGAGGTTTGTTCCGGTTAAGCGAAAGGATGGGAAAGGTAGGATTAGAGAGCCGTGGATTACGGGGGATATTGAAGACTTGGTCAGGAAGAAGAGGGAGGCGTATGTTAGGTCAAAACAAATGGGTACGGAGTGTGCGCTGGAGGAATATAGAGAGAGTAGGAGGGAGCTAAAAAGGGGAATTAGAAGGGCGAAGAGAGGGCATGAGATGGCTTTGGCCGGTAGGATTAAGGATAATCCTAAGGCATTTTATTCCTATATTAGAGGCAAGAGAGTAGTTAGAGGGAAAATTGGTCCTCTTAGGGACAAGAGTGGAGAGTTGTGTATTGAGTCGGAGGGAATGGGGGAGCTCCTGAATGAATACTTTGCGTCGGTATTCACGAAGGAGAGGGGTTCGGAATCGTGCGGTCTCTTGGAGGGAGCGGAGGTTCAGTTGCAGGATATAGTTATTACGAGAGAGGAAGTGCTAGGGCTTTTAGGTAGCGTAAGGACGGATAAAGCTCCGGGGCCTGATGGTATTTATCCCAGGCTGCTTAGGGAGGCGAAAGATGAAATTGCTGGGCCTCTGGCGCACATCTTTGTCTCTTCTTTGGACACAGGTGAGGTCCCAGAAGACTGGAGGGTAGCAAATGTGGTCCCGTTGTTCAAAAAAGGTAGTAGGGATAACCCTGGGAATTATAGGCCGGTGAGTTTGACGTCGGTGGTAGGGAAGTTAATGGAAAAAATACTTAGGGGTAGGATGTATGAGCATTTGGAGCGTTGCGATCTGATTAGGGATACGCAACATGGCTTTGTTAGAGGGAGGTCTTGCCTTACGAATCTGGTGGAATTCTTTGAGGAGGTGACAAAAACGGTTGACGATGGGAGAGCCGTTGATGTCATCTATATGGATTTCAGTAAGGCGTTTGACAAAGTCCCTCATGGTAGGCTGGTAGAAAAGGTTAAGGCGCATGGGATACGAGGCCAGGTAGCTAGGTGGATTGAGAACTGGTTGGGAAATAGGAGACAGAGGGTAGTTGTGGAGGGTACCTTGTCGGGCTGGAGGCCAGTGACCAGTGGTGTGCCGCAGGGCTCAGTACTGGGACCTCTCCTCTTTGTAGTCTACATAAATGACTTAGAAGAGGGAGTAGGTGGTGTGATCAGCAAGTTTGCTGATGACACCAAGATGGCAGGGTTGGCGGGTACAGAACTGGATTGTCAGGTGATACAACAGGATATAGATAGGTTGGTGCAGTGGGCAGATAGGTGGCAGATGGCATTTAATCCTGACAAATGCGAGGTGATGCATTTTGGAAGGAATAATGCAGAGAGGAGTTATGTGATAAAAGGTAGGCCGATTAGGAGTATAGACGTACAGAGAGACCTGGGAGTGCAGGTTCACAAATCCATGAAGGTTGCGTCACAAGTGGAGAACGTTGTTAGGAAGGCTTATGGGATGTTAGCCTTTATAGGAAGGGGCTTAGAGTATAAAAGCTGCCGTCTAATGCTTCAGTTATACAGAACGTTGGTTAGACCGCATTTGGAGTACTGCGTCCAGTTCTGGTCACCTTATTACCGGAAGGACGTGGAGTCTCTGGAAAGGGTGCAGAGGACGTTTACCAGGATGTTGCCTGGCATGGGGGGACTGGGTTACGAGGAGAGATTGAAGAGACTGGGGCTATTCTCCTTGGAAAGACGGAGATTGAGAGGGGAAATGATAGAGGTATATAAGATACTGAAGGGAATAGATAGAGTTAATAGTGAGAGACTGCTCCCTAGACTGGGTACGAACACGAGAGGTCATCACTTAAGGGTGAGGGGGGGGAGGTATAATTTGGAGGTAAGAGGAAGGTTCTTTACGCAGAGAGTTGTGGGGGTCTGGAATGCGCTACCGAGTAGGGTGGTGGAGGCAGGCACGTTGGACTTGTTTAAGATGCAGTTAGATAGGCACATGAGTGAAACGAGAATGGAGGGATATGGTAGGGGCTATTAAATAGGGTTAAACCTCGGGAGACACCGGAAGGGCAGGCTGTATGATTAATATTTTTTGTCTTTATTCCACAGGTGGAGGTCCACCTCGTGTCAAGCGAGGGGCATGCACACGGCGGGTCGTGCGTGGGCTGCTCTTGGAAGTCCAGGAGTGGCCTAGTACTTCATGTCGGTGTGTGTGCTTGATCCTGGACCGATAGACGGGCTCCACAACAGCTCAGTGACTAGCACTGCTAGCTGTGCAGATACATGGATTTGGGCCTGTGTCTGTGGGAGTTTGCGCATTCTCCCTGTGGTTGCGTGGGTTTCCTCCGGGCGCTCCGGTTTCCTCCCACACCCCAAAGATGTGCTCTTAGGCTAATTGGTTTCCACCAAATTGACACTATTTCTTCCCTGAATCTGACTGAGTAGGGTCCCATTCGTAGACATGTAGGGTAGAATAGGTGTAGGGCGATGCGGCGGCGCGGGCTCGTTGGGCCGAAGGGCCTGTTTCCCGTGCTGGGTTGTTCTTTGTTCTTTGTTCTTTGTTCATAGAACATAGAACATTACAGCGCAGAACAGGCCCTTCGGCCCACGATGTTGCGCCGACCAGCTTTTAAAAAAAAACAACACTAACCCACTAATCTAAACCAATCCCATTTCGTCCATAAACCTATCCACAGATCTCTTAAACGCCCCCAAACTAGGCGCATTTACAACTGCAGCAGGCAGGGCATTCCAGTCCCTCACCACCCTCTGGGTAAAGAACCTACCCCTGACATCAGTCCTATAACTACCCCCCCTTAATTTAAAGCCGTGCCCCCTCGTGCTAGCTTTCTCCATCCTAGGAAAAAGGCTATCACTATCCACCCTGTCTAAACCTCTAATCATCTTATATGTTTCAATAAGGTCCCCTCTTAGCCGCCTTCTTTCCAGCGAAAACAACCCCAAATCTCTCAGTCTCTCCTCATAGGATCTCCCCTCCATACCAGGCAACATCCTGGTAAACCTCCTCTGCACCCTCTCCAAAGCCTCTACATCCTTCCTGTAATGTGGGGACCAGAACTGCACACAATACTCCAAGTGCGGCCGCACCAGAGTTGTGTACAGTTGCATCATGACGCTGCGACTCCTAAATTCAATCCCCCTACCAATAAACGCCAAGACACCGTATGCCTTCTTAACAACCTTATCTACTTGATTCCCAACTTTCAGGGATCTATGTACACATACACCTAGATCCCTCTGCTCTTCCACACTATTCAAAGTCCTCCCGTTAGCCCTATACTCAACACATCTGTTATTCCTACCGAAATGAATTACCTCACACTTCTCTAGAGCTATAGCAATTCCAATCAACATGAGTAAAGTTAAAGTCCCCCATAACAATTACCCTATTACTTTCACTCCTAACAAGGATCGTCTCCGCAATCCTTTCCTCAACCTCTCTAGAACTTTTTGGAGGTCTATAAAAAACTCCCAACAGGGTGACCTCTCCTTTCCTATTTCTAATCTCCGCCCATACTACCTCAACAGACAAGTCCTCATCAAAGTTCCTCTCTGACACTGTGATACAGTCCTTGACCAATAATGCTACCCCACCCCCCCTTCTACCTCCTTCTCTACTCCGACTAAAGCATTTGTACCCCGGGACCTGCAACATCCATTCCTGACCCTGCTCTATCCAAGTCTCTGAAATGGCCACAACATCAAAGTCCCAGGTACTGGTCCACGCTGCAAGTTCATCCACTTTATTGCGAATACTCCTCGCATTAAAGTATATGCATTTCAAACCCTGCTCCGCCCCACCCCCACAATGCCGTGCATTGCAGTCCCCATCTATGCCCCCCTCACTTTCACCCCCTCTACTCAGGATCCCACCCCCCCTCTGAATCAGTTTAAACCACTCCGCATAACCTTCACAAATTTACCCCCCAGGATATTTATTCCCCTCTGGTTCAGGTGTAGCCCATCCCTCTTATAGAGGTCCCACCTTCCCCAGAACGAGCCCCAATTGCTCAAGTACTTGAACCCCTCCCTCCTGCACCATCCCCTCAGCCACGAGTTCAAACTTTCCCTCTCTCTATTCCTCTCTAAACTATCCCGTGGCACAGGCAAGAGTCCAGAGATAACCACTCTGTCTGACTTGGCCTTTAGCTTCCACCCCAACTCCATGAATCTCTGCTTAATATCCCCTTCCCTTAGCCTCCCTATATCATGCGTCCCCACATGAATTATAACTTGGGGTTGATCTCCCTCTCCCCTGAGAGTCTTGAATATCCTCTCTGATACATCCCGGACCCCAGCCCCTGGTAGGCAACACACCAGCCCTGAGTCCCTATCATTGCTACCGACTCTCCTATCCGTCCCTTTAACGGTAGAGTCCCCAATCACGAGTCCCAATCTTTTGCAACCCCTAACCACCTGAGCTTTTACAATAGGCTCATCCCCAGAGACCTGCTCCCTTTGGCTATCCCCAGTTGATTCCTCCTCAACTGTAGCCTCCAGGACCGAAAACCTATTTTGGAGGGGAACAGCCCCAGGGGATTGTCCCACCACATTCTTCTTTCCCCTCCTCGTGGCGGTGACCCAAGACTGGTTTCTAGGAGTGACTATCTCCTTATAACTCCTATCAATGTCCACCTCTGCCTCCCGAATTATGCGGAGTTCCTCTAATTCCACCTCCAGCTCCTTTACACGCTCCTCCAGAAGCTGCAATCTAACACACTTCTTACAAGTAAAATCCCCTGAAACACTACTGGAGTCCCTCACCACATACATCCCACAGGAGATGCAGCACACTGCCTGAACTGCCATCCCTGAAACAATTACCAGCAGAAAAAATAAAAAATATTAAAAAGAAAACTTACCCACACTTATAATTTAGGTTAGAGGAGGTGGGAGGGTGGGATTCTCTACCAGTGTAGAGGATCGGGTATCCTCTCTGCACTAATTTATAGGGTTAGGGGCTCGAGAAAAAAAAACTACAACTACCAGCAAGCGTCCTAGTGACGACTTCCGGTTTCTAACTAATTTAAAAAAAACCGCCGAAACTCGCAACTTTAAAACTAAAAATAAAAGTTAAACAGTATAAACAGAAAAATATACCTTCTTGCTGCCTCCTCTGATGCCCAAAAATCGCTGCCTCTCGACTCTGCTCGTCAGGAACAATAGAGAAGGAACCGAGAGAATGACGAATGTAGTGTTACAGTCATAGCTAGGGTGTAGCGAAAGACCAACTTAATGTGAGGTAAGTTCATTCAGAAGTCTGACAGCAGCAGGGAAGAAGCTGTTCTTGAGTCAGTTGGTACGTGACCTCAGGCTTTTGTATCTTTTAGGAAAAAGGTGGAAGAGAGAATGTCCGGGATGCGTAGAGTCCTTAGCTGTGTTGGCTGCTTTGCCGAAGCAGTGGGAAAAATAGACAGAGTCAGTAGATGGGACTGAGCAGCCAAAGAGCAGAAAAACTGGTGTAAAAAAGGCTGATCCACCAGTCTAGAGCTTATTTATTAGTCATAAATAGGCTTACATTAACACTGCAATGAAGTTACTGTGAAAATCCCCTAGTCGCCACATTCCAGCGCCTGCCCGGGTACACTGAGGGAGAATTTAGCATGGCCAATACTAAATAATCTGCACATCTTTTGGATTGTGGGAGGAAATTGGAGCACCCAGAGAAAACCCACGCAGACTCAGGGAGAACATGCAAACTCTGCACAGACAATGACCCAAGCTGGGAATCAAACTTGGGTCCCTGGCACTGTGAGGCAGCAGTGCTAACCACTGTGCCATCGTGCTGCCCAGAGTTCCAATACTTTTTCAATCAATCTATCAGTGGTAGATCAATGTCACTCATTGTTGCTGCTGTTTCTGACCTTTGTTCAGCTTTTGGGTGGGGGGGAAGTGGGGAGGTGTAGAATGGGTTTGTGGGCAATGTTGGCGTGAGGTTTCGAGGGGATTTGGGGGTGCAATGGATCAGGGATTGAAGGGGAAAAGTTGGGTGGTTGACACCTCCAATGTCATTATCGTTACAGTCAATCTGCTTGCTGTTCCAGGTGTAATGAAAGAAAAATAACATCTACATTTATACAGCACCTTTATCGCCTCCCAAATCACTTTACAGCCTATTCAGTACATTTGAGTTGTAATCACTGGCGTAGTGTAGGCAATGTTATTAAATGGCAGAACAGGCTTAAGGGTCTGATTGGCTTATGCTTGCTTCTAATATGTATGTTCAAAACCGGTGTTATTGTCTACACAGTGTTATAAATAACCAATGGGGTATTTTCCTGTCAAATTAATAGTATTACACAGTTTTGTTAAAATAAAGTTTTTACTATCTGGTTTGTTTAATAGTAGCAGTGGGATTACCTGTTGGATCTAACATTGCATTATATCATTGCTTCTCTTATTAATGTCTACGCTGCGTATATTAGAGATGATATTTGTAACCAATAATGGGACTTATCATTTTGCTGGGACAGTTCTGTGATTATTTGGTGAATTGATTGGTGAACATTGAAAAGGAAAAAAGTAGCATATATGATTGAAGGGGAGGGTGAAAGTCGGGAGAAGGAATGAGGAGCTCAGAAACAGGAGAAGCACCAGGGCCCATGATTTCTCTCCCTGTCCCTGCTGGTGTCAATGGCCTGAATTTGTTGTCCACTGGGCACACACTCAGTGGACCTGGAAGTGTCACGATCAGCCTCAGAACACGATTTCACACTGACTGGCCAATTAACGGGCAGCCAAAGGTGCGCGGATTAGATGGATTGTCCATGCTAAAATTGACCCTAGTGTCAGGGGGATTGGCAGGGTAAATGTGTGAGGTTATGGGAATAGGGTCTGGGTGGGATTGTGGTCAGTACAGACTCAGTGGGCCAAATGGCCTCCTTCTGTACTGTAAGGATTTATGATTCAATCTGAAATACGGACTGGGAAAGGCTCAGCTGCCAGGGAGGTCTGGCACAGAGAAAAGGGAGGATGCAGGCTGGCACTTATAATGAGTTCCCTCAGGGGCATAGCTACTGTCGAATTGTCTTATTGAACTCAATGAATGTCACTAAAAACAGATTATATGGTTTTCAGCACACTGTTCTTTATGTAAAATTGCTGTTTTATTAACAGTGTCTAAACTTCAGAAGTACTTAATTGACATTGGGATATCCTGGAAGATGCTGTATTAATGCAAGCCTTTGTCATCATGGAACATTTGTAGACCAGAGACCCTATAATTATGTTAATATTAGTGCCATAGTCACTGGGACTCACCATGCAGGTTTTATGCAGCTAGCATTAAGTCAGATGTAACCTTGTTAGATTTAACTGCGCCATTTTCTGAATAAAGTTTGACATAGCATGCAAACATTCCAATGGCACCAAACACTCCAATGACACCAATGTGAAAAGACTTGTGGAGGCGTTTTGTCTCTTATTCAACATACTGATCTAGAATTAC
The DNA here is from genome assembly GCF_965287045.1 of Carcharhinus amblyrhynchos. Classification (NCBI taxonomy): domain Eukaryota; kingdom Metazoa; phylum Chordata; class Chondrichthyes; order Carcharhiniformes; family Carcharhinidae; genus Carcharhinus; species Carcharhinus amblyrhynchos. The sequence goes on from NC_137332.1 coordinate 54,499,144, forward strand.
ACTGCATAAAGATTGGAACGTAGAGACAGTCATTGTTTTTTTATCTTGCAAGTGAAGATGAAAGGGCAAACACATTCAGGTTCTTGTGACTGGAGGATAAAAGGTCACCCTTTCTGTTATGACACAGGTGCAAAAGCCATACCTTGTATGTTATTTGTTTTATTTAGAAGCTTTGTTTCTACTTTTGTCATCGTTGATCACGTTTTAAGGGAAATGTTCAAATGTCATGATGGGAACAGTGAACTAGTGCTAAGTTAAGGCAGGGTTGCTTAATTCAATTGATTTGTAAATTAATTGTCAGTATTAAATTCCTATTCCGCTTGTTGTTTATGTTGGTCAACTGAATTATTGGATTATTCAAATTCTTTCGTAAACTGCAGGCACAAAACCCACCACGGTCACTAAATATCGCGAAAGGTCAAAAATAGGATTTGCGCTGGAGAGATTTCAGACCGCTATCTTCCCGAGCTCCTTAACACAATCAGGGTCACATCCAAGAAGGCCACAAATCTGATTAACATGAATTTAAATCTATTAGCATCTTCTTAGTGGCAATACAGAAGATCATTTAATATTTATACAACTGTACACTCAGAATCGGGAAAAGAGTAATTTGGGAAGATTGGAACAATTGCTGTTTTGCTTTTATTACTTTTATTCAGCCTGCATTGAAGATTGTGTTCAGATCAGTATGCTTTTGATTCTGGCCTCTCACTGTGTGGGTTCCTCAGCTAAGGATTTTTGTGTGACTCCACCTTAACATTCCAAAGATATAATCGTTTGTGTGACAAACTGACACCTTCAAGATTCCTTTATTCCCAGGCTAGATGTGACACAACATGAATGAAACCGGATTATCTAGTTGATTTAATCAGCTACCTCCTCCCCACCCCTCAGGCCATGATTCATTTAATTAAATATGTTGAACATGTACTGCAAATGGTGTTCATGGCTGAATAAAGCTAGTCACACAGAGTGAACACTTTTCTTGAGGTTCGGTGTATCAGTGTATATGCACATGTTTTGGGCGCTTGCATACACATACACCAGTACATTTCATCAGCAGGAACAGGCATGGCCAATATAATGCAGATCTGTGCTCACACCTTTGCAATGAGATGGGGCAGCTTTCTTTTTAAAGCTCCTTCATCAATGTAATATTGTTAACTCTCCAGAACTGCCTAGCACTCTCCAGGAATTGAAGACTGATTTCAGAGAGACTACTTTGAGCAAAGCAGAAGATTTTCCAATAATCTAACCACTGCATGCCAGTCGGGATCACTTAAAATTACTGCTATACCTATTAACAGCAAGCTGATGCTCTATGGTGAAAAATTAACTTCATTTATTCCTGGCTGTTCTTAATGTTCTAGGGGAGGCACTGTTTTAGTGGTAACTCAGGTTAACTTTGGGGACCCAGATTCGAATCTCATCAGGGCCTATGGTGAAATTTGAATTCAATAAAACATTCCAGCACTCAAAAGTCTGATGATGACCATGAAAAAAACCATTGCCAATTGTTGTAGAAACCCATCAGGTTCACTAATATCCTTTAGGAGAGGAAACCTCTATCCTCACTGTTATAATGGTCAAAAAGACAACAAAGAATCATCAATAGATCTGGGCTTCGTAGTTCATGAGCTACCTTATAGAGCGAGCAGAAGAGGATTACCCAACAGAAAGCAGTCTGCGGGGATTTTTAAGCTGTTATTTACCCGGACCAGAACTGTAGGTCCTGAGGTGAAGACTTCCTAACTGTATACCGTAACTCTTTCCTTTGGGGTGCAATAAACATAGAAACATAGAAGATAGGAGCAGGAGGAAGCTATTTGGCTCTTCAAGCCTGTTCCATCATTCATTATGATCATGACTGATTATCCAACTTAATAGTGTCATCTTTTTTTCCCATAACCTTTGATCCCATTCACCCCAAATGCTATATCCAGCTGCCTCTTGAATACATTCAATCAACACTCTGGATGAAGAAATGTCTCCTTACCTCTGTCCTAAATGATCTACCATGAATCCTCAGAGTGTGGCCTCTGGTTCTGGACTCTCCCACTATCGGGAACATCTCTCTGCATCTACCCTGTCCAGTGCTGTTAGAATTTTATAAGTCTCTATGAGACCACCCCTCCTTTGGCTGAACTCCTGTGAAAACAATTCTAACCTACTCAATCTCCCCTCATACATCAGTCCTGCCACCCTGGAATCAGCCTGGTAAACCTTTGCTGAACTCCCTCAAGAGCAAGAACATCCTTCTTCAGAAAAGGAGACCAAAACTGCACACAATACTCAAGGTGTGGCCAGACCAAGGCCCTGTATAATTGCAACACCACATCCCTGCTCTTGTATTCAAAACCTATTGCAATGAAGGCCAACATGCCATTTGTCCTCTTTACCATCTGCTGCACCTGCATGCTTACCTTCAGTGACTGGTGCAGAAGGACACCCAGGTCCCACTGCACACTCCCCTCTCCCAATTTACAGCCATTCAGGTGGTAATCTGCCTTCTTGTTTTTGCTTCCAAAGTGAATAACCTCACATTTATCCAAATTATAATTGTAAAAGGGTGCTGGTGACAGGAAACTGGAATAAAGGTGACATGAAACTGGTTTTTAGCTGAATTACTACATTTATCTGGCCTGGCCTACATGTGACTCCAGTGGTTGACTCATTAAAATGCCCTCTGGCATTCAGTTCAAGAATGGGCAATAAATGCTGGCGCAACCGGTGATACTTATCAATAAAAAGTCAACACGCAGGAGCAGTAAGCAATTCGGAAAGTAAATGGAATGTTACCTTTTATTTAAAAGTGAAGGAGTATTTCTATAATGATGTAGGCTGAATTCTCTGGCAGGATTCTCCAGTCCCACCGGCAGCCCAAAGTTTCCTACGCCGTGGGAGTGAGGTCAATGAGAATTCCACTGCTAGCAAACAACACACCACTTCCTGCCAGCAGGAAACACATGGCTAGGAGACCAAAGAATCTCACCCAGAGTGTTTTGTGAGATCATATTTGTACTGTGCACATTTTACCTTCTTACCTAAGGAAGTGTATCGTGGTCTTAGAGGAAGTGATTCAAGTGTTTTCCTGACTGCTACCTAGGATAAAGGGATTGTCCTCTGAGGAGTGATTCAGCAGACTAGGGCTGGCATTTTCCGGCCCCACCAGAGTGGGTTCCTCCACGGTGGATGTGGTAGCCCAGCAAACAGTGCATTGACTTTCAATGGGACTGGATAATCCTGACAGTGGCTGGGGACAGAAGATCCCACCTTACGCCTTTATTTCTTAGCGTTTAGAAGAATGGGAGGTGATTAATATGAAACTATTAAGGGGCCTGAGGGGGTGGACGTTGATGGCTGGAGATTCTAGAACCAGTTGATGTAGTCTCAGAGCCACGAGTTGATCATTTAAGACTAAGTTGAGGAGAAATGTCTTCACTCAGAGGGTGACATCTTGGAAATTCTCTAGCCCAATGGCCTGTGAATGCTCAGTCATTGAATACATTCAAAACATGATCAATAAGTATTTGGGTACAAAGAGGAATGGAAGTAGCACAGGAATATGAACAATGGTGACACAGACTTAGAGACTGAAAGGCCCACTCCAGCTCTTATTATTTATGTACTTTGCTGGCAATATTTTATTGTGCCCGTTATTAAAGCTGAATAAACTCTTGCCCTCTTTAATTTGTGCTAATGGACTAGGAAAGCCGATAATGAATTCAGTATCACTTCAGCTCCAAAATAAACTTTACGTTTAAAAGTGTATTTAATTGAAATGAAGATTATTGTGACATTTGGTAGTAAGTACAGAGCTTGAATATTGCTGAGGAAGAAGACATGTTGCTAAAACTTTTCATCTTGCACTCTCTGATCACAACAACTTATATTCCAGGGGAATATAAGAACATAACATAAGAAATAGGAGCGGGAGTAGGCCATCTGATTGGTTGGCAAGTTGGCCAAGGTGTTGCCATGGAGAATGCAACTTGGAACTATAGGCTCCGCAAGCCCCCCCCTCCCCCAGTAATTCAAATAAGGTGCAAGGCTTGAATATATTCCTTTTGTTTGGAGAGAACAGGACCCTGTATATGAATGTGGTTTCTAGCAAGCATAAGTGAGCCAGCTTACAAACTCCCCTGGCCCCTGACCACTTTCCATCAGTCTTAAAATTGAGGCTGGGTAGGAAGCAGCCATGAAATGACCAATTATTGGGAGGGTGGCAGGACAGCCACCTGGGGATGAATACACCCTCCTCCCCACCCACTTCCCACAGCCCTGGATAAAAATGATAAAGGATGCAATGGTAACAAAGACACTGAGAACTCTGAACTTCTCTTCAAATAGAGTGATCTTTGTGATCGCTGTAAACAAACTGATGGCACTCAGATAATGCAGTATTCCCTCTTCTGCAGAACAGAGTAGGAGTTCCCAGTGGGAGTGGAGCCTATAATCTTCTGACTCAGACAAAAATGCTTTCAAATTTACCAATCATGTAAGAATATACTGCGTACCCAATAATTCTGGGCAATTAATACTTTCTCACAAACGTACGGAACAAATATTGATAAAACATTGTATCCTAACTTTGTACCATTGCTACTTGTCCTATTCTTCATACAGCTTGACCATTCATAAATTTATATATCTGGGTTGCACAATTTTTATTACATGAAATAAGGAGAGTTTCTACTTCCTCAACGTCCAACTGGTCTGCAAATACAACCAGAATTTTCTCATTGTGGGTGCTCACTTTCCTGGCAGCTGGCATGATCCCTTCATTAACTGCCAGTCCAGGCTGCTGCTGATGTTGGTTCCAAACACCAAAGTGTGTGGATGGATCCTGGCGAACAAGGAAAGCCATCTGGCTCACCAGGGAAGAAGCTTAAAGTCACCTGCTGAGCAGGACAGCCACTCAGCAGGCCATTGAGCTTCTGAGATTCCAATGCCTGGCTGGTACCCCCCAATAACCTCCTGTGGTCATTGTGATGGTCTACTGGCTCTCCAGAGATGTGTGGACCTTGAGGATGGTGAGACCCTGGAAGGGGACTGCTCACTGAGGGAGGAGCAGGACGTAGGAGAGGAGGGGAAATTGGAAGCGAATATCTGAACAAAGTGCAGGCCCAAAGAAATGGTCGCCTTAAAAAAAGAACCTCACTCCTCTCCATCACATCCTCTAATGTTAGATCTAGATCTGTGTTGATGAAATGAGGAGCTACCCTGCCCTTTATGCCAGGCCTGCAGTTCACCTGTCATATCGCTGCTTCTCTTGGTATTGTGGTAGGCTCTGTCACAAATCACACTTTTCTCCCTCAAGTCAAGCAGAGGCTTCTGTGATGATTAGCATGGTATGCCTAAATAAATTCCCCATTTTCTGGACTGCCATCATCCCCACCCCCATTGCTTCAGAGTAAGTGGGCTGGAAACTGGTCTCCATATCAGTGCAGCTTCAGCCAGCTTCCCACCAGAGGCGAGTTTCTGATACAGGAACAGAGCAGGTTGTAGTTTCCTGCTTCACTGATGGAAAGGCAGTCTCATATTTGTGTGTATGTGTCACACAAATCTATTCCAGAAAACTTCACATCAGTTCTGGGATTTGTTCTCCTTGTTTCTTAGATTGGGGTTGCGATAACCTTTTTGAATGAAACTAGCAGTGTTTGTCATGGCAGTGCCCTCTTTCCCCACTCCTCGTGCCAATTCATTTCATTTCCTGTCAGGCAATGTTTTGCCTTTACTTTCTGCTGCAGTTGTCCTTGCCAGATACAAACACTTGAAATCGTATGATTGTATTTAACAATTGCAATTGTAATTGTGGCTCGGGAACAAGTACATAAAGACAACAAAAGAGAAAATGCTGGAAAATCTCAGCAGGTCTTGCAGCATCTGTAAGGAGAGAAAAGAGCTGACATTTTGAGTCCAGGTGACCTTTTGTCAAAGCTGACAAAGGGACATCTGGACTCAAAACGTCAGCTCTTCTCTCTTTGTTGTATTTTCATTATCTGCATTTTGAAGACTTGCTTCTGAGGAAACAATTTGAAACCTTCCTTTATTTCCTTAGCTTTCCATGGCTGATTATCCCTTTTTTCTTATCTGAATATCTAATAGATAATAGGAATTCACATATTCAGGTTGTGCTGTGTTATTAATACGTTGCCACATACAGAATATGTTATTATCCTTTTGATAATGAGAAATTGAGACGTCCTTCCAGACTAGCTTCATTTTTGTAAATAATTTTAAACAAAGACCATGCAATACTGTATCAGTGTTTAAAATAAATGTAGTCCCTTGCTTCAATCATTTCCAATGGGAAAAATTATTTGACATGTCTCTTCCAGAATTTTAGCAGTGATTGGCCCTTGCCTATCAGAATGAGAAGCTGCTGCTCCATGGGAAGGGATGTTTAGTTGTCATTAGGCACTTCCATTCAATGCCTGTTGGCTTATTCTCCATGCAACCTGCCTGCAAGCAAGAAGGGAATCTGCTTGTTTTAGCCTCATGAGCTGTTCTGATTTTGTGCCTGTCAGGTACAATATTGGCTGCAACATTCTGGCTGTTCATGCCGGGGGGGATCTTCTGGTCCCACCGACTGTGCACCCTCACTGCGCCTTTCCCAGCATGAGGAATGCATTCAATGGGAGTCTGTTGAAAATGACGGGACTGAAAGATCTGCCACTGGCCAACGATGAGCCACCTCCTCTACTGTGAGACACGTGGAAAATCCTACCCATGTGCTAGCTAAGAGGTGAGAGCTGCACTTCCCAAATCCAGGACCAGGACAATGGCAGCAGATATCTGGGAACACCACTGCCTGGAAGCACACATATCTGGGAAGCACACTGCCTCTAAGCCACACATCATCCTCTCTTGGAAATATACCGCTATTCCTTCACTGTCACTGGGTCAAAATGCTGGAAACTCTCTTCCTAACAGCACTGTGGAATTACCTATACATCATAGACTGCAGCGGTTCAAGATGACAGCTAACCACCATCTTCTCAAGGGCAATTAGGTGAAATTGACCCTCAGCCAAGACTCCATTCACTGCAGCAGGAACAGAGAATCCTTTTCAGTTTTCCAGTTTTCTTTCACAGTCCAAAGATGTGCTGCTTAGGATGATTGACCATGCTAAATTGCCCCTTAGTGTCAGGGAGATTAGTAGGGTAAATACACGGAATTACAGGAATAGGGCCTAGGTGGGATTGTAGTGCAGGCTTGATGGGCGAATGGCCTTCTTCTGCATTGTAGGGATTCTATGATTCCTCCCTACACCTTGAAACTTGCTGCTGTTGATCTCACTATTGAAAAGCATTTGCAAGCTTTTCAGGTATCAGGGGAAAGTTCCAAATTCTCATTACACATTGGCTCGCTGCAATTTTAAGATTATATTCTCATATTCTAAATTCCCTCAACTGTGAAAATGGTATCCACACTATCAGTTCTCTTAATCATATTAAACACATTGATTAAAATACCAAAACCATTGATTGCTATGCAACCATCACACAAATAGTAACTTTCACACTCTGGGAAATAGAATGCCTGTGATTGACTTCTTTTGACAGCGATACCTTCAGACAATGATCCAACACTCATTCATTAGACCTTCTTTACAACTGAATCTGCAGTACCCCATTGTTCGTTATGATGAAATATCTCAATTTGTTTAATATACATTAAATTAACTATTACTGAATGATGTAAAATGTTGAAACCTTTTAACTTCCCATGACCACAGCTAGGAGTTTAATACTGAAGGGCCAGTTTCCCGTGCTGGGTTGTTCTTTGTTCTTTGTAGCCATTGGTTGTCTCTTAGTCATAGTTACTGAGTGCCAGCATTGGCTTAATGATAAACTCTCACCTCATGAGTTAGAAAGTTATGAGTTCAGGTCCTATTTCAGAGACTTGAACAACTAATATTTCAGTGTAGCACTGACAGGCAACTACATTGTCAGAGGTGTTAGTGCAGCCCTCCCAAGCCCCTACTGGCAGATGCAATGGCAGCCAGTGTAGGGGATGAGGTGGGAGGGTGGTGGTTGGGGGGTAGATTTGGCAGGAGGTCCAAAGATCAGTTTTACACTAATGTAAGTTTCCTTTGGGATCTTCCATTGGTGTCCACCATGACAGTTCCAGAAACCTGCTGTTTGCCAGAGTTAAACTGATTTCCATCCTGCTAATGGGATGCAGCTGAAGGTTTGACTATGTACGTCCAACTCTTTGTGGCGCTAGCAGGAAAACACACCAGTGTGAAACACATCGAGAAAAAGCGCTGTACAGATGTTGGGACTCACCTAAACAATGCCTAGTGCTGCTTCTGGAGTGGAGGATGGAGGCCACCTGCAACCCTAGACTTCAGATCACATAGCATTGAGTGGTGGGAACATCTGCAGGTGGTCCTTCCAAATCCAGTGCCCTGGTGGGGGTCCATCTTCCAGCCTCAGAATGTTCTTGGAGATCTATCAAGAGTTTCACCTTCTATCTTCAATTGAGAGTCAGTGATGTTGGGTGTCTTTTCAATATTGTATCCAGATAGGACAGCAGAAAACTCTGACAAATATCTGCATAGCGCACAAGAAAAAATACTTTTTATTGTATTCCAATATATGGGACTATAATAAAATTAAAAAATCAGACCTACCCCACCAGGAAATACAGCATAAAACACCCAGATGCATAATTAATGAGGTTGGTGCCGGAAAAGTTGATGTGTTTTCCCACCAGCCTCCATGGCGGCAAATAGTCCACATTCCCACCCCTGCCACCAAGTTCCCTTCGCCTGGTTCTGGTGTTTGAAGCCAGTTGTAAACCTCACCAAAGTGATGTCAGATTGGCGAGGAGATAGTTCCCTATGTGGAGGGACTGATTGAGAGGAAGCCTGTTCATTATGTGTAAACATATCAAAATGAGGTTTCTGACTTCCTGGGTTGGACCCTCATTGTGTCACCAGAGGGGAACAGTAAACAAGATCTTGAAGGCAAAATTCACGTTTCCCTAGCCTGATGATATTTTGTGCTCATGGTGAATGTGGGTACCAGATGACAGCATAGTTGACCATTTATCTTATAGCTCTTTCCATGACCTTACTAACTGCAAATTGGCTGCCACATTTTCCTGCAGTATCACAGTGACAATTTCAAAAGTACTTCAGTGACTGTTGAACACTTTGGGACATTGTAAGTCATACGTGGCATTATATAACTCAAGTCTTTCTCACTAATTAAAAACTTAAAGTCATCCGCATGGTAACATTTCAAAAGATCTGACATTACAGCAGAATTGCAAGAGCAAAGCTCTACTGATTGATGTAGAATGAAACAACTAGCATACTCCCCAGGACTCCATTTGGCATTGCATGATGCTGTGGTGAGCACTTATGTCAGTAATTTGTTGTAAATGAAGTCACCAGTGCACCTTAAGGCAATATGATATATAAATATGCTGACATAGAAAATACAAAAGGATTGAAATTGTGAGGTTCTGCTGCTGACTACAGTCTTAAGGTATAAAAAGAGCTATATTGGTTACATATTTCTATAACTTCTGCTTGACTTTGAGTCCACATTGATAGGCAATCTGTGTCTTGATGATGTACTTGAGAGATCCACAAGGAAAGCAGCTACTACCTTTTGCTGACTCATGGAACATGCATAGTATAACATGAAACTGACTCATAGGACCAAGCTGTATGGCTGTGAAACACAGATGACTTACAGCGATCAAGAAAAGGTGCTCAACCCATTCCATCTTCACTGTCTCTGCTTCATTCTGAGTATATTCTAACCAGACATAATCACAAATACAGCAGCTTTTTTTGGAGTGGGGACCTAAAGGTGCCACCAAAACAGGCTCCTCAGAGATTGGGGTGCTGTTTTGAAAGTGCATCCAGATCTCCAGAAATTCCTACACACCCCACCCCCTTCCCATCACTGCTCACCAGCTAAGACCATCCCCCATTTGCTGGCACCTGCATGCCTCCACTCAAAGTTAGCAACAACCTGCTATGGCGTCTCCAAAGGACTCCTCTTCAGGATCCTCCCCCATGACACTCTACTTCAGGCCCACCCAATGCAGGCCCCCCTAAGCACTCCCCCTCCCTTTCAAGCCCCCACTTCGGCACTGCCAATCTGGGACCCTGGCGGTGCAAACCAACACATGCACACAAAGTATGGAATAAACCTACATGACTCAAGCTATTGATATTATAAGTGTTTGGTTTCCTTCTTATTTTTGTTCCTGTTACTTTTCGGATTTGACAGTGCAAACCTATCAGGGCACTAAGTTAAAGTTAAAAAGTTAATTTATTATTTACAAGTCTTACATTAACATTGCAATGAAGTTACTGTGAAATTCCCCTAGTTGCCACAGTCTGGCACCTGTTGAGGTCAATGCACCTAACCAGCACATCTTTCAGAATGTGAGAGGAAACCAGAGCACCCGGAGGAAACCCACACAGACATGGGGAGAAAATGCAAACTCCACACAGACTCCACTCAAGCTGGGAACCGAACCCGGGTCCCTGGCACTGTGAAGCAGCAGTGCTAACCACTGTGCTCCCAGACCACCCCCAATGCCACTACCCAGTTGTTTGCCTGACCAACCAAGGATTTCAATGACCTCTGAGCCATTGGTTTATGCTTCCAGAAGCTAGTAGTGAGTTGTGCCAAGTTTTCACTGCCCCTGAGGGCCAGAGAATCCAGAGAGCAGGCTTAAAATCAACCTTAAAACTGACATTATATATTTAAATGGGTGAGAGGTGAATCAGATTACACTGGCTTCTCCTCAGTGCTAAATGTGCTATAGTCCTTCCCTCTGCCCCCAAAATGTCCCGATTCTCTGGCGCTGTACGGCCCTAGCATGATCTGCACATGAGTGTTTCCAAATAATTATGTGTAGAAATTCCTACTGTGAAAATAGGGAGCATATTCTTAGAGAGATTGAGGAACCTTCCTCAATTAGTTGGAGGTTACAACTTTAATAATGTAAATTACTCCACTGGTACCATTCTTATTGCCAAATCTGAAGAGAAACTGCAAAAGATTTTGGATTTAGTATTGAATCAAAGTGAGAAGAAAGGGTTTAGCATAAATTGTAAAGGAACAAAATGTGGAGTAGCATCCAAAAAGAAAAGCACACCAGAATATACGATCACAAGGAAGAATAAAATGGTCAGGCAGGCAGACAAATTTTGTTACTTTGGTCATAAACATCAGACAGAAAGTGCGACTGAGAAACTATTCAGTGGGTTGGAATGGCCAAAGATGCATTTGAAAACATAAGATTAAGATCTACTCAAAATTGGCCATGAAAACAAAGCTGAGAATATTAGAATTGTACATCGTATCAATTTGCATAATACTGAAGTGAGTGTTAAACAATTAGTGAAATAAAGCAGAGAAAAATTGAGGAATTGTGGGTTTTTTGAAGTAAAAAATGAAGATATATTGTTCAAGTCACACCACCATGAAGTGATGCCAATAAAATTAAAAGAAAAACTCTAACAAAGATCAGGATGAGACAGTTACAATTTCTTGGGCAAGTAATAAGAAATCATGATATAGAAAGTCTGATGGGGTGGATTGATGGTAAAAGAGATTGACGTGGATAAAGAATGATCTTTCTGGAAAGCCTCACAAAGTTGATGGATGTACCACAAACTAAGATGGCCCACACCTCCAGAACATGGATGTCCATGGTACCTGAAGAGAAAGAGAGATAGATCTATCTATCTCCCATCCAGTGACACCAAAGTCAACAAATGTCTCAGTTGTAAACAACTCATTTTTACAACTCAAGAATCAAATCCATACCTCCTTCTTAGGGGAGGTAATGGCTTCGTTCTATTATTGCTTGGCTATTAATCCAGAAACTCAGTTAATGTTCTGGGGACCCAGATTTGACTCCTGTCACTGCAGGTGGTGGAATTTGAATTCAGTCTGGGATTAGGAATCCACTGATGACTGTGAAACCACAGTCCATTGTCGGAAAAACCCATCTGGTCCACTAATGTCCTTTAGGGAAGGAAATCTTCCATCCTTACCTTGTCTGGCCTTCCTGTAATCTAGAGCCATAACAATATGGTTGACTCACAACGGCCCTCCAAGGGCAACTAGGGATGGGCAATAAATGCTGGCCAGCCAGCGATACCTATGTCCCTCAAATGAATAAAAAGAAATATGCAGAGTGGTGACATTACTTATTTGCCCATTGAACCAGCACTGAAATATCTCAAGCCGCAGTCACCAATTCCAGCCTACTCCCATGGTAGGTGATGATTTGACTGACTGTTCATATACAGATTATACTTTGTTTTATAAATGAATGCTTTCTCACTTCACATCTCAATCCACAAATAGAAAAGAATGCCCACACCTTTGGCATGATATATGACGATGTGACACTTCATACATTCTGATGGTGCAATCATTTATTTGTGTTGTGTTTTTATTGCCATGGATCCAAGGTTCTGTCACTCAAAAGTAATAGCAGAACTAAACATTTTGACACATCAAATGTGATTGGCTGCGAATTCACAAACTATTTTTGTTTCCATACTGTGGTGATATAAATGGAAGATGCTAACTTTGTCCTCGGTGAGTCATCAATAAAACTTCATCTACATGGCTGGAACATGTCACTTATTTTTGAGGTTATTGCCCTTTTACGACATATTCTTACACATACTTTTCTCAACTGTCACCTGCATTTGACAACAATTCCTGACTGTTAATGATTAATTCAGGAAACCAGCTTTCCTGATACAGGTATCAGAAGGTGAATTCCAAATTAACTAATAATGAACAATGCGGCGTGTGTATTTTGAAAATTTTACCAGCTGTCATTGTTCTGAACACAAGTGCACTTATGTATTTATTCATAAATGGGCGGGATTCTCTGATCTTCCCACAACATGTTTCTCACAGCTGGAGGCTGTGTACCATTCACCAGTGGTAGCATTTTCCAGCCTTGCGGATTTTCCATTGACTGTACCCCACTTTAAAAAGGGGCCTGAAATGTAGTATTGGTACCAGAAGCATATAGGGGAGGCTAGGGCTTTTTATGCTGTAGATTCATGGGAATTGAATGCTCAATCACAAGTAATTTTGGAATTATTTTAGATGCAATTACAAAACACAGGAAAAAGGGTAATATTAAAGGGCATGGTTAAATAATAAGAAAATGGGATACAACAGACAGTTCCTAAGTAAAGTTGGCAGTGGCCAAAGCAAACTGCAAAGAATAGCTTCATTCTATGGGGAAGGGGTGCAACCATTGACGGGACCAGAAGATCCAGGCGGCAAGATCAGCAGGAGAATTCTGGACAATAGCCTTGATAACATTCTATGTTTTCAAGAAGCATTTAGATGTTGGTCTTGGGGCGAAGGAGATCAAAGCATATGGGAGAAGGCATGATCAGGCTAATGAATTGGATGATCAGCTATGATCATAATGAATGACCAGGCTTGAAGGGTCAAATAGGCCTTGGAGGGCTCCTATTTTCTGTGTTTCATTTTTTACTATGATAGCTGCATACTTTGCAGTTCATTACTGTCACTTGATCACAGGTTTTGTTTTACACCAATATATTTTTAAAAATATTTACAATTAAAATTGTGATGTATGGGGTGTTCAGGGAGGGGAGGTATCTCTGACATTATACACTGAATAGTTCACCAACTTTGGTTCCCAGCTAACACCCAGCTCTCATCCGAGGCTCCTAGACATTGCTTGCATGGAACTATGGCATAGAATTGATGGAGAATGAGGACAGGATGCGTGGTGTAGCATTGATAGAGAATGAGGACAGGATGCGTGGTGTAGGATTTATGGTCAAATCATCTTTGATAATGAAATGTGGCAGTATTTTTTGATCTATTTGCAGCATGTTGCATTTGCAGAGGGTGTGAAGGACATTGTGGAAGCAAACGGCTCCAAGTGCAACTTCCTCCACAGTTTATTTAGGATCTTAGCAAAAAGAAAGTTAATGGGTGATTTCCAGGATGTTACACATGTGAGGCAGTCTCTGATTGAGTGTCAGAGGACATTGCCTGGGAACAGTCTCTGGACTGAGTCAGTGGGCAGTGCCAGGAGCAGTGTGAGGAGCAGTGCCTGTACAGAGATGGGAGAGTCAGGTCACAATCATGGAGCATTGCCTGAGAGTAGCCCTTGGGCATTGTCAGGGATCAATGCCTGGGGCAGAGACGGAGCCGTGCCAGGACAGAGTCGGTGTACAGTGCCTGGGCAGTGCCAAGGGCAGTACCCAGGAAGTTCCAGGGGACAGTGCCAGGGAGAAGGCCCAGGTACTGCCTGGGCATGACCCTCACTCCCAGGTACAGTATTCACTTGCCTGGCTCCAATGGTAACTCTCTCTAAGTACATGTCTTATGGCGCCAGTTGTGATTTATGCTGGTATGCCTTCACACCAACGTGAATGCACAGCTTAATGGGGGAAGGGGGGAACCATCAGTGCAAAGACCTGATAATTATATTTAAATATATTCAAATAGGGATCTCAAAGTTCAATGTTGGGATACCTTTTATGTTGTTGGGGTGGGAGCGGGCGGGTGTGCTGTGGAGATGCAGAGACAAAGAGTAATCCCACTTGCATTCAATGTACTTCTAATTCCCTTGGGATTTTCTACCCCATCGCAGATCATGTCCCCTGAATATTGAAGTGTAAATCCCCCTCATGACTATGTTTCCTTTTGGGGTCAACAAGTGCTTCATGAGATTGTGTTTTACAGTTGACTAAATACACCTCATGACCTTTATCAGTGTCAAAGCACCAAAGTCTCAACTGCCTTGAGTACATGAAAAAAAAGAGTTCTAGGTGGATCTGGATCAACTGATTAATTCCATGTCTGTCAATGATAAACTCATGGTCCTGGGAGACTGCAATGTCCACGTAGGGGAAGTCAGAGATAACTGGTTAAATGCATTGTTGGGAAACCTTTGAGCAGTTGTCTTTTACTCTTGAGCAAATGTGCTGAGCAGACCCTTTGCAATGCCAACACAATGTTCAGGACAAAGAGGACTTGCAAAAAAGGCCTCAAATTTTTCAACTCCTTGGCCCCCAACTTTGCTGATAAAGTGTCACCACTGAGAGGGCTCTTAAGGAAGGGTTTTACATGTTTCTTCAGGGAAACTCTTCAAATGCAGATAATGAAAATATAACAAAACTTATTTCAACTTATATATCAAAGAAAGGGTTTAATAAAGAAATTTCACTTCTCGCCACACCCTGGGCTATTCCAAGCGCCCCACAATTCCAAACAGGTTCTTATTTATAGTGAGTCAGCAGGTCATCTGAATATTACAACATTCTATAATTAGTTCCATGGTTTACTGCGTCAGCTGACCCTCATAGCTTGTTACCATTGGTCACATTACATCCAGTTACATTCTCACAGATTCCCTTTATTTTTTTTCATAATAGTTTAAGACAACCATCCTCCAGTATTCTTAATAATTTTCCAGGACCTGCACCCCTTTTTGTAAAATAAGCAGATACCTGTAGATTAGCACCGATCCAGTTAAATTTGGAGACTTCCTTGTTTTCCAGCATTTGTTTAATGCTGGCCAAATGTTGACTGAACATTGTCCCATAAGAATTATTGTCCACATAACACTCAATTGGTACTTTCTTACCCAATGTGCCCATAAAAAAAAGTTCTATTAATGTGTCAGACAAATATATCCCCATATCCAATGCCTCAACTAATGCTAAGGTTTCAACTACCAATGTGCTTTTAACTACATTTTTTATTTTCTTTGTTTCCTAAGCCAAGATGCAACATTTTTCTTCCTTATCTATCAGGAATACTATGAATCCAGCAGTGCTTGAATGTCCATTTGGTAGATTGGCATCCAAAGCATCACTATACACAACCAATTTCATACCTTCCAGTTCCCCTAGTGCTGAGAATTTAATCACACATTCCTCTAATTTTAGCTTTTTAAATGTTTTATTAGCTTGCAAGATCTCTCTGACTGTGGCGCGCTTCAACATATTACTGAGCTCTAGGACATTATAGTTCCCATCCAGTCTTGTCTGTGTGCATAGCCAATTTAGCTGTTCTATCATACCCCTTAACAATTCTGTTTCTTCTTCGTTGGCCCGTTCCTCTTTTTCCATTGACCTTTCCCTGGTGATGGGAATGGAATCAATACTGCTTAGATATCCCTGTTGACTCATCGTTAACCCAGGCAAGTCACGGGGGTTACAGATAGTGCGACATGAACCCAAGATCCCTGTTGAGACCGTCCTCATGTGTGCGGAACTTGGCTATCAGTCTCTGTTCAGCGACTCTGCGCTGTCGTGTGTCGTGAAGGCCGCCTTGGAGACTGCTTACCCGAAGGTCAGAGGCTGAATGCCCGTGACCACTGAAGTGTTCGCCAACAGGAAGGGAACAGTCTTACTTGCCTGGGTTTGCAAAACCTCACTTACTGTACTGTCTGGAGACAATACACATCTCTTTAAACTGTGATCAGTGCTCCTTCCACTCACATTATCAGCCACTTCAGGTCTTGAACAGCAGGTTAGGTGTAAGGATTCGCATTTTAATCAGTAATCTCTAAACTGTCTGTGCTTTATATGCTCTGTCTGAGGCCAGAACTCTCCATTCACCTGACGAAGAGGCAGTCCCCTCGAAAGCTTGTGAGTATATTATCAAATAAATAGGTTGGACTAAAACCTGGTGTTGTCAGACTTTTTACTGTGTTTACGCCAGTCCAACGCCGGCATACCCACATCATGACTCATCGTTACACCAGAGGTACTTCGTTGGATATGAAGACCAAGGTATCAAAAAACATCAACTGTGTGACTCCCTACTTTAAATTCTGTTTTCAGCTTCTCAATTATCCTTTTCTCAAATTCTTCTGTGCCACCCCATGGGAAATCATCCACCTACATCACAAAAATTCCAGCTAATTTTTCGTTAGCCTTCTAGTAAAATATTGCTGGATCTGCTTTTAACTGGACACAGCCAGTCTTCAGCAATACAGATTGTACAGAGAAACACCAAAGCTTTGCTGCATCACAACCCACATAAGCATTTGTTCAATTTCTACAGATGTCCCCGTGTTTTACCTGCTTCTTTGGGTGGCCTCAAAAAAACTTTTCTCTGAAACATTTCACCCTGCAGAAATGCTGCTTTCAAATAAATTGACTTACACATCCAATTATTAGATGCTAGAACATCAAAAAAAATCAGTGTCACTTTCCTTGCTGTGAGTGAATCAACCCTAATGTCTCTCCCATCCAAATGTTCCTCATACAACGGGTGAGTGATCTGGCTTTAGCTTTATATGTCCCATCTTGCAAAACTTTCTCTGTGCAAAATGGGACAAAACAGGCTGCCCTTGGCCTGGTACCTCCTTATACACTGCAAACTCTTTCCAACTGTGCAGCTCTCTCTGTTTGGCCACTCTTATTTCCATGAGCTCCATTTTACTTGCAGCTGTCAATGCTTCAACTCCTATTCCTTTCATTGGTTTGATTCCTAGCCTCCCTCATTAAGCTCCAGCCTGTACTGCCGTGTCTGTTTCTATCAGGACTGCTACCCTCAGATTGCTGTTCTCTGTTGATACGACTGCGGTCACAAGTTTGTGACTTTTCTCTGGGTTCACAAATGCTTACTGTCTCACCCTCAGGACATAGGTTTCACTTTTTTTGCTTCGATCTGTCCACCCTATTTTCCCAATCTATACCTTTGGCTACTTGCCCTTCTTCTATATTTACGACATCTGGTGTTCAATCAGAAAATACTTTGCTTCTTATCTTGCTTCTAATTGGAAGTGACAAAGCGAATGCCATGCCTTGCTTTTTTTCCAGTATTGTGGTGACAAGGATCCACATTTCCACCTCTGACTTCTATTGCCGATATCGTTCACCATCTGAAAAGACAGGGGGACAATTAACCTCAGTTTGCTTCTACCTTCTGCCAGGGTTGTAGCACTTCTTTAAAAACAAACACCAAGTTACGATGGGTTTTCCTCTGCTACCAATGTTTCTTCAGAAGAAACTCTTCAAGTGCAGCTAATGAACATATAACAAGACTTAGCCCAACATATAAATCAAAGAAAGAGTTTAATAAAGAAACTTCATTACTCCCAATGTGGGGCCTCGCCCTGGGCCACTCCAAACTCCGCACAATTCCAAACAGGTTCTTATTTATAGTGAGTCAGCTGGTCAGCTGAGTATTATATCATTCTGTAATTGGCTCCATGGTTTACTGGGTCAGCTGACCCTCACAGCTTATCACTGATCACATTACATCGAATGCAAAGTTGTGATCTTACGTAAGTAAGGCAAGAGGGCAATTAACATGCGTTTGAGTCACTAACATAGGCATTGTGTTCTATAATACTGTGACCCAAGAAATGAAATGGTCTTAATGTTAAAACATCTCAAAAACGGTTATGGGTATGCATTAGGGACAGGCAATAAATGCTTGCCAGTCAGCATAATTGAATAAGAAAGATGACGCAAGCTGGAAAACCAATTGTGCTTGGTTCTGAATGTTTGTACAAGCATCGTCTAATTATCTAGGCAAGGGGGTGAAATTCTCATTCACGTATTCAGTATCATAAGATGCCACGTTTACCTATTCAGTAAATGATTCATTATACAAACTGAATAGAAACCATTGGAAATGATTTGGCACAAGCCCTTACCAAGCCATCACTTGTTCAATTTCTCAGAAATACAGAAGAAACTTCTTGCAAAAATGAGAATGAAGACGGCACACCACTGACTTGCTAGTGTGGAACAGCCTGGGCTGCACATAGAACTAAATGTTCACGTCACATATCATTCCCAGGAAACCTGATCATCCGCAGAAGGGAGGCAGGAGGTCAGGATATTGAATTTGATCAAAATGAATGATGGAGCAGATGCGAAGGGCCAGATGGTCTACTCCTGTTTCTATTTTCTATATTTCTACAGGATGCCGATGCAGCTAAAAGTCAAGAACATCTAATTAATAAGTCTAGGCCTCGGGATAGTCAAAACATTCAGGAGGATTAGTTGTGCAGACTCTTAAACAGAAATCCATTTCTTTGTGAAAACAGTTTTTGCAAACACCTTACTGTGCATATATTTTCACTCAGCGGATTGAAAATTATTTTGGAAGATAATTTGGATGTTCTGATTTCATTTTAAGGGAATGTGCAAATGAGCAAGTAACCAGACTGTAAAGTAGAATGTGAGCAGCAGTATGTGTTGTTAGGGATAGGAGGAGAATTAACCTAAACAGCACAGATTTCTCCTCACCATCCATCCGTAAACAGAAAGGATTATCAATTTGCTTCCCTCATTATAGGGTGACCTATTTCCCAACATCTGGGTTTTGATCTGATTTTCTATCAGTAATTTCACAGCAAACCTGAACTCAAAGGATTAGTTTATTAACGCACACCTGTGCTGTGAAAAGAGGGTTCACAAATCACCCTCCCCCCTTTGCATTCATAAAGTAAAATTGGGTTGGAGAAAATAAGTGGGGAGATCTTCGATTCCCATTTTCGGCAGGCAGGAATGATGGAGGAGGCAAAGAGCCAAACGGACTTTCCAAAATATCTTTGATGCCGGCCAGGTTTCCCTGACCCTCACCAATAACATAACTGGGATCCCGAATTTAAAAGTCCGGATCCCCATTTACATCTAATCATTAGTGCAGATCAGGGATATATGTATGATAGTCCCCCCTTGTTGAACTGTCCATTCCCGCGCCTTAAGGGCACATCAACATGAATCACGACAGGTTCCCGCATGATGTGCACCCGGCAAACAGAATTAAAGCCCATGTTGCAGGAAGGGTCATGTTTGGGCAGTACACTAGAACTGCTTCAGCGCTTCTCCTGGCACAGTGAGGGTACTGCCCCTGGTACTCTGTGCCGGATGACTGTCAGTGAGCAGTGCCGGGGGGGGGAATCCATGTGAGAATTCCATGAAGGCGGTACTGGATGTTTTGTGTCCAAGGGAGCATGGGGGAAGGTGGTAAGATCCGTGTGTGTGTCTATGCCGAGGTGGGGGGGGCAGCATTCAGTGGTGGGGTCCCTTTTTGCTATTTTTATCTTTTTTACATCATCTTTAGAAATGGTGCCCCAATCTTTCAAGAGCCTAAGTTGCTGGGACACGTCCCTTCACGAGTGTCTAAAACTATGGCAAGAGAAACACTCTGAGAAAAAGATCGGAAAATTCCAGCCAAGGTTTTGTGTAGGGACATCTTCAAGAAAATTGGTTCGCATGAGTCCAGATCCAGAATCAAATCCAATGAGGTGTTTCTTCTTGGAGATTGGTGGGCCGAAAACACATGCTGGATAATTCATTTTTCTGCTGTTGTTTGTTGACTTCATGCAATGGGACACACAGGTGAATTGGTCCTGTGGGAGATAATACAGAGTTTCCAGCAGAAGCAGTGAAGCTGGGGGTCAGATGTCAAAGCTGGGCTAGAGCTCCTTGTCCTTGAGGCTGCCAGCCAGATGATAAAAATGCAGAGATTTGTAGTCCAGAGGCTCATATCACATGACTCATACCTCTCCATTCTTACTTTGACAAAGGAGATGTCTCCTTTGTCTGGATCTGTGAAACTGTTAAATGTCTCAGCCTTTAAGAATTCAAATTAAGGTTTCAGGGCCCTTTGTCTTAGCAGACAAGAAGACTCCTGTTGACCTGTTTGGATTGTGAAATATAGATGGTCTTTATATAGTTTCAATTTGACCAATCCACAGGGGGCCATTAGTGGGTCTTTGGGTATAATGTTCTGTGTGCTTCCCCAATATTGCCAATTGGCTTCTTCTGCTTGTGGTCATAGACACACATAGATTGAGTCATTTTAGGCTTTTATTCACTTTGAAAGTTAACAATAATAATTTTCAATTATATAAAAAATATAGTATTATTATATACATATTATTATTATATACCTATTGGGAATAGAGGGCCTTGGAACAGAACACGGAGTGCACATGTGAGGTGCAGAACAAGCCTTGGTACAGGCATTAGAGTGATGGGTTGGAGCAAGTACTATAGCGGGTACTGGAGTTGGTGCAAAGAGCGGACCTTGGAGTGGTCATCAGAGCAGGTAAGTGTGAGAGAGAGGAGTGGAGTGTAAGAGAGGGAGGGGTGAGCGTGTGAGAGAGAGGGGGTGTGTTTGTGGGAGAGAGAGGGTGTGTGTAGAGAGGAGATGAGCATGTAAGAGAGGCATTTGTGTGAGAGAGGGGTGAGTGTGTGAGAAAGGGGGGTGAGTGTGTGAGAGAGGGGGTGAGTGTGTGAGAGAGGGGGTAAATGTGTGAGAGAGGGGGTAAATGTGTGAGACAGGGAGTGTGTGTGTGAGAGGGGGGAATGTGTGTATGAGAGAGGGGGTGAGTGTGTGAGAGAAGATGTGTGTGTGAGAGGGTGTGTGTGTTTGAGAGGGAGGAGAGGTGAGTGTGTGAGAGAGGGGGGTGTGAGAGAGGGGGTGAATGTGTGTGTGAAAGGGGGTGAGTGTGTGAGAGAGGGGGTGAGTGTGTGAGAAAGGGGGTGAATATGTGAGAGAGAGGGTGAGTATGTGAGAGAGTGGGTGATCGTATGGGAGAGGAGGTGAGCATGTGAGGGAGGAGGTGAGTGTGTGAGAGAGAGGGGTGAGGGTGTGAGAGAGGAGGTGAGTGTGTGAGAGAGAGGGGTGAGGGTGTGAGGGAGGGGGTGAATGTGTGTGAGAGAGGGGGTGAGTGTATGAGGGACTGGGTGAGTGTGTGAGAAAGGGATGAATGTGTAAGTGAGGGGGTGAGTGTGTGAGAGAGGGGGTGAGAGTGTGTGAGAGAGGGGGTAAGCGTGTGAGAGGTGGTGAGTGTGTGAGAGAGAGGGCATAAGCATGTGTGAGAGAGGGGGTAAGTATGTGAGGGGTGTTAATGTGTGAGAGAGGGGTTGAGTGTGTGTGAGAGTGGGTGAGTGTGAGAGAGAGTAAGTGTGTGTGTGGGAGGAAGTGAGTCTGTAAGACAGGGAGTGAATGTATGAAGGGGGTCAGAGTTTGTGTGTGTGTGTGTGTGTGTGTGTGTGTGTGTGTGTGTGTGTGTGTGTGTGTGTGTGTGTGTGTGTG
The DNA here is from genome assembly GCF_965287045.1 of Carcharhinus amblyrhynchos. NCBI lineage: Eukaryota > Metazoa > Chordata > Chondrichthyes > Carcharhiniformes > Carcharhinidae > Carcharhinus > Carcharhinus amblyrhynchos. Next base: position 54,521,226 of record NC_137332.1, read on the forward strand.
TGTGTGTGTGTGTGTGTGTGTGTGTGTGTGTAAGCCCCCAAAGTGGGTACTACTTCTAGCGGTTAATGTTAAGGGGCCATGGTAGGATGGGTTGACCAAGATTAACATGAGGGGTCCATTTAGCTGCGGAATGTATTTATGACTGTGTACCTCTTCCTAATTGCTAATATGTAGATATAGCTAGAAAAACCTTCTTTACATTTGTTTTCTGTCTTCATACTTAGTTGTGGTAAAAAAGGAGCATCAGCATTATGAGAATGCTTGGGGCGTATACATGTGGGGCGTCACTAGGGGTTTGGGAAACTCTATTCTTGCCCTTTTGAAACTAGAGAAGAAACTGTGTTTCTTTAAGGAGACACTTTGCTCCCACAGTGAGATTCAGTGATAAGCAACATACTGGGCATTTGCTGTGTAATTATTCAAGGTGTGTTTGAACGATGTGAACCTGAGATAATGTACAGGCTCGACAAGCTGTGCTTTTCACTGTTGTTAGCTATATTTATCACTGCTGCTGTGATTACCTTCTATACTGAGTGACTAATGTCTGGACCCCTCCTTAAGTTGGCTGCTGCACCTGCACACCTCTGCTTTTTTCAGAAGGCTTAGGATTGCAAATTGATGACATGTTCACATTCCTCAGCATGCATTCGTAAATGTGGAAAACAGAGCGCAGTGTATTTAAGTAAGAAGAAAAGAACATCTTGTTACAGCTCTTTGATTTCACAATTACTGAACTATAAACTTCAACAATACAAGAATTTCTAGTTTATCTGGTTTATGTTGGTGTTGCATGCCTGTTCAATGTGAGGTAGAGGCGGCATGATGGCACAGTGGTTAGCACTGCTGCTTCACAGCGCCATGGACCCAGGTTTGATTCCCAGCTTGGGTTACTGTCTGTGCAGAGTTTGCACGTTCTCCCCATGTGTGTGTGTGGGTTTTCTCTGGGTGCTCCGGTTTCCTCCCACAGTCCGAATGACGCGCTGGTTAGGTGTATTGGCCATGCTAAATTCTCCCTCAGTGTACCCGAACAGGCACCAGAATGTGGCAACTAGGGGATTTTCACACTAACTTCATTGCAGTGTTAATGTAAGCCTTACTTGTGACATTAATAAATAAACTGTTAAGCATAAGGCTGTTAAATTGCTGTCACATTATGTTCAAATTTTACTTGCTGAGGGGGTGGTGGGATTCTTTGGCTCTGTTCACCGCTGCTGGGAATCCTGATGTCCCGCTGAATGGGGCATCAGGACCAAAGCAGGATTCCCGACTGCCATCAAATCCATTGGCATTCATCGGGCCATCCCATTGGCCTTGATCAGGTACCTGCCCAGACTGGACGGGAATCCACTCATTATACAGAGCTGCTCATTATAATATCACTAGCTGATCTTTTCATGAGCTATCGGACAATGTGTAGTACTGACGGCTCCACATTCACAGGGACATGGTGCAGCACCAGTGCCAGGTTCTCACACAAACCTGGCACCAATAGGAGGAGGAAGATACCCAGTCCCGATGGCTGTGAAAGTCACGGCTGTCCTGAACTTTTTTTCCCACTGGTACATTTCAGGCTTTGAGTGGGGATCTCTCAATCTTCCATACACAGATCCACTCAATGGGTGACGGTTGACCTTAATGCCCAGGTATCAGACAACATCATCTTCCACCTGGACTAAGCCCACCAGGATGCCTGGGCTGCGGGATTCCGTGCCATCATTGGGATGCCTGCGGTTCAGGTGTACCCATGTAGCCCTGTGAGCACCATCTCGACAGGAAGTGCCCTTCATTAACAAGAAGGATCCACTCCCTGAACATCAGCTGATGTGCAGCCACCAGCTGAATGTTGTGCACAATACCCTGGGAGTGTGCACCACGCTTTCAACCTGGGGCACTGCAAATTCCCCCGTGCCCTCAATAGTAGCTCATGGTTGAAGAGTTAGCTAGTGGACATCAAGAGTTACCTGCTAAGGTCATGGCTAATGACACCTGGGTGGAGGTCCCAGCCTGAGGTGGAGACCGACTACAACAAGGCTCACTCTGCAAACAGGAATGTCATTGAGTGGTGCATAGGCCTCTTACAAGGTAAGATATGGTTCCTTTGTTGGGGCCACTCTACATTACAGCTCCCAGAGAGTTATTCAGATCGTGCTGCTGTGTACTGCATAACTTGGTGCAGCAGCAGGGCGACATGATGAAGGTGAAGGAGGAACAGGCAGAGGAGGAGCCTGGGGAGAACCTGGAGGAGGCCATGGGCTATAGTCAGGATTGTGACATGCCAACGGATCAGGAAGACCCTCATGGCTTCCAGATTTGCCTCCCAGGAGTATCATTGTCTGGTAGCTCAATCGCCAGCCACCCGCCACTCCCTCCCCCCACTTACCCCCAGACATTTCTTTCCTTAGACCCTCATCTTCCCTCTTGTCTCAGTCTCTCATTGCCCCTTCCCTTAGTTCCTTTCCTCCCCCTTTCCTCAGTCCCTCATCTCTCTCTCCCAGTTTCCTCAGACCCTCTTCTCTCTTCCCCTTTCCTCAGTCCCTCATCTCCCCCTTCTTCATTTGCAGGAGGTCACGTGGTTAAAGGTACATTGGACTCTCAATTCCTTGGGGCTTCTGACCTTACATTGTGCTACAACTCGTTCTGGGGTCTCCCTGCCATTTCCAATGCCCTCTCCTCAAAGGGGATGAGGACGCATAGCTTAGGCATGCCCCTACCCATCTTCTACTGCCCCCTCCTGTTGTGGGCTAACTTGTCCTATGGAGACACAATGAGGGCATTCTGAGGGCTCCTTTGAAGGTGAGATGCCAGATATTGGGAATGAGAGTGATTTATCTTTTTAATACTTAAAAAAAGGACAAAATATGTTTAAATTCTTGTCCTGATGCTATTAATAGCATTCATGGTCTGATACAGACAATGCAATGTGGGAAAAATGCAAAGTGGTGCGGCAATTGTTCTCTTCTGTTGAGAATAAATGAGAATGCAAAAAATTCAAGGGAAATGTGAAATAGACAAAGGCTCATGGCCCAACCAATCTGCTTATTTTCCAAGTTAATGTACCCCACAAACAATACATCAGATCCAAGCTCTGCAGTCCAACCCCATCAATCATGAACAGTGATTGATAATTGAACAACTGATGACAGAAGGAGGTTTATCCTCCATCATGGCAGACTCTGGAATTTGAGTGTCAAAGACAAGGCTGAAGCATTTTCAACCATCTACAATCAGAAGTGTCAAGTGGATGATCCATCTCATACTCCTCTGGAGGTCCTCAAGATCACTGATGTTAGTCTTTAGCCAATTCCATTTGCTCTGTGTGGTATCAAGAATTACATAATGTTGGAGTGGCCATGGGTCCCAACAACATCCTGGCACTAGTGCTGAAGCTTTGTGCTCCGGAAGTAGCTGTTTCAGTCCAGCTATAATCTAGCAACTATCTGACCATGTGGAAAATTGCTCACATATGTTCTGTTCACAAAAAGCAAAGGAAATCCAATCCAGCCAGTTCTCTGCCCATTGGACTTCTTTCGATCATTAGTAAAGTGTTGGATGCTGCCGTCGCCAATGCTATCAAATGGCACTTATTCAGCAATAACATGTAGCCAATGTTCAACTTTTGTTCCACCAGGGCTACTTGGCTCCCACCCTTAGAACCTTGGTTCAGACATGGAATGAAGTAAGGCTGTGACTGCCTTTAGCATCAAGGCAGCATTTGACTGATTGTAGCATCAAAAATCCCTAGTAAAATTGAAGTCAGTGGGGATTATAGGATTTATTAATGCTTTCATAGTGAAGGTGCTTCTAGGTAGCAGTGGTTATTATATGATTGAATTTCACATTCAGTTTGAGAGAGAGAAAAGTAAATCTAATATCAATATTGTAAACATAAAAGGGGCAACCATGAGAGCATGAAAGCCAACCTTAACCCAGATAAGAGGGATGGACAGAATATAAAAAAGGACAAAGAATGAGTAAAAGCTTAATAAGAATGGAGATGGTAATATAAAAGAGAACGCTAGTTATAAATACAGAGACAGGTCGTAAGAGTTTCTATAGATTTTTAAAAAAGAAGAGTTAATAGAGTGAATTCAGTCCTATAGAAAGTGAGTCTGGGAGTTAATAATGGAATGTAAGGAGATGGCAGATGAATTGAACTCATATTTTGCTTCGTCTTCACTGTAGAGTATACAAGTAACATTCCAGAAATAGCTGTAAATCAAGAAATGGAAGACAGGGAGGAACTCAGGAAAATTACAGTTGCCATGGAAGTGGTAATGAGTACATTGTTGGAGCTGCAGTGTGACAAGAGCCCAGGTCTTGATGGTCGTGATCCAAAGCTCTGAAAAGAAGTGGCTAGTGTCTAAAACCCAGCTGATGTTATCTGCGAGGACCTGGAACATCGCTTCTTGATGGTGTATAATTCTGTTTACAGGAATGATGTAAGAAGTTATGTGCAAGAGCCTGTGAAAAAGTAACCAGCCCAGTTTAACACTTATTAAAGGCTACTTATTACAATAAAGAAAAGGCTCATATACATGAGCAGGACTATAACAATCTGAGATAGTTACATATAAGAAGCAGCTAAATGCACTCACACAGTTTATGTGGAAATTACCATTTTTGATCCACAGTTCATTTACAAGATCTGAAGTTTTTCAGGACTTCCCTTTTCCCAAAGAACATCCACTTTAATAGATCTATAAATAAAAGCCAGCTTATAGTTAAAACACTGAACATGATTGAGGAATTATTCTGGGAGATATTTCTTGGTTCAGCAAAGATATAGTTTCAACTGCCTCCACCAAGGTTTCTTCCATCTGGCCTGCTAGCTGGAAAACCACTTAGAGGCTGTGATGTGGAATCTGCTTCTCTGCTTTCACAGAACGTTGGCAATTATACTATTTTTCCCTCTGTGGATCTCACTGTGTATTTGCTGTCTGTCCCCTCAACTTCTGTGATTCTAAAAATGACCATATTCATGTCTCCCCTTGATGGTTCTATCATTGAACTAAGATATTAATTAGCAGGGCAATGTGTCTAAAAACTGTTAACCTCTTAACTGGGAGGCTCACATCTTGTGAAATGTCTTTTGAAATGATAATGGCTTCTAACCTGTGAGTTTTGTTACATTCTTGGTATTGCTTGTTACTGGGCATATTCATGATACTAATGAGATAGCTAATGCATTGGCTTTGATTCTCCAAAATTCCCTATATTATATTAAGGAAGGTTTCATTAAATTGGAAAATAACAAATGTAATTTTTTTATTCAAAAAGGGATAGAGGCAGAAAGCAGGCAACAACAGGCCAGTTAGCCTAACATGCTAGAGGGAAAATTATATAAGCTGTTATTAAAAATATTATAGTAGGACAGTTAGAGAAAAAAAATCAAGGTAATCAGGCGGAGTCAGCATGGTCTTGTGGAAGGGAAATCATGTTTAACCAATTTATTGGAGTTCTTTGAAGAAGAAATATTGTAAAAACCCATCTTATTCCATAATTTTCTTGAGGAAGGAAATCTGTCATCTTTACCTGGCCTGGACCGTAAGTGACTCCAGATGAACAGCAATACAGTTTACTCTTAACCATCTTTTGAAATGGCCTAGCAAGCCATTCAGTTCGTGGGTAATTAGGATGGGCAACAAATGATGGCCTTGCCCGTGACAATGTGGAGATACCAGCATTGGACTGGGGTAAACACAATAAGAAGTCTTACAACACCAGGTTAAAGTCCAACAGGTTTATTTGATAGGAAATGCCACTAGCTTTAGGAATGTTGTTCCTTTGTCAGGTGAGTGGAGAGTTCTGATCAGAAACAGGGCATATAAAGGCACTCACGGTTTACACATATTGCAATGCTAAGAAGCCAGTGAAAAACACGGGAATTCATAAGAATGCATTACTATTGTAAAACAGTCAAAAACCTGTGGAAAGAATGAGACAAAAGAAATGACCTTCAAAGATTCATATGAAGATTGTTTAAAAAAAGATTGATGAGGTGCATTAAATAAAATGTTTTTGTGGTTTTGCGGTCTACAATTGACAATGCCAGCCTGTTTCAATGCACCACAGAGATAAAGTCTATGGTTAGGATTTTCCAGACCCATTGCAGTGGAATCCACCTTTGGGGATTTGGCAGCCTGGCCAAAAATTCATTGGCTACTGTGGGAACAGATGAGTAAGAAGTCTCACAACACTAGGTTAGAGTCCAACCAGTTTATGTGATAGTAATAACAAGCTTGTGAGATTACTATCAAATAAACTGGTTGGACTGTAACCTGGTGTTGTGAAACTTCTTACCTTATTTACCCCAGTCCAATGCCGGCATCTCTACATCATGGAACAGATGAGCCCAGTGGTGGATGGGCTGAAAATCCTGCCTTGTCTTTAGGAAGCCAAAATACAGCCACATAAGAACAGAAACATCGGTCAGCCATCCTTAGGACAAAAATTATTGTGTTTACCACAAACTCCCTTTAATGATTGAGACAAAAGTCACCCTAAAGAAATATATTGGATTGTGAGCATAATCCTCTTCAAATCAATATTTATTTGAAAATCCAGTTAATAGTTAAGGTGGATTTAGACATCAGCTGGAACACACTGGCGGGATCTCCTGCTCCTGCCGATGGCTCAGCCCTACAATGGAGCTCACAGCAGTGAGGTGGGCATTCAATGACAAATCCCATTGACACCGGCTGGACCAGTGGATTCTACCGCCAGCTGACTCCTACAGCCGCAAAACACATGGTGGGTTGCGCAGTAAATCCTGCTGTTGTACATCAATTTAAACTATAATAGTCATGTTATAATTATCTTTGATTGACTAAGCTAATACTCGATATTAACGGAATACAGAATTAAATATTTACTTCTCTTAGAATAATCACCTGACTCGATGGGCCGAAAGGCCTCTCCTGCCCTGTAGTATTCTGTGATTCTATTGTCTGCATGAATGAAGTGATTCTTTCTAAGTACCATAAACGCTATGCTATAATATTCATTGCTATCATATAATCTATAATTGACTCTTATAAAAAGTATTCATAAGCAAGTACAAGAGAGTTGTAGCTTCATACTTAGATCCTCACAAGCTTACATATAGTTAACAATACCATAGAATTCCTAAGTATACCAAGTGATCGTACTGGTAAACTTAAAGAGTTGTTCCAGCTATAACATACCCATAAAAATCTTGAGAAAATTTTGCTTGTTTGCAAACTCCCTAAGAGGGAAGGCAAATGGACTATAGGCTTTTATTTCAAAGGGAATGGAATATAAAAGTAGGAAAGTCTTGTGAAAACTATACAAGGCGCCAGTTAGGCCACATTTTCATGTCATCGAAGGGCCCTATAATAACTTATTTAATTCTTCTGCCATTTCCAGATTCCCCCTTATTTTTTCGCTAGTCTCATTCCATAAGGGCCTATGTTCACTCTCGCCCTTTACATACATTGAAACTCTTGATGCCAGTTTTTATATTACCTGCTAGTTTATCCTTATGGTTTATTTTCTCCTTTTTTTTTAGTTCATCTTTTATTGGTTTTTAAAACTTTGCCAATCCTCTGGCTTACCGTTAATTTTTGTCTCATTACGTGTTTTTTTCTTTCAGTTTAATACTAACCTTAACTTTGGTGGTTAACCAGGGCTAATTTATTCCCTTCCTAAGAGCTTCCTCTCTGGAATATTTCATTGTTGTGAGTCATGAATTATTTTCATAACTGTCTGCCATTGTTGATCAACTATCTTTCCTACTAAGCTCCTTTCCCAGTTTGTTCCAGCATGGGGGCACAGTGGTTAGCACGGCTGCCCCACTGCTCCAGGGACATGTGTCCAATTCCCGGCTTGGGTGACTATCTGGGTGGAGTTTGCACATTCTTCCCATGTCTGCTCTGTAGAAGACTGCAAAAAACTACAAGTGGCCTTGAACAAAGCCCTATCCATCACACAAACCAGCCTCCCATCCATTGACTCTATCTACACTTCCTCCTGCCTCAGTAAAGCAGACAGTATAATCAAGGATCCCACATACCCCAGGCAGACCCTCTTCCACCTTCTTCTGTCAGGAAAAAGATACAAAAGTCTGAGGATATGTATCAACGGACTCAAGAAAGAGCTTCTTCCCTGCTGCCATCAGACTTTTGTACGGACCTACCTCGTATTTTGTTGATATTTCTACACCCTAGCTATGACTGTAATACTACACTGCACTCTTTCCTTTCCTTCCCTTTGTACAGTATGCTTTGTCTGCATAGCATTCAAGAAATAATACTTATCAGTAGATAATAATACATGTGACACTAATAAATCAAGTCAAATCAAAAAATGTGGGAAGAGACTATAAGCCAACATAAATGGGAATCTAAAAGTCTTCTATTGACATATAAATAGTAAAAGAGTGGAAAAAGGAGAAGGGCTGATTAGGGACAAAAAGAAGAGGATTTACGTATGGATCTATATATAAGGTCACCATTGCAGCTGCCTCAGAAAAGCAGTCAGCATAATTAAGGACCCCACTCACCCTGGACGTTCTCTCTTCCACCTTCATCCGTCAGGAAAAAGATACAAAAGTCTGAGGTCCCAGACCAGCTGACTCAGGAACAACTTCTTCTCTGTTGCCATCAGACTTTAGAATGGATCTACCTCACAATAGGTTGATCTTTCTCTACACCTGAGCTATGACTGTAACACTGCACTCCGCACTCTCTTCCTTCTTTTTATATGAATGGTGTGCTACCTCGTATTGCTATTTCTACATCCTAGCTATGACTGTAACACTACACTGCACCCTGTCCTTTCCTTCCCTTTGTACAGCATGCTTTGTCTATATAGCATACAAGAAACAATACTTTTCACTGTATACTAATACATGTGACACTAATAAATCAAATCAAAGTATACAGAGGATATGCCTGAGGTACTAAGTACTTTGCATCTGTCTTCACCAAGGAAAAAGATGCCATCAAATACATACTGGAGGAGGAGATAGCTGAGATAGTGAGTGGGTTAGAATTGATAAAGAGGAGGTGTAGAAAGGCTATGTGTAATTAAATTTGATTAATCACCAGGAATGGATCAGATAGTTCTGAAGATACTGAGGGGAGTAAGAGTGGTGATTGCGCAAGCACTGGACATAATCCTTCAATTCTTCTTAGACACAGGATGGAGCCAGAGGACTAGATAACTGCAGATTCAACAACCTTGTTCAAAAAAGGTGTATACGGATAAACCCAGTGATGAGGCCAGCGATGTCTCTGTGGGGGCCAGCAATGAGGCCAGTGATGTGTGTGGGTAAGGAGGAGGGGGTGTGGGGGGGGCAGCAATGCGTGTGGGGGGGTTGTAAGGGCCAGTGATGAGCCCAGCAATGTGTGGGGGAGGGTTGTAGGGGCCAGTAATGAGGCCAATCAGTTCGATCCCTGTGATGGGAAAACCTTTAGAACTGACAACCAAGGCAAAATTACCAATCACTTGGACAAATGTAGACTAATTAATGAAAGCCAGAACAGATTTGTTAAGGGAAAATCACGTTCATTTAATTTGAGTTTTTCAATAAGGTAATAGTGTTGATGAGGGTAATGTGATCGATGTACATGGATTTTCAAAAGGCCACGTAACAGGTTGTCTGTGATGTTGAGGTCCATAGAATAATTGGGACAGTGACGTCATGGAAACAAAAACTGGCTGAGTGATAGGAAAGAGAGTGAAATCCTAAGCGCATTCTCTCCGTCCAGGAGAATGGTGGTGGCCCACACTCAAATTGCGGAGCATTTGATAAAACATGATTCACGCTGGCAAGATTATGTTTTTGGATTTTGAACTAACCTCATTGGTGGAATGATGTGGAATGAGCAGGGGAAGGGCAGGCAGCAATATAAGTGCATCAGCATATGATCAGCGAGCACTCACACTGGATATTGAGGCCACACTGATTATTAAGCTGGCATCGGGGTGATATCACTGGACATGATGGCTTGAACAGCCCTCTGATTCTATGGCTGCAATTCTCCCAGAGGTGCTGAATTCGCTGGAAAACTGTTCTAACTCCCAACTGTTTTCTCAGTTCAGCTTCTCACCTGAATCTCTGCACTCTGTGCACTGCAGAGATCCCAGTTGTGAATTGCATTAAAAACCTAGGGGAGCGGGGCCTATTCACGCCAAACAGCCTAAAATCGGAAGGATGAGCAAGAACCCGTGCATGCGCACATCGCTGGGAGATCACTGACACGAGGTCCCGGCATTCAAATGTCTGCCACCCAACTCCCCCACAGAGACATTGCTAGCCTCATCGCTGGCCCCCATAACCCCCTCCCCACACACATCGCTGGCATCATTACTGTCCCCTCGACCCCACCTCACCCACCCACACACATCACTGGGTTCATCGCCGGTCTCCCACAAACCCTTCCCCACACGTCATGGCCTCATTGTTGGCCCCTCCCCACATCCCCCCCCCGCCCCCCCCCCCCCCCCCCAACACCCCCGAGGCCTCTGGGCACCCCAAGGGAGGAGGAAGGGCTTGAGACAGGGTCTTCCACCCAGAAGATCCTGGACACCCAGAGACCTTCTGATTTCCCCCCCTTCTTCACACCAGGGTATCAGGGTCAGCGAGTTGAACCGGGTGTCATCAAAGCAGCACCATCCGCAAGTCAATCAGCGCCTTCCAGGTTCCGGCCACCCAGGGGACTTCCGTCAACAGCATCACAGGCAATGGGGTATGCATCACAGCTGGACACCTACACCTCCGATGTGCATCCTGGGGTAGCACCGAGAAGAAGCAGTAGACAGCACAAAGTTAGAAAGTTGTAGTTCACTAGAGGGCATGGGTGAATGTCAGCATTAGTCAGGGTTTGGTAATCATTTACATTAACAACAGAATAAACTGTTAATTGCACATCATGCTGTGACTAATGTGTCTCTGATTATCTTTCCCACCCCCATCCACTCACTCAGTGTTCCCGGCTCCCAAACATAGAGGTGCTGGGAGATCTCATTGAGACGTATAAGATGATGAATGGGATGGATAGGATAGAGGTGGAGAGACTCTTCCTGCTCAGAAAGGACAGTAGGACTAGGGGGCACAGCCTCAAGATAAAGGGGGGGCGGTTTAGAACGGAGTTGAGGAGGAACTTCTTCACTCAAAGGGTGGTGAATCTCTGGAATTCTCTGCCCGTTGAAGTGGTGGAGGCTGCCTCGCTAAATATATTTAAGACGCGGGTTGATGGGTTTTTGATAAGAGAGGGGATTAAGGGTTATGGGGAGAGGGCGGGAAAGTGGAACTGAGCCACGACAGATCAGCCATGATCTTATTGAATGGCGGGGCAGGCTCGAAGGGCTGGATGGCCTACTCCTGCTCCTATTTCTTATGTTCTTATGTTCTACCTGTTTAGCCTTGCAGACTCAACCCATGTTTCATAGTGCCTGCTCTACCTTCCCCAACATCCACCAGACCCTTGGTGCAAGTGCCTTCCCCGGCCAAAAAACATGTGTCTCCAACCCTTACAGCTACGTGGGCCAGGATGGCAGCATGCATTCGGAGTACAGGTAGGAGTCAGACTTGAATTGCGCCAGGGGCAGGATCACAGTGTGCACGACAGCGAGTCGTCATCATCCACCAGCCTTCAACTTGCAATCATTGGCAGCCCAGGCACATTAATAGGGTCAGATGTTTCTGGGGTATAGGATTGTAGGATGACAGGAGCAGGGGGAGTGAGAAGTGGTGGTTTGAGGCCCCAGGTGGGTTTGGAGGGGGAATAGTGGCTGCACTTGCTCCTGGGTGGATATGTGGTGGTTGCAGCCCCCTCACTACACAGCACCAGCTAGGTGAGGCGGGCTGCAATCAAGGCATCACTCACTGCCCTTCCTTGCCGGACACCTGCCATTGCCGGCTGCTGTCTTTCCTCCAGTTCTTCACGTGGTGGGGCGCCCACCTCGCCCCCTCGCTCCCCTTCCTTGTTTTGCTCCAACTGGACTCCCTACTGCTGGATGATGTTGAGCAGAGCGCCGTTAGCGATGCGTGAAGCTCGCACAGGATCATACTGGAGGCCCCCCCACCCCCAGAGTGGTCCAAGGTTTTCAGCAGGCCAATGCACTGCTCAACAATGGACCGGCTGGTTGCAGGGGTCTCTTTGTAGCAGGTCTCCACCTTGGTCTGGGACCTCTACATAGGCATCATCATCAGCCATCACCTTAGTGGGTAACCTTTGTCACCCAGTAGCCATCCTGGGAGCTTGGGCTGGTCTTCAAAGAGCCCAGGGATATCTGACTGCTGGATCACAAAGCTGCCATGGACACACCCTGAGTGGCATACATCGACCTGCATGATCTTCAACCGATGGTCACAGATAATTTGAACATTCAGGGAGCCCTTCCTGTTTAAAAATTGCTGCGGCCCTGCATGGGGGGCCCACAAGGTGATGTGCGTGCCATCCACTGCGCCCTCACATTCAGGATCCTGGTGATGGCTGCGAAGCCAAGAGCCTGGGCTCCCTGCTGTGCACGGCCCACATCAAAATCAATGAACTATTCTGCCCAGGCATATAGGGCATCTGTGACTTGCCACACATATCTGTGCACGGGGGCCTGGGAGATCCCAGCTAGGTCGCCACTGGGAACCTGGAATGACCTGGAGGCACAGAAATTGAGGACTGCTGTCACCTTCACATCCACAGGGGATGGGTGACCACCTCTCCCCTCAGGTGCCAGATGTGAGAGCACCTTACAAATATGTCACACTGTGGTGTTGGAGAGCCACAGTGGGCTCTCCGAGAAGGCCTCGAAGTAATTGTGGGGCCTGTACCTCCTCCGCCTCTGTGCACCCTCTCGGGAGCCTGCTTATCCACTTCCTGGCCCTCAGCAGCAGCCCCCTGCCCTCCTTCCTGAGGATCTAGTAGTGGCTGCTCTTTGCGATGGTCTCCCCACACCAGCCACCTCCTGAGCCGCCTCCTCTTCCTCCTCCTCTGCCCCTACTGCCACCAACATGGCCAGCTCCCAATCGAGCAAACTGAGATCCATCTGCACAGTGAGGAGCACAGAATGATGGATTATTATCATTGGCTGCATAGACCCAGCACCACCCCAATCCCTTACTTGGGCCAGCATCCCCACTTATGGGAGCTGGCAGCCCCACACAATCCATGGTGCCATGCATGGCCTGATTAGGGTTGTATGAGATTAGCATCATGACAAATGCTGGCACAGGTTATGCAGGTCGGTGTGCCGACATGGGGAATGCGCACCTTTGCGCGATTGCTACGTGTGCAACTGCAGTGTCTGTTGCAGGCACGTGTTGCTGGTCCGTGTCACAGGGCAGGGACAGACTGCAAAGCAGCACCAGATGTGTTGCCCAGTGACAGCAGATTCCACGCAGTCCATGTCTGAACCTCTGCACCCCGGCCTGCAGCAGCACCTGCTTCACCTGGTTAGGCCTCAGTCGGCACATGGTGACTCCACCCCGGAACACCACCTCCGGAGGAAAGACAGCAGCCGGCAATGGCAGGTGTCCGGCAAGGAAGGGCAGTGAGTGATGCCTTGATTGCAGCCCGCCTCACCTAGCCGGTGCTGTGTAGTGAGGGGGCTGCAACCACCACATATCCACCCAGGAGCAAGTGCAGCCACTATTCCCCCTCCAAACCCACCTGGGGCCTCAAACCACCACTCCTCACTCCCCCACCCCGGAACACCAGCACTCAGTCAAGTTCCTGACCACACCCTGCAGGAAGACTGCAAAGTGCCCTGGAGGGGCAGCCATCAAGGCTGTCTCCCACGTTGTGCTCCTGTGCTGCCCGTCGGGGGTGGGGGGGCAGTGTTGAGTGGGAGCCCTCAAGACTGCTTCCCACGGTGCGTGACAGTGCTACCTGGCGGAGAGGGAGTGGGGAGCGGGACTCCCTGACCGAACCTCACCCACAGAACTGTGAGGAAATAGAAGCACCCCCCTGCCCCCCACAACATCCCCCCCCCCCGATATCACTGATCGATGGGACAACACATGAAGGCAGCAGGAGGAAGACCACTAGGTATCTCCAGGGTCTGCCTGTAACATCCCCCACGGTCCTCTAGCAGCGCTTACTGCCAGCTGAAGACTGCCACGCCAGATGGCAACTTTTAAATACCTGCTCTGATTCACGCCAAAGTGGTAGGAGGCGCAGATGTGGGCAGAGATTGCCGTGTGGAACCCGATAATGGCTTGTAAAGGTATGTAAACTCATGTTAAACAGTGGCCTGCCTGTTTTCAGTGAATTCCCGGCGGTGCCAATTTTCTCCAGCTGGGAGATTTGTGTGGGTCATAAAAGCTGTTGGGAAAACCGCAAAATGGCCAAAATGTGTATCTCCCACCCCGACCTGCCAGAAAAGTTGCGGGTCACAACGGGAGAATCGCAGACCTAATTTCCCAACGTCAAGAAACTGATTTTTGACTTCCTGTCAAATCTTGCTTCTCTGTCTATCACAATTCTTACTGCAGTAGGGAGTGGAAAACTTCCAGCCCCCCACCCCCTTACACACACACACACACACACACACACACACACACACACACACACACACACACACACACACACACACACACACACACACACACACACACACACGACTGAAATCAAAATAGGTGTTTTAAAGCTCCTGTCGAGCCTGGCAATGGAAATAGACCCAGACACGAGATAACTTCAGGATCTCAGGAACCTATTATCATCATCGATAAGGTTGGTTCTTCTGAGGCAGCCCTAGAGAAGCAGGGTCTCAGACAAGAGTGACAATGTCAGAGAGAGAGAGAGACAAAAAAAGACAGAGATAGACCAAGTCAAAGAGACAGACACACAGAGAGAGAGACACAGCTACAGAGAGAGAGAAAGTGAGGCTTAGAGTGTGATAGAAAGAGAGATGAAGAGAAAAGAGGCAGTGTCAGCAAGAGAGAGAGATACACAGAGAAAGACACACAGATATATTATACATAGAGGGAGTGAGACAGGCGGGGAGTGAGATAGAAAGAAACAGAGACAGAAACAGAGAGACAGAGAAAGAGAGACTGAGTCAGAGACTGAAAAAGTCTGCCCGAGGTCAACAGACCTTTCCATGGTCTGCCCTTTGCCTGCTACAATATCTGTGGTGGGTGGGAAGTTAAAATTTGCCCATGTGTCTTTCTCTCTTTGACTCTGTCTTGTTCTCTAACTCTGTCTCCTCCTACCTCACTCTCCATCTGTCTCATTCTCTCTCTCTATGTACCTGTGAGTGTCTCTCTCTGTCTCTCTCTTTGACTGTCTCTCTTTCTCTATCTCTCTTTGTCGCTCTCTCTGACTGTTTCTCTCTCTGTCTCTTTCTATCTCATTCTCAACCTGTCTCACCCTCTCTCTCACTCTATATCTGTGTGTCTCTCTCCCTCTGTGTCTCTCTCTCTCTCTCTGACTCAGTCTCTCTTTCTCTGTCTCTCTGTTTCTGACTCTGTCTCTTTCTATCCGCCTACATAAAATTCCACCCACAGGGAGAGGCACAGGTACGGACTTGGAGAAATAGAGAGCAAAACAGGCTGAGAGTGAGACAGAGATAGAGGGAAGAGAGACAAAGTGAGAGAGAGGCACAGTCAGGGAGAGACACACAAGGAGAGAGACAGAGTGAGACTACAAAAGAGACAGGCAGTAAATAAGAATATTTATGTAGATGGATCCTTGTTTCTGTCTGACGTGATGGATGGCATTTTCCGGCCGCACTCACCCCAAAACCGAAAAATCTGGCCGAAGTCAATGGACCTTTGCATGGTCCGTCTGCCCGTATGCTACGATTCCTGTGGTGGGTGGGACAGAAAAACCCCCCCCGCTCCCCCCCACCCTGTGACTTGATCAACTTGTCATATTTGAAAGACTGGGGCTTATAGATGGAGCATTCATGTCATGGGTCCTGTCAAGCAGCCAGTGAATCCTTCTACAACTTCCTGCTACCCAGTCTAGGGATGGGCAATGAATACTGGCTTAGTCTGTGACGCTCACATCCTGCAACCTAATAAAAAATAATCTCCAGAACGCCTAAGGTATAGTGGGTGAGGGAAACTGAAATGACACAAGAAGAGGAGGATGTAAAACATCTGTCATATATTATCTGATCAGGTCAATAACAATTGAATAAGCTGACATTTGAATTTTGTAATCACTTGCATCCATCAGGAATTTACCAAGAACTCACTTAAATCAGATCCTGATGTAGACTCATCTGATAGTAAATAAGAATGTTTCAGGACAGGGCTCCCTTCAATTTATTTTTCTCCCATTTCCTCCTCCATTCTCTACCCTGGAGTGTTTCCCCTCCTTTACCCTCTCATTTCAGCTTAGTGATCCAAGAAGATGTCTAGAAATGCAAGTAAGATAATTATAGAATCATAAATTACTTTACTGTCTGATCACATTGTCATTTGCTGTTAACCTCAACCTTAACAAATATGACCAAACAAGAATCAAAATGATTCATGAAGTCACTTTGAAGGATCGTTATTCTCAAATGTTTAGCTTGAAAATGCTTTGGAGAGATAAACATGGTAATGAGCTAAGCTGGAGAAGCAGCTATTTATATAATATACATGTCACATATCAGTGCTTCATACTGACAGTCAGTTTCTTGGGAGTTCCAATCCTCTCTTCTCTCCACTATTGGTGCCCAGTGTGCTGCTTTACAAATGGTGCTACTGTTTTGGTGTTTCTAGCTGCTGTGTATTGTGGGTGGGGATCTTGTTAGAATAGCAAATAGAAAGATGCCATTGAAGGACAGCCTGAAGTACATGCTGGTTAGGTGCATTGGCCATGCTAAATTCTGCCTCAGTGCACCTGAATAGACGCCAGGGTGTGGTGACTAGGGAGTTTTCACAGTAACTTCACTGCAGTGTTAATGTAAGCCTACTTGTGACACTAATAAATAAGCTTTAGCTTTAACGAGCTGGGAAAATAAATGGCAATGAGGGGGAAGTGGCACGGATGGACAGAAAGAAAGAGGCTGAATGATGAAGTGGTCAAGGAAGTAGAGAAGGGGAAATGTTTGGAATGAAGGAAAGGGAGAGGGAGAACTGGAATATGATACTGATCGACCACATGGCACCTTTAAATGTGGGGGACTGGGTTAGTTCCTGGCCTGTGTTGCCGTCCCAGGAAGGTGGGATAACACTAGTTTTGGCCAGTTCTCTTTCCTTTCTGTCTTCTTACTGTTTCCAGCTCTGCTTCAGAGACAGTTTTAAATTATTCTTCAAATATCCGGGGCACATTTAAAACTTTAAAGCTTGCCCTGTCCCTTTCCAACGCTGCACAGAATTTTCTATTTTCTAGGGATAATCCTCTGCAGAATGAGTCTGTATAGGATGAGATAGGGCAGCATAAGGCTAAGGAGCTCTTGCTTCAGTGCATAGAATTCCATGGCTTCTTTATTTTTATGTTAGGCATTTTATGTATGAGCGTGTCCCTTTTTTGTATATTACACCACTCTTCTTATGGATGTACCACTTTTTGTGCATATGGAGTCTTCATTACTGAATAGCCAATACAGTCTTCCCACTGATTTTAATATGTATATCTGACCCTTGCTTCTAAAGGACATCAATTATTGCAAATGCTCTACATTATATAAATGTATCATGCAATATAATAGACTTTATGATCTTGAATTTAGTATTTATGGGTGTGCAGCATATCATAACAGTTGGGATGGCACAGTGGCACATGGTTAGTACTGCTGCCTCACAGCACCAGAGACCTGGGTTCGATTCCCGGCTTGGGTCACTGTCTGTGTGCAGTTTACCCATTCTCCCCATGTCTGCGTGGATTTCCTCTGGGTGCTCCGGTTTCCTCCAACAGTCCAAAGATGTGAAGGTTAGGTGGATTGGCCATGCTGATGTGCCCCTTAGTAAAAAGTCTGACAACACCAGGTTTTAGTCCAACTGATTTATTTGATAGTAAACTCACAAGCTTTCGAGGGGATTCCCTCTTTGTCAGGTGAATGGAGAGTTCCGGCCTCTGACAGAGCATATAAAGCACAGACAGTTTACAGATTACTGATTAGAATGCGAATCGTTACACCTAACCTGCTGTTCAAGTCCTAAAGTGGCCGACAATGTGTGTGGAAGGAGCACTGATCACAGGTTAAAGAGATGTGTATTGTCTCCAGACAGCACAGTAAGTGAGGTTTTGCAAACCCAGGCAAGTCACAGGGGTTACAGATAGTGTGACATGAACCCAAGATCCCTGTTGAGACCGTCCTCATGTGTGTGGAACTTGGCTATCAGTCTCTGCTCAGCGACTCTGCGCTGTTGTGTGTCGTGAAGGCTGCCTTGGAGAACGCTTACCCGAAGGTCAGAGGCTGAATGCCCGTGACCACTGAAGTGTTCGCCAACAGGAAGGGAACAGTCTTGCCTGGTGATTGTCGAGCAATGTTCATTTATCCGTTGTCATAGTGTCTGCATGGTCTCCCCAGTGTACCATGCTTCGGGACATCCTTTCTTGCAACGTATCAGGTAGACAATGTTGGCCGAGTTGCAAGAGTATCTACCGTGTACCTGGTGGACGGTATTCTCACGTGTGATGATGGTATCCGTGTCGATGATCCGGCATGTCTTGCAGAGGTTGCTGTGGCAAGGTTGTGTGGTGTTGTGGTCACTGTTCTCCTGAAGGCTGGGTAGTTTGCTGCGAACAATGGTCTGTTTGAGGTTGTGTGGTTGTCTGAAGGCAAGAAGTGGGGGTGTGGGGATGACCCTGGCGAGATGTTCATCTTCATCAATGATATGTTGAAGACTCCGGAGAAGATGTCGTAGCTTCCCTGCTCCGGGGAAGTACTGGACGACGAAGGGTACTCTGTCCACCGTGTCCTGTGTTTGTCTTCTGAGGAGATTGGTGCGGTTTTTCGCTGTGGCGCATCAGAACTGTCGATCTATGAGTCGAGCGCCATATCCTGCTCTTATGAGGGCATCTTTCAGCGTCTGGAGGTGTCTGTCATGATCCTCCTCATCTGAGCAAATCCTGTGTATACGGGGGGCTTGTCCATAGGGGATGGCTTCTTTAACATGTTTAGGGTGGAAGCTGGAGAAGTGGAGCATTGTGAGATTGTCTGTGGGCTTGCGGTACAGTGAGGTGCTGAGGTGACCATCCTTGATGGAGATGCGTGTGTCCAAGAATGCAACTGATTCTGGGGAACAGACCAGGGTGAGTCTGATGGTGGGGTGGAATTTGTTGATATCATCATATAGTTGTTTCAGTGATTGTTCACCATGAGTCCAAAGGAAGAAAATGTCATCGATGTATCTAGTGTATAGCATCAGTTGAAGATCCTGTGCAGTGAAGAAGTCTTGTTCGAATCTGTACATGAAGATGTTGGCATATTGAGGTGCAAATTTGGTCCCCATGGCTGTTCTGTGTGTCTGGATGAAAAACTGGTTGTTGAAGGTGAAGACATTGTGTTCCAGGATAAAGCGGATGAGTTGTAAAATTGCATCTGGAAACTGGCAGTTTTCAGCATTGAGTACTGAGGCAGTTGCAGCAATGCCATCATTGTGGGGGACGTTGGTGTAGAGCGCCGAGACATCCATTGTGACGAGGAGTGTCCCTGGTTCAACTGCTCCATGTGTGCTGAGTTTCCGTAGGAAGTCCGTAGTGTCGCGACAAAAGCTGGGGGTTCTTTGTACAATGGGTTTCAGGATGCCCTCGACGTAGACATGGACCACAACACCACACAACCTTGCCACAGCAACCTCTGCAAGACATGCCGGATCATCGACACGGATACCATCATCACACGTGAGAATACCGTCCACCAGGTACACGGTAGATACTCTTGCAACTCGGCCAACATTGTCTACCTGATACGTTGCAAGAAAGGATGTCCCGAAGCATGGTACACTGGGGAGACCATGCAGACGCTATGACAACGGATGAATGAACATCGCTCGACAATCACCAGACAAGACTGTTCCCTTCCTGTTGGCAAAACTTCAGTGGTCACGGGCATTCAGCCTCTGACCTCCAGGTAAGCGTTCTCCAAGGTGGCCTTCACGACACACGACAGCGCAGAGTCGCTGAGCAGAGACTGATAGCCAAGTTCCACACACATGAGGACGGTCTCAACAGGGATCTTGGGTTCATGTCACACTATCTGTAACCCCCGTGACTTGCCTGGGTTTGCAAAATCTCACTCACTGTGCTGTCTGGAGACAATACACATCTCTTTAACCTGTGATCAGTGCTCCTTCCACACACATTGTCAGCCACTTTAGGACTTGAACAGCAGGTTAGGTGTAAAGATTCGCATTCTAATCAGTAATCTGTAAACTGTCTGTGCTTTATATGCTCTGTCCGAGGCCAGAACTCTCCATTCACCTGACGAAGAGGGAGTCCCCTCGAAAGCTTGTGAGTTTACTATCAAATAAATCAGTTGGACTAAAACCTGGTGTTGTCAGACTTTTTACTGTGCTTACCCCAGTCCAACGCTGGCACATCCACATCATTGCCCCTTAGTGTCAGGGGTACTAGCTAGGGGAAGTGCATGGAGTTATGCAGATTGGACCTGGGTGGGATTGTGGTTGGTTCAGACTTGATGGACCGAATGACCTCCATCTGCACTGTGGGATTCCATGATTTTAGTATCAAGATATAATACATTAAGTATCATCTGTACAGTAGTAGATAGGAAGGCCAGTGTAAACTGGGGACTACATTTGCCAGCCAGCTATTTTTCATCCATTAATGCGCATGATGGAAATTCCATGACAAGCAAGCTCTGAAGTGGATGGCTATGATCTGCAACAAAGTAGCCCGAGCATTAAATAATAATGTGCATTGTCATAGCTGCCATGGGCTAATATTCTCAATATATTCTGATCATTGGTAAATGTTATAACGCTCTGTATGCCATGCACACTATGGTTGTTAACATAGATGGCATGAGAGAAAGGACAAGAAGAAAGCCATCTGAAAATACAAAATTAGATTTGGGTCGTTCTTAGGCTGGTATATAAACAACAGAAGAGCTGCGTATTCCAAACACTTTTGCTAACAAGCCACATGCTGTGTGTATTTGGGAATGTTTTGTGGAAGATGTCAAGGTACAGAGTATAACCAATTAAATAATATGATCCACAATTACAATGCCATGATAAAAGGCAGCACAGGAGCTTGTGCCCCAAGGCAAAGTGGCTGGGTTGTCTCGGCTCATTGTTCAGTATCCTGTTGAAGTTCAGATAATCGGAGAGCTCTTTATGACACTGAGATAGGATTCAATTTCTTCCTGTTGTGTAATCCAGAGAAATTCCCCTTAAAGGCCCTTGTTTTAACAAATGTCAGAGGGTGTTGCAGTCTGATAAGATAATGGAGTAATTATGCAAATAATATTCCTGTGGGAATTTTGGGAAATATGAGGGCTGCGTTTTACCAAACTCTTGTAACAGTTGAGTTTAGTTACAGTAAGGATTCTCTTTTGTTTAGTTTTTATTGCCTGTGTAGTTAGGTAGTAAAAAGTCTGACATCATAGTTAGGTAGCACATGGCCTGACATAAAGGTACGGAGTTCAGCTGGGGGGAAACTAAAATAATTAGGTCAGGGGTTCTAGATAACATTTACCAAACTGCTTTTGGAAATTCTAAATAACTGAAATGATTTTGAAAATGAAATTTTTAATATAGAACACTGATTTTATCCTCATCATATTGTCTAGGCAAATGGAATCTAGGCAATACTGCAGCATTGAAGGAGTGCAGCATTGCTGAAGGCGCTATCCTTTGAATAAGACATTAAACCCCCTCAGATGGACATAAAAATCTTATTGCACTTTATGTACAAGACATGAAGTGTCTTCCCGTGCCCTGGCTATCAATTACCCCACATCAGGTCACCTTGTGCATTGCTTCATGTGGGAACTTTTTATGTGTAAATTGGCTGCTGTCTGTTTTCTACACTGCAGACACCTCAAAGTCATTTATTAGTTGTGAAGCACTTTGGAAAAGACTTGGTCTTGAAAGGCAGTATATAATTGCATGTTTCTTCTTTCTCTGGGATAATTAGATCAAAGGCTAGAAAAAACATGCAGGCAGCACACTGGTGCAATGGTTAGCACCTTGCTCACAAAGCCAGGGACCCGAGTTCAATTCCGGCCTCCTGCAACAGCCTGTGTGAAGTTTGCTCATTCTCCTCATGTCCTCCTGCATGGGTTTCCTCTGGTTGCTCTGACTTTCTCCCACTCTCTAAAGATGTGCAGGTTAGGTGGATTGGCAATGCTCAATTGCCCCTCAGTGTCAGAGTAAATACAATGAGGATACAGTCTGGGTGGGTTTGTGGCTGGTGTAGGCTTGATGGGCTGAATGGCTTTCTTCTGCACTGTAGGCATTCTATGATTCTATGAATGAAGCAAGGTTTAACAAACAAGCAAGTTTACACCAGAGAGAAGTTAGGACAGAATTTCCTCTTTCATATTCCCAAATGGTGCCTTATAAAAGATGCACTGCAGAGAAAAAAATGTGTTTTAATGTTTATGCTCCCAATTAGTTGGGTACTCAAATATCTTCCACATCCTTTCTTCAGTCTGTACCTCACTTCATCTGAAGAGGGTGCAGGAGCGCAAGTTTCATGCAAATAAATGTCAAGGAACTTTCCTCCCACATCTCTTCTAGTTGTTTACAATTTCTCTGAAGGGGGTGATCAGCTCAGTTAATTGCATGGCTAACAGGCAAAAGCATCCCTGGTATTCTCAAAAATTTCCAAACAAAGCCTTTGAGAAATTGTTTACCAAATATGAAGTGTCCACCTCATTTACCTCAGCATTAACCTCAACTGTGCAATGGATCACTCCTGAATTGAATCACCTAAGATGAGACAACTATGAGAATGACCACTAGTAAGTTTTGTTAGGTAACTGAGGTATTATAATATTTAGATTTGATAATATCACTGTCACTGCCTAGATCTCCCTGAAGACAGTATGGTAGCTGCTCAGATTTCTCAGAAGACAGTGTGGACAAAGCCAGACCTGGAGAATCGATTGCTGTCAGCCTCAGAGGAGACCCCCAAGAGTAAAAGGGTAAAGCATGGTAACCTTATTGGAATTCTATAGATGTAAAAAGTTATAAGGATTGTTGCCAAGCAGAAAAGGCAAGCCTAGCTCTAGAGACATAGTCATAGAGATATACAACTAGTTTAAATTAAGATATTTTTGAATGATTCTACTTACTGTTAAATGTGTAAAACCTTTCTTTTCTCTAAGTATACTTATTTAAATTTTCTATTAAATGTTTACTTTAATATAAAATCATCATAATTGTTCAGAGATGTCATTTCCTGATTTAAGAACACCTTCTCATAACACACAAATTGCAACAATATTTTGACAGCCATTTCAAGTTTCCTTTTGAGATTTGGGCAGTTCAACATTTACCATTGGCCATGTCATAACAACTCTCTTTTGCTTATTCAACTCGCTCCAGAGTTATGTGGAGTTGATGTGACAGTCTTTCCAACTCCCAATTAACAAATCAGCTCAGCTGGTCAATTAACACGAATGTTTTGACACAAGATGGCCATTGGAACTAACACTGTACCTGAAAGTCTATTAAACCAGGAGATTGGAGCTGTCAGTACAGTCAGGATGTCTTCTATGGGGACTCAGAGTGATTATTCTGCAACATTGAGGGAGCGGGTGTTAGAAAAGTTAGGTATAACATTTTGATGGGTATAGATAGTGTGAATGCAAGCAGGCTTTTTCCACTGAGGTTAGGGGAGAAAAAATCTAGAGGACATGGGCTAAGGGTGAAAGGAGAAAAGTTTAAAGGGAATACTGGGGGGGCTTCTTCACACAAAGAGTGGTGGGAGTGTGGAATGAGCTGCCAGATAAAGTGGTAAAATGCGGGGTCACTTTTAACATTTAAGAAAAACTTGAACAGGTCCATGGATGAGAGGGGTGTGGAAGGATATGATCCAAGTCCAGGTCAGTGGGATTAGGCAAAAAATGGTTCGGCACAGACAAGAAGGGCCAAAAGGCCTGTTTCTGAGCTGTAATTTTCTATGGTTCTATGGTTCTAAGCCACATGAGGTCCATTTCAGAGTGATACGCATGTAGGAAATAACAAGAAGTTATTTCTGGTGGCCTGATTGAATGTGGAAATTGCAGAGAAAGCTAGAAAATGTTTTTCTTGTTTGAAGAAACCTACAACCCTTTGCAATGCGCCATCCATCAGAATGGCATGAAGAGACTTGGCAATGTGTGCATGTGGATGTTGCAGAATCTTTCAAAAGACATATGTTCTTAGTAATGGTTGATGGTCACACCAAATGGCCAGAGGTCACAGTAAAGACATCCACCTCATCTGAGAAGACTATTGAGAAGCCAGGAGAAATATTTAGTTGCTTTGGATTTCCTGAACATCTGATAAGTGGCAATGAACCTCAATTTATCTTGCAGGAATTTGAGAACTTCCTGCAAGAAAATTTTATTTAACACATTACTTCCACGCCATATCATCCTGCTACTAATGGACTAGCAGAAGGCTTTGTCCAAACTCTGAAACACACATGTTGTAAGCAGCCAAGGAAGAAGATATGCTTATCAAATGCCTTATCAAATTCCTACTGTCTATCAGAATACCACACATTCCATGACCGAGATCTTTCCTGCCTTTCGCATGATAAAAAGGCAACTCCATTCCACATTTGAATCTCTTGAAACTTCCAAACGCTAAAGAGATTGTGTGACAGCAACAATAAGCACAAGTGGAACAGCAGGAAGGCAAGGCAAAACAGAGTTTTCGACCAAAGTCAAGGAGTTTTGGCTTGGAATTACTCCACAGGGGAGAAATGGGTTCCTGCCACCTTTCTTGTGCAGATTGGACCCGTCTCTTACACTGTCCAGACCAGAGATGATATTATCTGGAGGAGACATGCAAACCAGTTATTTATTGGAAGAATAGATCTGTCGAACTGGTTCACTAACGTCCTTTAGGGAAAAAAATCTGCTGTCCTAACCTGGTCTGGCAAACATGTGACTCCAGAACCACAGCAATGTGGTTGATTCTCAACTGCCCTCCGAACAGGAGGAACTAGGCATGGTCAATAAATGCTGGCCAGCCACAATGCACATGTCCCATAAATGAATTTTAAAAAAAATCTGGATCAGGCTTTCAAAGTCCTGATTTGAACCTTCCTATAACTCCTATGCGACCGGACACTGTTGAGGAAAGCAGCAGCTCACCTTCTATTCAGACACAGAGACAACCTCTAATTCCTATGTCAACACTTGATAAAGTAACTACCAATAACGTCAGTGGGAAGATGAAGTTGCCAGAGGTTCCTATCAGTGTGAAGGAATAAGCCAGAAGTTTGCTGTCAACCATTCCAAGAGCTCCACATGGTCCAATTTATTAATAGTGACTGAATTATTGATTATTGTCCATGTTGAACTTGTTGGGAATGTTCAATTTAAGTGGGGAAGAAATGTAATGTATTTGTATTTATTCCTATTGGCTCACTGGAGCTATACTGTATTAAAGTATGCACCGGAAATGGCCTTAGCGTGGGAAACTGAGAGAGAAGAAGCTGCCAAGGAAGAGATCACACACCATGAATAAAGTTCTGTTCATTTTTAACCAAAGTCTATCCCGTGTATCACGTCTCCAATACACAACAGTATTTTTACAAATTTTATGAATGAAGAACATTTTTGGAAGAATAAAAAGCAGAATATGTTAATTCAGGGAATGCATTATTAAATTGACCACAGTGAGTTAACTAAATTTCAATGATTTGTCTTAGAACAATGCAGCCTTAAAGTAAGCCCACTCTACTCACACACACTAACTACCACCAAAGGTGGTGACTAGTTGATCTTAAGACTTTACCCTGTTTACTTAATTTGTGGGAAAGCTGACAAACAGTAAGATAATAAGTGAAATTCCAAGATGTTAATCTAATTTCCGGCCTAAACCAGTTAACTCTGCATTCCATAGGTACAACGTTCATCATATCATTTGCAATCGTACTTTCAAAGACTACTCCCACAAGTAAACCTTTACCCCTGTGAACCTTTATTTGATTAATGGTATATGCTCAGGAATTGAAAATGTTGAGGTCCTCAATTTTCTGAACATACCACTTCACCAGAATGAGTACAATCACCGGAATAAACACTCTAGCTGACCTTAGTGTCAGCGATTTAATGCAAAGCAGAACTATTAATCATAAATAAATAAACAGCAGCAAAGATAAATGATACTTTAAAACAATGGACCATAACTATTTATTCTTAATGTCAAAAAAAGATATATTCCTGTATTAAAATTACTGCCCTAGGATTACACCTCAGGCTGCATTCCCAATGGTTACTGAAGAATTAGGGCAAACCTGCTTAATAGATATTCAGATAAGACTACTCCTAACTCTGATCTTCCATTATTCCCTGACTAATAGAGGATTGATGTGGAGATGCTGGCGTTGGACTGGGGTAAACACAGTAAGAAGTCTCACTACACCAGGTTAAAGTCCAACAGGTTTATTTGGTAGCAAACTGACCTGACAAAGGGGCAAAGCCCCGAAAGCTAGTGGCGCTTGCTACCAAATAAACCTGTTGGACTTTAGCCTGGTGTTGCGAGACTTCTTGCTGTGTAAGAGAGGATTGATCAGACAGTTATCCATTTCACCTCAGCTGTGACGTTTGACTGGTCTTTGTGCTTGTCTGCATCTAACTGAGGTTTGACCAAACAGGCAGATGTACCAAAGCAATAAGATAGATATCCAACACAGTTTCTGGACAAAATCCTAACTTGCTGTTGGTTATCATATGAAAGCAAATTTGTATTTAATTGACGCTATTTGTACAAGCCATTTCTATGGAATATAATTCCTGTACTTAACACTGAGAAT
Source organism: Carcharhinus amblyrhynchos (assembly GCF_965287045.1). NCBI lineage: Eukaryota > Metazoa > Chordata > Chondrichthyes > Carcharhiniformes > Carcharhinidae > Carcharhinus > Carcharhinus amblyrhynchos. The sequence goes on from NC_137332.1 coordinate 54,548,078, forward strand.
CATATTCTATCCCCAACCTCATGAAGTAGCCAACATTAAAAGCGACCATCTATCATGTATTAAAACATACAACTTACGATGAAAATTGTGATTAAAACTCCCATTTGTCACGATGGTGTTATGAAGGTGGCCATCCTTTTAATGGAGTTAGTTGACAAGATTTTAATTGTTTCCTACTGCAAGATCCTATGTGCTAAGTATATCCATGAATTCTAGGAACTAGGTGGTTGAACCAAAGATCATAGTTAAGATGTTATGCTGACACTTGAGTCGAAAATGAATTACAAATGTGCTCTGTTAAACAATCAGGGAATTTACACTTGACCAAATGAAAAAATTTTTACAAGTGCGTAAGAATGCTATGAGTAAATTGATGGCAGAGGCTAAGCATGTTATCAAAACATCTGGGAAAACGATAATGCCATGTGAGGGTTCATTAGTTTGACTAGTGTCTACGTGTTACGTTGGGAAATACTTTGAGTGTTTCCAGCTGGAGCAGAAAGCTGTTGCACTGAGGATAAAACAATGGTGCTGCAATTTCACTCTGGTCTACCTCCCAGAACCTAGTTAAAGTATCAATTTGTGTAGAGAATTAGGTGAGCAGGGCAGGAGGGAATGTTTTTAAAAAGAGAGAAAAAATTGCCAATTGGCAAAATAGAAGTTGAGGATGGGTTCACAGTTAGAGGACATGAATGTTATTAATGAATAAACTGTAAGTAATATGGTCAAACCATAATGGCATTTGACCTATAGAAGCAAGACACTTTTGGCCATCAATCGAAAGAAAAGCTAGCCTGAAAGAGAAATATTTATTTTGTGAGAAAGTGAATATTGATAAACAAGTGCTCTTCCCATGTGGCTTATAATACTAAATACAAAAATATTCAATTTCATAATGTTGGAAAATATGTTTCACTCATTGTTTTGACTCCAGTCTTGATGAACTGCTCATCTGGCATATGCACAGAGTTTGTAGGAAAACTTTTCTTCTTATCTGGCCCTGGACTAGCATCTTTTGTGGTCCGGGATGCTGAACAGAACTCAGGAGCAATTTATCTAATTTGTTTCCATTAATTATTTGCCCTTGAATGCTGTCTGAACGAATAATGGCTGAATATTATTTTAAGGTTGAGTTAGATACATTTGTGGGAGATGGTGGTCTGGTGGTATTGTCACTTGCCTCATATTTCAATGGCCTGGTAATCCTCTGGGGATTGGTTTCAAATCCCACCATGGCAGATGGTGAAATTTGAATTCAATAAAAAAAATCTGGAATTAAAGGCCTAAATGATGACCATAAAACCATTGTCGATCTCATTCGCAAGCATCCTTCAGGGAAGGAAATCTGATGTCCTTACCTGATTTGTCCTATATGTGACTCCAGTTCCACATCAACGTGGTTGACTCTGAAGTTGCCTAGCAAGCCATTCATTTGAAGGGCCACCTAGAACCTTAGAATCCCTACAGTGCAGAAGGAAGCCATCTGGCCCATCAAGTCTGCACCAACACTCTGAAAGTACATCTAACGCCCTCTGCCCAACCCTCATGCCTGTCCCCACCCCATCCTTGTAACCCCATGCATTTACCATGGCCAATCCACCTAACCTGCACATCTTTGGACTGTGGGAGGAAACCAGAGCACCTGGAGGAAACCCATGCAGACTTGGGGAGAATGTGCAACCTCTACATAGATGCCACCCACAGTAGTTAGCACTGCTGCTTCATAGCTCCAGGGTCCTGGGTTTGATTCCCGGCTCGGGTCACTGTCTGTGTGGAGTTTGCACATTCTCCTCATGTCTGCGTGGGTTTCCTCCAGGTGCCCCGGTTTCCTCCCACAGCCCAAAGATGTGTGGGTTAGGTTGATTGGCCATGCTAAGAAATTGCCCCTTAGTGTCCAGGGATGCGTAGGTTGGAAGGATTGATGGGTATAATATGTAGGGATATGGGGGTAGGACCTGGGTGGGATTGTGTTCGGTGCAGACGCAATGGGCCGAAGGGCCTCTTTCTGCACTGTAGGGTTCCATGATTCTATAGAACATTACAGCATAGTACAGGCCCTTCGGCCCTCAATGTTGTGCTGAGCTATGTCCAATCCCAAGATCAAGCTATCCCACTCTCTATAATTCTGGTGTGCTCCATGTGCCTATCCAGTAATTGCTTGTGAACTGTCAGCGTGGCCCAGGCAGGTCTTCCACATTGTGCTTCTTCAGCGGCTTCCTCATGTGGAAGCTGAATCTCAACCAACTCTACGGGTTCCTGGCCCTCCTGTTCTTCATTACTAGAGGAGCTCTCAGCCTCCTCCGTGTCGGCCTCTGGCAGCTGCACGCCACTCGTTTCCAAATGTATATCAGGCCAGTCTGATTTCCCGCTAATCTGGCACGTAAATGGGAGAGGCTGCGCGATTGCAGCAAGTAGCACTCAAGAGATGATGGTCCATACAAATGGTGCCCTTGCCGTGGATCAGTGGGAAACCCCACCCACCATGGAACTGGTGAGGTGGAAATTCAGATTTGTTTTCCCGCTGGTGGTTTTCCAATTTTTCACCCCTCGCCCAATCTTCTGTCTCCGTCCACCATCAAACCCAGTGAGGGCTGGATGGGACAATTCTGCCATAAGATTCAGACTCCACCGACTTAACCATATTTACTGCGTGTAATAGAATATCTTGATTTAGTCATGAACCCATCTGACTAATAAAAGCTGTCATTAAGTGTGTGTCTTGGAATGCTCTCCCGAAACTGGGAGGTGCGAGGGATCCCACAAGGCCTTGCAGTGATGTCACGCAGAGGTCATTGGCATTGCTGAAGGCTTGTCTTAATCAGATTGTTTCTCTTGTGTTCAAGCACGTTTGTGTAAAAAAACCAGGCGTGTAATCAACAGGCGACTTTTACTCTCAGTAGTTCCGTGTAGCTTGGGCTCCGGAATTCAAGTGCACATCCCATAATCTTTTCCAAACTTCACCTTCCTTGATTTGCATATTGGGACAGACGAAAGCTACAGTTCAAAACAATGTTTGTGTAATTCAGAGAGATAAATTAAACTGGGTGTTGGAAATGCAAATTGAGAAAAACAGGACACAGTGATTCACTCAGCAAGCCAGGAAAGTAGGGCTGTCCTATCTTTTGAGATCCTGCGTAAATGACTTCTGTAGTCAAGTGAAACAGTAGTTCTGTGTCTTATATGGATAGATTATTGGACTGTGACCAGCCTGAACTCTTACACTCTCTGCATCTCCCAGCCCTATCATTACTTACCTCTGCACTGTTGTGACATCAGTGCTGGCTGGCAATCGGGTTGTGAATGCTCTATAGTGTCCAACATCAGTAAAGCTACAAATGCCTGAATAGAGTCCCATCCACCAGCACTGTGCTCTGGCAAAAGAAAAGTGGATTTTACGGGGAGCAGGTGGTTAAGTGGAACTGATCCACTTCAGATCAGCCATGATCTTATTGAATGGCGAGGCAGGCTCGAGGGGCTAGATGGCCTACTCCTGCTCCTATTTCTTATGTTCTTATGTTCAAGGCTGGAATCAAACCCGGTTCCTTGGTGCTGTGAGACTGCAGTGCTAACCACTGTGCCACCCATCCAATGAATCCCATCCCATAAATAATCTTTTTTAAATGACAAGGGAGTCAAAGGGAAAGGGCAAGAAAGCAGAGTCCACAATCAGAACTGCCATGAGTTTATCAAATGGCGGAGTAGTCTTGATAAAGATCCTGGTGGTATTTTCAATTGTCTCTTCTTAGGACAAACGTTGTTGTCTGAATTAATCAGTTCATGTTTTTGAAATGTGTGTTTTATTGGAACATTGATGGAAGAATGGAGATGAACACTCATCAGCAACAGTTAAACAGGTCAAAAACAGGTAACGTTACAGTAAAAGGAAGAAACTCACAAATTACAAAAAGTGAAAAGAAACATACTTCCTCCTGGCAATCAAGCATCAAATTGAAATAGCTATCAGATACTCCTGTCACCAGCATGCGTTTACCAGCTAAATAGGCATAGGACATAGAACATTACAATGCAGTACAGGCCCTTTGGCCCTCGATGTTGCGCCGACCAGTGGAACCAATCTAATGACCCTCTAACCTAACCTATTCCAATATTATCCATATGCCTATCCACTGACCATTTGAGCGCCCTTAAAGTTGGCGAGTCCACAACTGCTGAAGGCAGGGCATTCCACGCCCTTACTACCCTCTGAGTAAAGAACCTACCTCTGACATCCGTCCTATAATTACCACCCCTTAATTTAAAGCTATGTCCCCTTGTGTTAGCCATCACCATCCGAGGAAAAAGGATGTCCACCCTATCTAATCCTTTGATCATCTTGTGTGCCTCAATCAGGTTACCTCGTAACCTTCTTCTCTCCAATGAAAATAACCTCAAGTCCCTCAGCCTTTCCTCTTAAGACCTTCCCACCATACCAGGCAACATCCTGGTAAACCTCCTCTGCACGCTTTCCAATGCCTCCACATCCTTCTTATAATGCGGCGACCAGAACTGTACACAATACTCCAAGTGCGGCCGCACCAGAGTTTTGTACAGTTGTAACATGACCTCACGGCTCCGAAATTCAATCCCTCTACCAATAAAAGCTAACACACCCTACACCTTCTTAACAACCTTATCAACCTGGGTGCCAACTTTCAGGGAGCTATGCACATGTACCCTGAGATCTCTCTGCTCGTCAACACTACTAAGCGTCCTTCCATTAGCCCTATATCCTGCATCCCTGTTATTCTTACCAAAGTGAATCACCTCACACTTTTCCGTATTAAACTCCATCTGCCAGCTCTCGGCCCAGCTCTGCAGCTTACCTATGTCCCTCTGCAAATTGTAACATCCATCCTCACTGTCTACAACTCCTCCAACGTAGGTGCTCTGGATACAATCAAAATGTTGGGATGGATTTTTTTGCTGCCACTGCTAGGTGTATTAATTCACAGGGTGTAATGACATGGTCCAGAGACATGCCATAATCAATCTGAGCCGTATGTTTTTTCCAATGGAATGTCGGGTAGGTATGAGAAGTTCTTTATTGTAAACATTTTAATAACCACGCACATCAATGAGGACCCAAGATGGGATTTGAGTGGGATATTGAAGAAAAATTAAAGATCTAGTTTTTGGATTCTTTCAATTGTTTTTCGGCCACTTCTGACCATTTTATCTTAATTGTTTCTTGGAAAACCTTATGAATCTTCATGTCAATTACTTAATTGTATTTCTTTTGCTACCATAACTAACCTCGATGATTTCATTCGAGAGGTTCCTATGGGGTATGTGTTTGGAAGAAGAAAGGGAGGATCTACAAAGCGGTATTTTGTACAAGAGCATATACTAGGCGTCTCTGCTCATCTGATGGAACCTGTGTGTAACATCTGCAGCAAGTTTCTCCATCCCTTGCTGGTGATTAGTGCAGCTGTAGGCTCCATCTCTGAAGAATTTGTAGGGCAGCAGACCTGATGGCAGAGAAAAGGTTGAAGGATTGACTAATCATTAGATTGAATAGCTTTTCTGCACACCCCCACAATTTTGGCATTTGTTAAGACTTCCTTGGTACTGCAACGCAAACGCACATCCTCTACCCGTATAAAGATGAGAGCAGCAGTTGTATGAGAGCGTGATCATCCCCAGGTTCCTCTTTGAGAGATGTGGGGTACAGGTTCATAGCTCCATGAAAGTGGAGTCACAGATGGACAGAGTGGTGAAGGGGGCATTGGCAAGCTTGGTTTCATTTGTCAGAACATTGAATACAAGAGTTGGGACATCTTGTTGAAGTTGTACAAGACACTGGTAAGGCCACACCTGGAATACTGTGTGCAATTCAGGTCACCCTATTACAGAAAGGATATTATTAAACTAGAAAGAGTGCAGAAAAGATTTATTAGGATGCTACTAGGACTTGATGGATTGAGTTATAAGGAGAGGCTGGATAGACTGGGACTTTTTTCTCTGGAGCGTCAGAGTCTTAGGGTTAATCTCATAGAGGTCTACAAAATTATGAGGGGATAGGGAAAGTCAACATCTTTTCCCAAAGGTAGGGGAGTCTAAAACTAGAGGGCTTAGGTTTAAGGTGAGAGGGGAGAGATACAAAAGAGTCCAGAGAGGCAATTTCTTCACACAGAGAGCTGTGTGTCTGGAACGAGCTGCCAGAGGTAGTGGTAGAGGCGGATACAATTTTGTCTTTTAAAAAGCATTTGGGCAGTTCCATGGGTAAGATTGGTATAGAGGGATATGGGCCAAACACAAGCAATTGGGACTAACTTAATGGTAAAAACTGGGCAGTGTGGATAAGTTGGGCTGAAGGGCCATGCTGTAAACCTCTATGGGCCCTATTTTATCAGGTGCGAAAACGTGGTAAAGTTGGGTGTGAGGCCATTAACGCGATCCCTGCCTGTATCTGTGCAGATGGCCACTTTACCGAAACCTGGGAATGGCTGCAATCCGACTTGCGCCTGAAATGGGCGCAACGGCGATTTAAATGTATTTGCATGCATTTAAATTGAATTAATGAACTGCCTGCCCAACTTTACCAGCATTTCTCTCTTTACCAGTGTGTTCGCCGATCTGGAATTGTGCTGAAATGGGCATGCTGAATAAAGGTGTGAATCGGGAGCTCCAGCTGCCGAAGAGGTGAGTTGAGAGCTTCCAACAGCTCTCTGACTTAGACCGGTGGTGGGGGGAGAGGGGAGGCAGGTCAGCTCATTCTCTGGTTGTGAGGGGAGGGGACTGAGGCCAGATCATTCGCTGCGGGGGTGGGAAGGGGAGGAGGGCCAGATGTTTCTCTGGTGGGAAGGAGGGGGAAGGGAGGCCCGGTTGTTGCTGTCTGGTATTGTGGGGTGGATCATTGTTTGGTTGGGGCGGGGGGGGGGGGACAAGGGCCGATCGATGCCTGGTGAGGGGGGAAGGGAGGTGGGCCAGATCATTCTCTGGTGTGGGGGTGGAGAGGGAGGAGGTGACAGGTCACACGTTCCTCAGGAGGGGGGAGTGAGAACAGATCATTCTCTGGGGGTGCGGAGGGGTGCGGCCAGATCGTTCTCAGGGTCAGGGGGGGTGATAGTGAGGCCAGATCATTCTGTGTGGGGGAGGGGAAGGGGCGGGGGGCGCGGGCAGGAGTGAAGCCAGATCATTCTCGGGGTGGGACGGGATGGTGGGATAGTGAGGCCAGATCATTCGCTGGGAGGGGAGGTGGTGGAAGGAGAGGAGTGAGGCCAGATCATTCTCTGGGGGGTGGAGGGTAAGGTGTATTTCTGGCGTGGGGGGCAGGGGGGGGAGGCCCAATCGCTCGCAGTTGAGGGGGGGAGTAGCCTTGGTTTCTATGGCAACGAGGATGACGTTTCCTTCTGCTCTGCCCACTTGTCCTCTCCGACGTGTCAGTGTGACTCTGCTCTCTTATTCTCTGTTCTGTGTGTTGCTGACCCCACTCCTGGCTACCCCCCCTCCTCCCCTCAGTGTCTGCACCCTCCATCTCCCCCCCTTACCCAGCACGTCTGCCCTCCCCTGAGAGTTGGTGGCCGGGTGGGTGGTGGGGGCGGGGGGAGAACTCCTTGTATCCACACTGAGGGCAAGGAGACAGCTCACCCTCCCTGGGCAGGCCCCGCTGATTGTCCACACTGAGTGTTTGGGGTTCCCCGTCTCTCCTCCTGCTTACATCCTGGGATCTTGCTGTGCGATCTTCTGTTGGCCAGGGGAAGTGGGTCACTGCTGCAACTTGCCCTAAAATTCCAACACATCCCCCCCCTCCCCCAACACAGTCCCACCCCTGGCCCCGTCTGCCCTGTGCCTAATGCTGCCATGTTGACTCCACATCTACTTGTGAGAGGCTGGATGGGTCTGTTTCTCTGCTGGAGGGTGGATGTCTGTCTGTGTGCTGGGGGGGGTGTACATGTCTGTGTGCGGGGGTGGTGTCCGTCGTGTGCAGGGGTGGGGTTGAGCGTCTGTGTGCTGGGGGTGTGTGTCTGTGTGCAGGTGGCGAGGGGGATAGAATATAAAAGCAGGGAGGTCTTGCTGCAACTGTACAGGGTACTGGTGAGGCCGCAACTGGAGTACTGTGTGCAGTTTTGGTCGCCGCACTTGCGGAAGGATATATTGGCCTTGGAGGGAGTGCAGAGGAGGTTCACTAGGCTGATACCGGAGATGAGTGGGTTAGCCTATGAAGAGAGACTGAATAGACTGGGTCTGTACTTGTTGGAGTTTAGAAGGCTGAGGGGGGGATATTATAGAGACAATGAAGGGGATAGATGGGGTAGAGGTAGAGAGATTTTTCCTGCTTAGAAAGAAAAACAGAACTAGAGGGCACAGCCTCAAAATAAGGTTGGGGGGGGGTGCAGTTTAGATTGGAGTTGAGGAGGAACTTCTTCACTCAAAGGGTGGCGAATCTCTGGAATTCTCTGCCCGTTAAAGTGGTGGAGGCTACCTCGCTAAATATATTTAAGTCACGGGTAGATAGGTTTCTGATAGACAAGGGAATTATGGGGAGAAAGCGGGAAAGTGGAACTGATCCACTTCAGATCAGCCATGATCTTATTGAATGGCGGGGCAGGCTTGAAGGGCTAGATGGCCTACTCCTGCTCCTATTTCTTATGTTCTTATGAGTGCAGTTGGATCTCTGGTGTGGAGGGCAATGGCAGGGGGGGTCCACTGCCACTCTCCAGGCGATCAGTGGGGAGAGGGACAGGGAGTCACGATTGATCTGGTTAGTGGGAGGTGGGTGGATAAGGGGGACAGTGATGTCTGTGGGGGGGTGGGGGGGGCATTGCTCCCACTTCCCGGTCTTGCGCTGCTTTCTTTGCTTTCTGCAGCCCAGGAGAGACCTGACATGGGCGCGTTTTTCAAGTTTTTTCTAATGTGCAGTTCAGAGCTCCGATCGTTTCTGGTGTACTAAGCCCCGCCCACAGTGCAAATGGGACTCACGATTTTTTTTCAGACTGAGTGCTAATGGGGGCACTTGAAAGCAGATTTCCAAGTCGGATCTGAAGTGTGCCCAGATTCAGCACTTAGAATGAAAATGGTAAAAATGGCTCTATGACTCTGTCATTCTGTGTCCCACGGTATCCTGACTTTAGCATTCCTTCAACACCATTAAGCCATAATCCTGGAACTCCCTACCTAACAGCATTGTGGAACTGCCTTCATCACACAGACTATATGTTGGGTGGATTTATTCAGCTGCGTTCGCCCCCAAACCGGAAAATCCTGCCGGAGGTCAGTGGACCTTTGCAGGGTCCCCACCCTACCTGCTATGATTCCTTTGGTGGATGGGATGGAAAAGTTCTGCCCTTCATCCATGAAGGTGACCCAGCACAACTCCTCAAGGGTAACTGAGGATGGTTGCTGCTAGTGATACCTTCATCCTGAATATAAAGAATGGGAATGCTTTTCCTGGTCTTGCATGAAAAAGAAATATCAGGGCGTTTGTCAGCTAAATCTGGTTGGTTTTATTGGTCAACTTACAGGAATTGTTGCACATCCTGGCAAAGACAGTCCTAGAGTTTCACTGTTACGCCCACCACAGGAATCGGGGAGGGCAAGGGGTGGACAACAAGATGATCCATTGACCTTGAGTGGAATTTTACGGTTTCGGGACTGGCGAGGCTGTAAATACCTACCCCATGAGGGATTAGTTTCATAGGGACTAAGTCAGTTTAAAGGCAAATGCATACAGGTGTATTTTGTTACATTGTTATGTGACTGTGGCATTTCCCAAACTCTTTAAATTTCACTTCCACGCAATGGGCTACTCCAATCACTGGTGTGCACTCCAACCTGCTCAATTCAGTAAGCGGGTCTGTGAATGGTTCTGTGAATAGATTAGCTATTGAAATGTTAAAACTGCCTATTCTGGTGGTGAGCAGCAATTTTAGCTATTTATTTTGATGGGCAAAACATCAGGCTTGTTGTTTAGCTGTCGGTCACGCACGGGGAGGTTAAAACAAGAAAATGTATATTGTGGGCTTCCCCCACAATATACATTGACAAAACACATTCCTGAAGGGCCGGTCATTTCTAGACCCCAATATTCGTCATTGTGCTTTCAATGTATACATGGATTCCGTGGAAACCAGTCTCCGCCAGCTGAACTTCCCTCTTTCAGTATACAAACAATGCAGAGTCGCAGTTGGTCAGTTAGAGATTACCTGCTAAAGAAGAGGCGAGAAACATGGAGTTATTAACAACATTGTTGTCTTCTCCACTCAGCTGTTCACAATATTGTATTGTGATTACGAGCAAAACAAGTTTTCAAATGGAAAGTCTGAAACTACTCAGTGGTTGGAGCAGAACAACCTTCATGTTTACTTCATTTCTAAGCAACCCAGGGAAAACAGGAAGTACTGGCTCTCTGAGAATTCATTTCAGGCTTAAAACTAACAGAAAGTTAGCCTTAAAGGAAAGTATACTTTTTGGGATAGCAGATTGAGCTGTTTAACAGCACTTTACATAGACATGTCAACCTGCCTGATAAAGAATCTCAAACCACATTACAGGAGGGCTCGGTGGATGGTGAACTAGACGGATACTAAATGAGGGCATTTAAGCTAGTGAAAAGGAGATCATTGAATACGGTAATGACAAGCCATGTTTTGCGGTGGCAGTGGCTGCCTGCTATTGGCTGGTGGGGGGACCTTCTGGCCTCGGTACAGTCAATGGTGTTTTTCATTGTTTGCACTCTCTACTGCTAGGGAGCCCCGGGTAGGATGTCACTATCAACGGGACCGGAAGATCCCACCAATGGCAACGGCCAGGAAATCCCGTATTTCTATAAAAGAACTCCAGAGAATTTAGATCTAACGAAGAATTTTACAGTCCTGTCACAGCTGGAAAATACAGTGTTCAAAAATCCGTTGGCTTTGGTGGGACTGGAAAACCCTGCCAGCAGGGGGTGGGGGGGCCGCAAAGTTCCAGCTTTTTCAAAGAGCAGGCACTGATGATCGAGTGATGATGTGGAGATGCTGGTGTTGGACTGGGGTGGGCACACAACAGGTTAAAGTCCAACAGGTTTGTTTGGTATCATGAGCTTTCGGAGCACTGCTCCTTCATCAGGTGAGTGCTCACCTGAGTGCTCCGAAAGCTCATGATACCAAATAAACCTGCTGGACTTTAACCTGGTGTTGTGAGACTTCTTACTATGGTAGAGTGATGAATACCTGTGGGACTTGGGATCAGAAGTTATATTCTGGGATGTTTGCGGAGAAGATTCCCTTAATTCCCTACAGCAACGAAGACTACAAGCTTGAGCTGTCATGCAGCTGGAACACATACCTGCAGTGAGGTTAAATGATGGTTGCGGATTTGTGGAATATTATGGTCACAGATTTCTGAATGAGTGGAAATATATGAATGGTGGGATTGGAAAGGTGTCAGAAAAGAAACTTCGTACCTCAACAGTAGAGAAATAACAGGTTAAAATTCTCATCTGTGTTTACAACTTTCTTCATGGCCTCATTCCTGCTTATTTTTCCTCCAGTCCCACAACACTCTGGGATATCTGCACTTCTTTAAATCTGGCATTTTAAACATCCCCAATTTTAATTACTTCATCATCAGTGACCCCCATCTTCAGCTGCCTGGGCATAAGCTTTGGAATTCTCCCCCTAAATTTTTCTACCTCTCTACCTCTCTCTCCTCCTTTAAGACATTCCTTGTAACCTTACTCTTTGAGCAAACCTTTGGCTGTCTGACCTAATATCATCCTCTGGCTTGTGGTTAAATTCTGTTTCATAATGCTCCTGTAAAGTACCCTGGGAGATGTAATTATGTTCAAGGTGCTACATCAATGCAAGTTCTTGTTGTTGCCATTTGGTTGTATGATTAAAAGGTCAGTTAAGGTTTGAGCAGGAGAATGTTCATGATTAGGTGTAACCTTAGCAGGCAGACAGGAAGGGTACTTGAGTTTGAGCCAGACATATGTGGATACTGGCAAGAGTACAAGCATTCATCTGTAAAGTCCCTCATCCCCGCACCATGTGGTCAAGTCAAATTACGTAGCCCTTTCTTCCTTGACAGAGGACTTAACTTGAAAATAAAAAATGTTGATGTTGCTCGTGACTGTCGTGATTTAAACAGTATGGCTATGAAAGGTTATGAAATTAGTTGCTTAGCCTAACCCATCATTCAGGAAACTGCACGTGTGGTATTACATTTCATTTCAACATGCAATGTAGTAATAGGTACCGTAAGCGATTTCGTAACTCCAATGACTAGCTTCATGTAATTACAGTGATCTCTGGCTGGGCCATGAAAATTAAAGAATGGAGGATGTTGAATTAAAGTGTATTCTTATTGACCTTTATCTATGAAATGCATGAGATGAGCAATTTGTGGCATAATCGACAGAATCACCAACACCATCCCCACAGTGTCAGTCATTGGACCATTGTTGATACATGAATGTCTTTGACAGAGCTTTGTCAGGATATTTCTGTTCAGAGGGCCCCACTGCCAGTGATGGGAAGTGGCCCAGAATTGACTACTTAAATAATTTAGTTGGAGGTCGGCACAATGGTTAGCACTGCTGCCTCACAGTGTCAGAGACCCAGTTCAATTTAAGCCTTGGGTGACTGTCTGTGTGGAGTTTGTATGTTCTCTCTGTGTCTGCGTGCGTTTCCTTCAGCTGCTCCAGTTTCCTCCTATAGCCCAATGATGTGCAGGTGAGGTGGATTGGCCATGGTAAATTGCCCCTTAGTGTCAGGGGAATTAGCAGGGGTTACGAAGATAGGGCCTGGGTGGGATTGTTGTCAGTGCAGGCTCGATGGGCCCAGTGGCCTCTTTCTGCGCTGTAGGGATTGTGATTCCATGATTCTATGAAGGAGCGGCACTTCAAAGGCTTGTGGCTTGTGCTATCAGATAAACCTGCTGGACTTTAGCCTGGTGTTCTGAGACTCTTACTTAGGTGGATTGTCATGCTAAATTGCCCCTTAGTGTCAAGGGAACTAGTAAGTCATTTACATGAGGTTATGGGATAGGGCCTGGGTGGAATTGTGGTCAGTGCAGACTTGATGGGCCAAATGGCCTCCTTCCACACTGCAGGGATTCTACAATTCGGGGAAGGTGAACAGTCTGCCACGTTTACCATCATTGGCAAAATAACAGTTTTAGTGGAGGGAAAAACAATGGGCATGCCATCTGCTGCCCTTCATTATCATTTTCCCAGTCTTCCTGCTTCCTTGCTGCTGGCAGAGGCTCCATTAAAGTTAGCCAACAGTGAATCTGTGACCAGATGAGGTATGTGCCAATCTTAACGAATGTGGATGTAACTGCATGGAGCCTGGTTCTCTTCCAAAAGTTTCTGAATGAAGCTGCATTGTCAAAAACACAAAATCTGATTTCAAAGGAGCAGGACTTAGTCCCTCTGTGTTAGTGAATTAAGTAGGCAAATAGCTGGCTTTTTATTACATGCAAATATGCTTTGTGCATTCCTTAGCTGAGAAGCACTTTAATGAGAGGTGCTGAAAAATGCGCCAACATATTAATATTTTTGACAAAGGCCTCTATTCAGAGGTCCCATTGTCACTGGTAAACTGCCAACAGAGGTGGGAAAAGACCCAGAATTGGTTACTTAGATGATTTAGTTGTGCTCAATGAAGGTCATCATAGCAAAATGCGTTGTGGAGGGAAAGACAATAGGCATGGGATTGAGCCCAAGCAAAACTGGAGTCAATGGGAATAGGGGGAAATCTCTCTGCTGGTTGAAGTCATGCCTAGTTCAGAGAAAGATGGCTATGTTTGTTGAGTGTGATAGATGCCTGGATGAATACAGCTCTAATAACATTAAAGAAACTCAACACCAAAAGATTGAGAACACTCAATTCTGTAAATTGAGTAGAAAGATTTTTAAATCTGGCATGTTAAGAAGAGACTGCCTGGTACTACAAGGTATCTCCCTAATTCAAAAACCACATGACATATTTATATTGCATTTTACCACACTGCTTTAAATATCTAATGAACAGAATTATACAAGCTGCAGATGTTCTCTGCTATCACCCTGGGAAAATAGGAATGCCTATGATTTAAGCCTATGCATCTGTGGCTGTAACAGCCCAATTAAGTTTGCTCATTGATTGTGTGAAGCCCAGTAAATTTTAAGTCTTGCTGTTTCTTTTAATGGGCCAGCATTTATTACTCATCCCTAACTGCCCCTGAACTAAGTGGTTTGCTAGGCCATTTAAGAGCCAGATGAGGATAGAAGATTTCCTTCCCTAAAGGACATTAGTAAACCAGATGAGTTTTTACAACAATCAACAGCGGTTTCATGATCATCATTAGGCTTTTAATTCAGATTTATTTTATTGCCGTGGTGGGAGCATTACTCTGGGCCTCTGGTCTATTAGTCCAGTGATAATACCACTGTGCCACCACCTACGCCAGACTGGCAGTTTGGTTACCACGGTACCCATTGTACCTACGTATTGGCTACGTTTGCTATAGGAGCTCTATATATGTATATATATATGTCCAACGAGGGGCACACACGCGTTGGGTCGTACTGGGGCTGCTCTTGGTTGTTCGAGATTGGCCTAGTGCTTCATGTCGTTAGTGTGTGCCTAAACTGGACCAGATACTGGGCAAGACGACAGCTCAGTGACTATCACTGATTGCTGTGCAGACACATGGATTTGGGCCGGTGTCTGTGGGAGTTTGCGCATTCTCCCCATGCTTGCATGGGTTTTCTCTGGGTGCTCCGGTTTCCTCCCACACCCCAAAGATGTGCTGTTAGGCTGATTGGCAGGAATAAATTGTCCCTAAATCAGTTTCCCTCAATCTGGATGGCCATAAAACATTAGATAGGGGTCATGAGTAGAGAGGTGGACTGGTGGTGTTGAGATGGCGGCATGGGCTTGTTGGGCTGAAGGGCCTGTTTCCCGGGCTGATTTTGTTCTTTGTTCTTTGTTCTAATAATTACTCTTGTCTGCTTCAAAGCTATTAATACTTCTCTTCGTATCAAGCTTAATATCAAATTATTTCAATTACTCAATTACTCTGCTTTGTTTTGGACTCTGATTAGGCACTACTTGACACGAGACTGGAAACATGTTTTCCAAGTTGAGATGACCAAGAAGCTCAATGTACTATTAAATATTTGCAGCAACATTTTTGTGGGGTTCAATGAAAGCTTAATCTGTGCCCACAAGCAAGTTAGGCCTGCTGCAAAACCAGTGCTGTATGGCTAAGCTACTTCCTCATTAAAGGATTTGGATGAAATAGCAGGAAGTTGTATATCAAAGTTTGCAGATTAGACCAGTTCAGAGGCAAAGTGAAGTGGGTAGGTGGGAATCAAAAGTTACAAAGGGACCAACAGGCTTAGGGCATAGGTAAAACCTTAATGGCAACTGGAATTCAAAGCAAGGAAGTTTGAGCTCATCCATTTTGGACCAGAAAACTACAAATAAAACAATTTTCTTTATTTAAAGTTATGAATAAACGAAGGGATTTATTTGCCCATATACACAAATCAGTAAAAGTCGGTACAGAGGTTAATATGTTTTGGCATTCACTTCAAGCAAGTTGAAAAGTGAAGAAATGATGCTTCCAGCACTTAAGGTGGAAGTTTTCTTCCCCAGAAGGCTACATTGAAACTTTCATAAGAATCGTAGAATAAAGAAAATTGTTTGATTTGTAGTTTTCTGGTCCAAAATTGGTGAACTCAAACTTCCTCTTGTGCAGAAGGAGGCTATTCGGCCCATCAAGGCTGCACCGACAGCGATCCCATTCAGGCTCTCTCCCCATAACCCCATGTATTTACCCTGCTAAATCCCCTGCTACTAAGGGGCAATTTAGCATGGCCAATCAACCTAATCTGCACATCTTTGGAGTGTGGGAGAAAACCAGAGCACCTGGAGGAAACCCATGCAGACATCAGGAGAACGTGCAAACTTTACTCAGACAGCGACCAGGAGCCAGAATTGAATTAAGGCCCCTGATGCTGTGAGGCTAACCATAGTGCTACCGTGCCGTCCAGAAAACTGAGATTGATAACATTATTTTTGCTGGGTAACAATATCAAAGCAATTGGAATAAAGAATTGTAAATAAAGTTGAGGGGTATTTATCATTGTATCATCGTGCTTGAGCAATTGGGTAAAAAAGAACAAATTGATTCCCAAGCACAAACCATTTCCCAATCATTTGCCCTCAGCAAGAACTAGTGATGCAAGGCAGTGCTCATGAGGAAATCACAGGCCCATTATGCTTGGTTGTCCATCAGCTTAAATTAAGCAACACTCCATGACTGCAAAATGACAGGCCAAGTGTGGAAAACCGGAACCAAGTTAACTCTTTGTGGCACAGTTGATAATGCAAGACTTTGTCAACAAGTAACCACAATACCCTGTTGATGATTGACCATGATGTGGAGATGCTGGCATTGGACTAGGATAAGCACAGTAAGAAGTCTCACAACACCAAGTTAAAGTCCAATGGGTTTATCTGACAGCACTAGCTTTCGGAGTCTCAAGCTCCTTCCTCAGGTCAGTCAACCTGAGGAAGGAGCTTGAGGCTCCAAAATACTCACCTGAGGAAGGAGCTTAAGAATCCGAAAGCTAGTGCTGCCAAATAAACCTGTTGGACTTTAACCTGGTGTTGTGAGACTTCTTATGATCATTGACCAGCCAGTGTGACCACAGAGAGTTGGGATTCCTTACATGCAACTCTAAATAGTTTTGCAAGTCCATTCCGTAATCAATAGCAATTTGTTGGGAAAGTAGTGGCAAGTTTACTAATACTCTGCACAGAGTATTCATACATACCAAACATCATTTTTTGCTAAGCCCGCTGAACCTAGGGAAGAGACATTTGTCCCTAAATGTCAAGTTGTACTGTTCATATTTGCCAAATGGTTATTGTAGCTGCGTGCTTTCTGTTCATATTGTGTGCTTTTGTCAAGAAGCACAAAATTAAAGGTTGACATTCCAGTGCAGAGCTGAAGAAACGTTGCACTGTTGAAGATGCCACCTTGCAGGTGAAGCATCAGACAGAATATTCATCAGCCCTCTCAGGTGGACATAGAGTCCATCCACCATCATGAAGAAGAGCAGAGGAGTTATCTCTAATGTCCTGTCCAATATTTATCCCTCAATTGACACCACAAAAACAGACTATCTGGTCATTATCACATTGCCGTTTGGCAGGACCTTGTAGTATGCAAGTTGGCTGCCTTTTTTCCTATATTGCAACTCCATAAGTGATTCCAATCAAAAGTTCTTCCTTGACTGTGAAACCTTTTGGGATATCCTGTTATCTTGAAATGATAATGATGAAGTGCAAGTCATTTCTTCTTTACGTGCCAGTGAGAAATCAAGCCGAGCAAAAATAATACAGATGATTCTAGATCATAGAATCATAGAAACCCTACAGTGAGGAAGGAGGCCATTTGGCCCATTGAGTCTGCACCAACAACAATCCCACCCAAGCCCTATCCGCTCAAACCCACATATTTACCCTGCTAATCCCTCTAATGTACACATCCCGGGATACTGAAGGGCAATTTAGCATAGCCAATCAACCTAAACTGCACATCTTTGGACCGATTGCGTTCCTAAAAAAAGGAATGAGGGTCTGTTGTCGGGCCTGTGTGCTGTGATTGCCTTTTTCACCACTTGGCCTTCATTTTACAGTCACAGAGTGTTGCTTAATTTAAGTTGATGGGCAACCAAGCATAATGGCACTGTGCTTTCCTCATGAGCACTGCCTTGCATCACTAGTTCTTGCTGGGAAATGGTTTGTGCTTGGGAATCAAATTGTTTTTTTCACCCAATTGCTCAAGCACGATGATACAATGATAAATACCCCTCAACTTTATTTGCAGTTCTTTATTCCAATTCCTTGGTGTTTGTTGACCACTCAGCAACATTCTGCCAGCCTCATTTAAACTAGATTTGCAGGGGGTTGGGAACCGGAGTGCCAGTACATATAGTGAAGCGGAGGTAAAAAGACAGGTTAATTCAAGCAAAATCACAAATGGAAGGGTTGAGTGTAGTGGAAATAATCTTTTGAGGTGTCTATTTCAATGCCAGGAGAATTGTGGGGAAGACAGATGAGCTGAAGGTGTGCATTGTCATGTGGAAATATGACATTATAGTCATTAGTGAAACTTGGCTACAGGAGGGGCAGGACTGGCAGCTCAATGTTTCAGGTTCCAATGTTTCAGGCGTGATAGAGACAGAGGGATAAAAGGTGGGGGAGGTGGCATTGTTGGTCAGGGAAAATGTTACAGCAGTACTCAGGCAGGATAGATTAGGGGGCTTATCTACAGAGGACCTATGGGTGGAGCTGAGAAATTGGAAAGGTATGATCATATTAATGGGGTTGTATTATAGACCACCCAATAGTCAGCGAGAATTGGAGGAGCAAATCAGCAGAGAGATAGCTGACAACTGCAAGAAACACAAAGTTGTGATAGTAGGGGATTTTAATTTTCCACATATAGATTGGGACTCACATATTGTTAAAGGTTAGACGGGGTAGAGTTTGTTAAATGTGTTCAGGAGAATTTTCTACATCAGTATATAAAGGTGCCAACTAGAGAGGATGCGATACTGGATCTCCTATTGGGAAATGAGTTAGGGCAGGTGATGGATGTGAGTGTGAGGGAACACTTTGGATCCAGTGATCATAATGCCATTAGTTTCAACCTGATCATGGATAAGGATAGATCTGATCCTCGGGTTGAATTTCTGAACTGGAAGAAGGCCAAGTTTCATAAAATGAGAAGGGATCTGGGAAGTGTGGAATGGCACAGGCTGTTCTCTGGTAAAGATGTAAATGGAAAGTGGGAAGCCTTCAAAGGAGAAATTTTGAGAGTACAGAGTTTGTACGTTCCTGTCAGGATTAGAGGCAAAGTAAATAGGAATAAGGAGCCTTGATTCCCGAGGGAGATTGTAACACTGATTAAGAAGAAGAGAGAGTTGTATGAAATGTACAGGCAGCAAGGAACAGATCAGATGCTCGAGGAGTATAAAAAGTGCAAGAAGCTACTTAACAGGGAAATCAGAGGGGCTAAAAGAAGACATGAGGTTCCTTTGGCAGACAGAGTGAAGGAAAATCCAAAGAGCTTCTACAGGTATGTTAGGAGCAAAAGGATAGTGAGGAATAAAATTGGTCCTCTTGAAGACCAGAGTGCTAGACTGTGTATGGAACCAAAAGAGATGGGGGAGATACTAAATGGGTTTTTGCATCCGTATTTACTGAGAAAACGGACATGGAGTGTACAGAAATAGGGCAAACAGGTAGGGAGGTCATGGAACCTTTACAGATCACAGGGGAGGAGGTGCTTGCTGTCTTGAGGCAAATCAGAGTGGATAAATCCCCAGGACTGGACATGGTATTCCCACAGACCTTGAGGGAGGCTAGTGTTGAACTTGCAGGAGCCCTGGCAGACATCTTTAAAATGTCAATATTCATGGGGGAGGTGCCGGATGATTGCCGGATGTTGTTCCATTGTTTAAAAAAGGTTCCAAAAGAAATCCAGGAAATTATAAGCCAGTAAGTTTGACGTCGGTGGTGGGCAAGTTATTGGAAGGTGTGATAAGGGATAGGATCTACAAATATTTGGATAGACAGGGACTTATTAGGGAGAGTCAATATGGCTTTGTGTGTGGTAGGTCATGTTTGACCAGTCTATTAGAGTTTTTCGAGGAGGTTACCAGGAAAGTGGATGAAGGGAAAGTGGTGGATGTTGTCTACCTGGATTTCCACAAGGCCTTTGACAAGGTTCCTCATGGAAGGTTAGTTAGGAAGGTTCAGTCGTTAGGTATAGATGGGGAGGTAGTAAATTGGATTAGACACTGGCTCAATGGAAGAAGCCAGAGAGTGGTTGTGGAGGATTGCTTCTCTGAGTGGAGGCCTGTGACGAGTGGTGTGCCACAGGGATCGGTGTTGGGTCCATTATCTTTTGTCATCTATATCAATGATCTGGGTGATAATGTGGTAAATTGGATCAGCAAATTTGCTGATGATACAAAGATTGGAGATGTTGTGGACAGTGAGGAAGGTTTTCAAATCTTGCAGAGGGATTTGGACCAACCAGAAAAATGGGCTGAAAAATGGCAAATGGAATTTAACGCAGACAAGTGTGAAGTATTGGAAGGACAAACCAAAGTAGAACGTACAGGGTAAATGATAGGACTCTGAAGAGTGCAGTTGAACAGAGGGATCTGCGAATACAGGTACAGAATTCCCTAAAAGTGACATCACAGGTGGATAGGGTCATGAAGAGTGCTTTTGGTACATTGGCCTTTATAAATCAGAGTATTGAGTATAAAAGTTGGAGTGTTATGGTAAGGTTGTATAAGGCATTGGTGAGGCTGAATTTAGAGTATTGTGTACAGTTTTGGTCACCTAGTTACAGGAAGGATGTAAATAAGGTTGAAAAAGTGCAGAGAAGGTTCACAAGAATGTTGCCGGGACTTGAGAAGCTGAGTTACAGAGAGAGATTGAATAGGTTTGGACTTTATTCCCTGGAGCGTAGAAAAATGAGGGGAGATTTGATAGAGGCGTATAAGATTTTGATGTGTATAGATAGGGTGAATACAAGCAGGCTTTTTCCACTGAGGCTAGGGGAGAAAAAAACCAGAGGGCATGGGTTAAGGGTGAAAGGAGAAAAGTTTAAAGGGAATATTAGGGGGGGCTTCTTCATGCAGAGAGTGCTGGGAGTGTGGAATGAGCTGCCGGATAAAGTGGTAAATGCGGGGTCACTCAACATTTAAGAAAACCTTGGACGGGTCCATGGATGAGAGGGATGTGGAGGGATATGGTCCAAATGCAGTCAGTGGGATTAGGCAAAAAATGGTTTGGCACAGACAAGAAGGGCCAAAAGGCCTGTTTCTGAGCTGTATTTTTCTATGGTTCTATTGTTCTATTTACAGACCTATTCTGTAATGGAGAATTTGAAATAACAATGTAATCATCCTGCGTGTTTCAGACAGAAAAAATACTGTCACTTTTACAAATGTTGGATTTCCCCAGACCATTTATTTGTTTGTTCATGCTACTATATTTACAGCTCATTGAGAAGGCAGCCTGGCTTGAGAAACAGAGTTAAAACATCACAAGGAATTAAAACGGAAGGACCCATCCCCCCCAGACAAACTCAAGTTGAACTCTCCCCGCAGTGGCCTCCTTGCTTCAATAGCTCACTTCAGTAGCAAAGCTGAAACGTAGGAGCTCAGGCCATGCTTAGATCACAGTGCTGAGAGATCAACGTATGACTCAGAGTTACTCTCATTTCCGATGTTGACCAGGTATTTTCTAAAGCCTGTGATCATGAATGCGCTGGTGATATTGCACAATGGAAAGTACAATCATTGATTCAACACAGGCTAAAAGCAGCTGTAGCCCCCTGTCCTTACATTCTCTCTGAATGCGTGTACTTTTTTAGGAACGTAAAATGTTGGGCCAAATTCAACTTGAATTTTCAAACTCAACGTCACTGCCTTCAGCAGCCAAGCATGTCTTTCTTTTTCCAAAAGGAAATTTGGGAATTGAGCAAAACAAATTCTGTAATTTTCCTCTTTTCACATGAGTGGAGAGGTTACAGAGTGAGATGAAGATGCTCTGTGACCGGAAATTGGTGGAGAAAAGCTGTTATCACGGCCTAAATACACAAGCACAATTAATGCTGTCGCAGTAAATTACTGTCTGTCATGTAATTTCCTTTTAATTATATGTAATTAATCTGAACTGTGGAGATTCACAGAGGAAGAAGTATGCAGATTTCACCTTCATTTTAATGTTAGGTGCAGGACAGAAAAGAGATTCATTCACTATTATAATTTATTCAGGAACTCTTGGATTTTTATTTCTCTCCTAAACTATATTTTGGCTTAAAAGATTTAAAATATCCGTCTGAAAATTAATCTGTGCCACATAGATTTTACAGGCGTAATACTGATGCCTAAGAAACCAATATGACAGGAAGGGTACACATGCTCATTCATGTCAGAAGTTCTTGACCCACCATATTGGATCTGGCTCCTCCATGGACCTTGTCATACACGTTGGAATCATTCAGTGGATCTATTGTATTTAAATAAGGGTGTAGATTTGTGGCAGGACCCGTTTGTAAAATTGGCCTTCTCCATTATCTGCCTCTCCATAATATAAACTCAGCAACTCATGGTGCTATAAGTGAGCAAGGACTCTTCAGCAATGCTATTCAAAGGGCCCATGCAGTCCAACACAATCAACGTTGGTTTGCCTTTTTAGATGCCTAGTTAAAATTGGGGTGTTATTTTGTCTATTCTTTGTCTTCCACAACTGATTTCTGCTAACAGGCATTACTGCATTCTTTGTTGCATCTATGGTGCTGTTTGTATTCAGGGTTATTTAAATGTTTCAAAGAGGAGATCTTGAGGCTTTTATATGTAAACATGAACTTTTCATTGTTAGTCTTTAACTGTGCACAGATTCCAGATATAGGCATCCATGGTGCTGACTCTATGCAGGTTGGCTGCTTACCTACAGAGCTCTTTTTTAGACTGTTTTCCTTGCGGAGTCTCTTACCATGGAATTCTATACATTATACCACAGGCAATGCTATTCTCCAGTCCCATATTAAGCTTGTTGCACACTTTTACAATACTATGGCATACAGACACATATCACTAAGGTCCTGGCAGGTCTGGTAGGTTTGGCTTTGGGATTGGATGGTGAGTTGGAGTAGCCAAGCAAAGAGGAGAGAACAGGATCAGCTGGAGGAAGAGAGATGAATAACATAGAAGACCGTACCCACAGTGTGTCTTCAGAGACCACTTCAATCTTAACTTCACTAGATGTTAAGATTCAGGGACCAGGATTCAATTCCCGGCTCAGGTCACTGTCTATGTGGAGTTTGCACATTCTCCTTGTGTCAGCGTGGGTTTCCTCCAGGTACTCTGGTTTCCTCCCACAGTCCAAAGGTGTGCGGGTTAGGTTGATTGGCCTATGGTAAAAAATTGCCCCTTAGTGTCCTGAGATGTGTAGGTTAGAGGGATTAGTGGGTAAAATATGTAGGGATATGGGGGTAGGGCCTGGGTGGGATTGTGTTCGGTGCAGACTTGATGGGCCAAAGGGCCTCTTTCTGCACTGTAGGGTTTCTATGACCTATGATCTAGAGGCTATCCCTGAACTACTGCTGCAGCCACAACTCAAGCCTCGAACCAAGCCATGAACAGCACCGGCTGAGATTGTCAAGGTCATTGTAACCCATAACTTTTAAGCACCAGCCTCCTTGTTGTTTGTAGCAGGTGGTGTCAGAAGGAGGTTCCCAGAGGTCTCAATGTCAGGAGGAACAGCTACATTACGTTCACTAAAAACAGAATGAAGGAGGACAGCGCTAAGCGTCCTCCATAATGCATGAACCCCCAGGTGCAGGAAGCCACATGTTACACATACATTGCCTTGCGCACTCACCTTTATCGGTCTGCATCTTTTTGAATAGAGAGGAACTCCACTTCCTTAACATTTACAGTCACAGGCACCTGTTCTTCTTTTCTGTCAGCAGTCCTGATTCATTTATCCTGTGACTGTCCTCCCTACTGACTTTATTCCAATTACACTGGCAGCTTGCTGGCTGCCTGCTGAGCAATGGGAGGAATTCCCTGCATCATGATTGCTGTCAGGAACCAGGCACAGTGGCAGAGCTGGTGTGCAACAAGATTCATTGCTGCCATCAGAATTATCACTGTGCAGAGTATTCAAGTAATGCTTCAGCTGCTGAGACCTTCAAGGCAAGACAGCCCCAGTCAATGCATCCAGATTCATGGTTATTTACTGTGCCAATTTGCAATAACCAAAGCAGCAAGAATCTTCTGGAGAGCAGGTTACCCAAGGGTACTTCAGGTGAACCATCTCTCTCACACCCAGAATATCAACAGCCACACAATCCTAATTATCGCCACCTTTCCCCTCACCATCCAATTACCTTCCTTTAATCCAGCTTTATAAATCTTATTCTCCCATCACTACAACTATTAAAAACCAAAACACAGTGTACTCAAGAACCATGGGCAGTACGATGGCACATTGGTTAGCATTGCTGCCTCACAGCGCCAGGGACCCGGTTTCGATTCCTGGCTTGGGCCACTGTCTGTGTGGAGTTTGCATGTTCTCCCCTTGTCTGCGTCAGCTTCCTCCAGGTGTTCCTGTTTCCTCCCACACTCCAAAGATGTGTGGGCTAGGTGGATTGGCCATGCTAAATTGCCCCTTAGTGTCAGGGGGATGAGGTAGGGTAAATGCATGAGGTTATGGGGATAGGGGCTGGATGGGATTGTGGTCAGTGCAGACTAGATGGGCTGAATGGCCTCCTTCTGCACTGTAGGATTCTATGATCTTAAGTTCCATCTGTGTCAAATATTTAACGAGATAATGAAGAATCGTCCTTGTGTAGCCTCCGAGAGCGTATTCCAGCGCGCTTACACTTTTTTTCCCCAACAGCTGCAGCATGGGTGAGGGAAGATTGATGAGTTTCAATTGAGGACATTTCAGATGGCCACGGAGAAGATCTTGGGCACCCCTGGTCCAAGAGAACCCAGCTGCAGAGTAGTCATGGGTTGGCCCAGCAGGCTCTGCAGCACTAGCAAAGGCACTGACAGGGTGGCTGGTAGAGGGGGAGGTTCCTATCATTGAGAGGACAGAAGAGTCTTCTATGAAGCTAACACCACTTTCCTGGGATAACACTAGATCACTTCTATGGTTCTGCACAAAACCAAAGCAGGACTGCTGTGGCACACAAGGGCCCAGGTCAACATTGACCCCCAGAGTCATAGTAGTGTGTGATTATGGGGCTGACTATTTGGTTCATTTTTACCACGATGGACTCCAAGCTCTGAGAAATCTTTGAATCAAGTTAGAACTGGCTTCTTTCATGTTACGGACCATTGTGCTGAAATTCATCGATAGACTACCTGGGCACCTTGGATTTCCTGGTAGAAGCTCATATACCTTCTACAATAACCTGAACCTTCTAAGTCAGTATCTGAGTCCTGTCTAAGGAGTTGGTATAGAAATTTACTCTCTATCAGGCTGGGAACTGTACTATCTTCTCAACACTTATGCCCACTGAGTCACCTCTGCCAGTCTCACCTCTAATGTAAGTGTGGTGCCATTATCTGAGCTGGAGATTGCTAAGGTCAGATCCAGTTTCACACACTCCTCCACCACTGCCAGCAAGAAGAGAGAATCTGGCGCTCAGCCAAATCTCTATTCACAGCAGTGGGACCGGATAATCCCAGCTATGGGTAAGGTCTGAGAATTCTGATACATCTTCAAAAAGGCTGCTCTCTTTTCAACACCTGAAAGGTAAGATGGGGACAAAGATTACACATTGATTAGTCAAAGATTAACATGATGGGATAGCAGACACTAGCAGCTACACTACACCATGCAATGTGTGCAGGTTGAGATAAAGGTACGAAAGGGAAAAAGAAGTTAAAGAGTGAAAGGGAGCTGTGCGACATCTTTGCCAGCACTACCAGTCTCCACAACAAAGAGATTGCCACTGCTGCAATAACCAACATATTTTCTTCCACAGAGACAGGACGTTCAAATATCTCCAATGGCAGTCTCTTGTCTCAGTGTTCTGAATGACCTTCCCCTGCAAAAGAAAAAGAATTACATGCTTCTGAAGTATTTAAAAATAAACTAGTTCGTGTATAATGGGGGAGTAAGTGACGCAATAATGGTGATGGTAGGAAGTACAGAGTGTGTGAGAAGGAGAAGGGGGTGTTGTTCAGTGTGGTGATTGTACAATTGTTTGAAGTTTTTAAAGTTTATTTATAAGTATCACAAGAAGGCTTACAAACACTGCAATGAAGTTACTATGAAATTTCCTAATCGCCATAGTCTGGCTCCTGTTCGGGTACACTAAGGGAGATATTAGCATGGCCAATGCGTCTAACCTGCACATCTTACAGAAGGAAACCAGAGCACACAGAGGCAACCTACGCAGACACAGATAGAACATGCAGACTCCGCACAGTCATCCGAGCTAGGAATCGAACCCAGATCCCTGATGCTGTGAGGTAGCAGTGCTAACCACTATGCCACCATTTGTGAAGGAAAATGGGAAGGGTGTAATGCAAGTAATCAGCTTTGAGCAGAGAGTGGGAATCTTTCACTGGTAGCCTACAGAAAGTCATCGGACTAATTGCATTGCAGTCATCTCCTGGTAACAAATCTACTGGTATTAGACCCCCTTCTCACACTATTCCCAAAAGTGATAGAGCTGTTACTTGGAAGGCTTTTTGCCCCCAGCCAGAATTCTCAGACCTTACCCATAGCTGGGATTATCTAATCCCGCTGCTGTGAATGGTGATCTGGCTGAGCGCCAGATTCTCTCTTCTTGCTGGCAGTGGTGGAGGAGTGTGTGAGACTGGATCTGACCTTAGCAATCACCAGCTCAGATAATGGCACCGCACTTACATTACAGGTGAGACTGGCGGAGGTGACTCAGTGGGCATAAGTGTTGAGAAGGTAGCAGAGGTCCCAGCCTGATAGAGATTAAATTTCTATACCAACTCCCTACATAGGACTCAGATACTAACTTAGAGGATAGGAAACCAAACTTTCTTCCTCATCCAGCACCTGGGCCAGGGGCTCCTGCATAACATCAAAGAATGTGGGGGTCATTCTGAAGGTTTGCAGGAATTCCTTTTTTCAGATGACTTGCTTATTGATTACAGCCAGAGCGCATCTCCTCTTGAAAAAATGTTGATTGCCTTTTTTGTGATTTCCCTCCATTCTCCGCCTCACCCCCCTTCCCCTACTGCCACTCCCCTGCACGTCCCCTTCCTTCCATGCCCTCCCTTCTCAGAAATGTTGACAATGAGATATCACAGATAACACAAATGAGTCAGCGTCTATATTTTCCCTCCGTTACCTTCTGTCTCTTGCGCTAGCCTTCTATTGTAAAGTTACTAGGAGGGAATGTTCCATCTCTTCAAATCGTTCCCATGTCATTTTTCATTGTTATTTATGTAACCAGCATGCTTGAACAATACATGGTAGAGAGTTTAACCTAATGCCGCAATTATTGGCACTTGTTATGACTAATTTTAACAGTGCTAAAAGCCAACAACCACAGAAAAATCGTCCACTCCCTTCATCATGAAAACAAAGGCCGGAATTTTACAATTCCTTCTGCTGGCCATATTTTCTAATCCCACTGAAGTCAGTGAACATTTGAATAGCTCACTGGATTTTTCAGCCATGGCTCCCCCACCCCCTCATCGTAAGAAGAAAATTGCTCAACTTACATTGATGCAACTGCTTTTAGTCTCAGGAGGTCCGAAAGTACACACAGCCATGATTGTTGAAGTGCTGTCCCTGTTACAATGTAGGAAACACAAAACAGCCAATTTGTTCAAAGAGATGTGAACATACCCAAATAGTTTGTTCTTGGGATGTTGGTTGAGGGATAAATATGGGCCAAGACACCAGGCATAACTCCCCTGCTCATCTGCGAGATAATGCAATGGGACCTCTTACACCCATCTAAGAAGGCAGACAGGTCCTGGGTTTAATGTACAGCACTCCATCAGTTCTATGCTGAGTGTCTAGATTTTGTGCTTAAATCTCTTTTGAAGGACTTGAGACAAGCGCGCTACCACTGAGCCACTTTTTAATTTGACTTACTGTGTCTACGATATTCTGTTTGTGTAAACCAGACTATCCTACTTAACTTGTTAAATATAATGTATGAGATGAAAAAGGGAGATGGATTTAAATTAAATAGTAACACAGAAAGTGGTTATGTTAATAAATCAGTGACAGAAGTGTTCCTTCCAATGCATGTAAAAAATGGAGCAATCTTAGTTAATCATCTACAAGATTGATAGAGGTTGTTTGGGCGGCACGGTAGCACAATTGTTAGCACTGCTGCCTCTCAGCACCAGGAATCTGGGTTTGATTCCTGGCTTGGGTCACTGTCTTTGTGGAGTTTGCACGTACTCCCTGTGTCTGCGTGGGTTTCTTCCAGGTGCTCTGGTTTCCGCTCACATTCTGAAAGATGTGCTGGTTAGGTGCATTGACTCGAGCAGGTGTCAAACTGTGGTGACTAGGGGAATTTCACAGTAACTTCATTGCAGTGTTAATGTAAGCCTTATTTGTGACTAATAAATAAATTTTTAAAAATTATTAAATACGCAGCCAGGGACAACAAGTCAAATCAATTGTAGAAGAGTTGCCTTCCACAATTGTTGCCCTCTATTATTTCTGTACTAACATGTCACTATAAGAGAGACACCAGCTGGAATTTTGCCTTTCTGCCTGCCGCAGAAATCAGAGAGAGCAAAGGGCAGACAATGGTAAGGCCCATTGACCCCGAGTAGGATTTTTTGGTTTTAGGGCAAGCAAGGCTGGAAAATCCCACCCAGCATCTTCACCTACTCCAGCTCCTTGCAAACCGAGTGTATCTCGAAGCATAGTGTGCTTTCTATGCTGACAGATCTACAGTAGACACGATCATCTCCACATGCCAGCTACAAGAGGACTTTAGGGAACTTTAGGGATTATGCTTCATTACCTCGCCTTTGTAGATCTCATTAAAGCATTCTACACTGTCAGCAGACTGGGCACTAAGGGGAGAATTGGCTGTCTACCAAAGCCCCTCAGTTTCATCCTCTCGTTTCAGGACCACACACATTGCATTGTACAGTTTGCTGGCATCACTTACATCAGCTTCAGAGTGGAGAATGAAGTGAAGCAGGACTTCATCTTAGCCTCCACTTTGTTTGATATTTTCTGTTCCATGCTCCTAGTGTTTGTCTTTCTTGCAGCTCTGAAAGGAGTTTACCCACACATTGGGTCAGACAGCAAGCTCTACAATCTGTCCAGACTGAAAGTTAAAACAAAACTAGATCATATCTTAATCTGTATGGATGAGGACAAGAGGAAACTTGTTCTTCTCCCATGAATATAACTTATTCTCCATGGTTTCCTATAAGTAACAGGAAACCATGATTATGGGACAGGGTGTCACATTTCCATCCTTGATCGTTCTAAATAACATTCTGTTGGAAGTAGTCAGGAAGTTCTGTTGCCTTGTTCCATTGTGACAGACAAACTGACTCCTGATACAAAACTCAGTACACACATTGGACAAACAGCTACCTTTGACTAACTCACAAAACATGCATAATCACATCAAGCTGACTGTTAGGACCAAGGTACTGGTTTATAAGGCCTCTTTGTTGTACGGCTGTGAAACATAAATGACTTTCAGCTATTTTGAAAAGAAGCTCAAAAACTGTCACCCAGGAATCTCATGGAAGGACAAAATCATGAATGTGGAAGTCCTTTCAAAGGTACACCTCCCAGGTATGTTAGTACGCAAAAAGCTGAGGCAACTTTGTTGGCTCCGTCTGGATGGATGACCGCCACAGACTCAAGGATTGTTTGTCTGGGGAGGTAGCTGGTGACAGATGGACAGTAGGACACACAAAGCTCCTTTTGCAAGTGTAACATAATGGCTCCATACATCAATTTTTGCAATTGGGCGATCCTTGTTGATGACAGAGGAAAATGACAATGTCACCTGTAGGCCAGCATGCAGCACGGTGATAGTCTGTGGCCACAGCAACTTGGCAAGTAGAGCAGTGCCGTAAACAACAGCCACAATGACACCTAATAACCAATCCACATGTGGCAGAACCTGCTTCTCAAGGCTTGGTCCCTCAGCCATCAGAAGTTCACCATATGACTATGATAGCCTTTTTCCTCGGATGGAGAAAGCTAGCACGAGGGGGCATAGCTTTAAATTAGGGGGGGTAGTTATAGGACGGATGTCAGAGGTAGGTTCTTTACCCAGAGGGTGGTGAGGGATTGGAATGCCCTGCCTGCTGCAGTTGTAAATGCGCCTAGTTTGGGGGCGTTTAAGAGATCCGTGGATAGGTTTATGGATGGAAAGGGATTGGTTTAGGTTAGAGGGTCATTGGCTTTTTAATTGGTCGGCGCAACATCGTGGGCCGAAGGGCCTGTTCTGCGCTGTAATGTTCTATGTTCTATGTTCTATATGGAACTGTCTCCAACTCCAATGGATTTGATTTACAGCATGTTGAAATAATGCATATATATACATATACATATGGAAATAATGGAGCTCCTTAAATGAAAGGAATCAAGTTTAATGGCATGACATGCACTTACAATTGCGCAGTCTAAAAAGGAGCTCATGATATCCTAATATTAAGTTGCGGCAACTACCATGGGTGTAAACCTTAGCAGGAAGTTACTGTCTATGACACCAGTGTGGCTTTGGAGCCAGTTGGAAACTTGTTCGCAGCACTTATACAGAGGCAAAATACTGCAGCTGCTGGAAATCTGAAATAGAAGCAAAAATACTGGAAAAACTCATCAGCTCGGCCAGCATCTGTGGACAGGAACAAAATGTAGCATCTCAGGTCTTTTCTCAGAGCTTTCTGATGAAGGGTTGCTCCATCTGAATTTTTTGTGGTGTTTTTCTGGCCTCAGGGCACCGGGCACAGATTGCACCAATCCTGGAAAATTGTGTATGGCTCTAAAAACAGGTTTCAAGTCAGGCACCAAATGGTTTGCAATCGTCCCAGTCCCTTTCTACTGGCACAAGCTGGATGGTTCCCAGAAAAGGCATAAAGCTGATTAGCAGATTCAAAGTACCTTTTAAATATGCTTAGCCCATACAACACCAAATTCTCCCAGCTTCCAGGATCTAGCACTAGAGGAGGCCAGGCATGATGGCTATACCAGGAAGCTCGGAGGTCATTAATGCCCCAAGGTGGTTGGGGACATGGCTGGGCATTGCCCATCTAGCTGTGCCCACCCGGCACAGTTGGGCACTGCCAGTGTGCCTGGGTCAGTGCCAAGGGGGTGGGGCCTGAGTGGGGTGAGTCTGAGTGGGGTGGATCTGAGTGGGGAGGATCTGAGTGGGGAATGTCTGAGTGGGGGTGGGGCCTGAGTGAGGTGAGTCTGAGTGGGGTGGGGTCTGAGCCTCCCGGGGGGTATGCAAAGGAGGGGGGGAGCGGTATGAAAAAGAGTCATGAGGGGGAAGTAGTGAATAGTGAAGCATGAAGGGATGGGGTATGAAGGGGGGGTATGAAGGGGTGGGGTATGAAGGGGGGGTATGAAGGGGTGGGGTATGAAGAGGGGGTATGAAGGGGTGGGGAATGAAGGGGGGGTTTGAAGGGGTGGGGTATGAAGGGGGGGTATGAAGGGGTGAGGTATGATGGGGGGGTATGAAGGGGTGAGGTATGATGGGGGGGTATGAAGGGGTGAGGTATGAAGGGGGGGTTTGAAGGGGTGGGGTATGATGGGGGGGTATGAAGGGGTGAGGTATGATGGGGGGGTATGAAGGGGTGAGGTATGAAGAGGGGGTATGAAGGGGGGGGTATGAAGGGGGGTATGAAGGGGTGAGGTATGAAGAGGGGGTATGAAGGGGGGGGTATGAAGAGGGGGTATGAAGGGGTGGGGTATGATGGGGTGGGGTATGAAGGGGTGGGGTATGAAGGGGGGTATGAAGGGGTGAGGTATGAAGGGGGGGTATGAAGGGGTGAGGTATGAAGGGGGGTATGAAGGGGTGAGGTATGAAGGGGGGTATGAAGGGGTGAGGTATGAAGAGGGGGTATGAAGGGGGGGGTATGAAGAGGGGGTATGAAGGGGTGAGGTATGAAGGGGGGTATGAAGGGGTGAGGTATGAAGGGGGGTATGAAGGGGTGAGGTATGAAGAGGGGGTATGAAGGGGGGGGTATGAAGAGGGGGTATGAAGGGGTGAGGTATGAAGGGGGGTATGAAGGGGTGAGGTATGAAGGGGGGTATGAAGGGGTGAGGTATGAAGGGGGGGTATGAAGGGGTGAGGTATGAAGAGGGGGTATGAAGGGGTGGGGTATGAAGAGGGGGTATGAAGGGGTGAGGTATGAAGGGGGGGTATGAAGGGGGGGTATGAAGGGGGGGTATGAAGGGGGGGTATGAAGAGGGGGTATGATTGGGTGGGGTATGAAGGGGTGAGGTATGAAGGGGGGCATGTCAGAGATTGTGAAGGAGGACCCATTCAGAGGGGCCCCATTGCCCTGATGTTGGTGATCCACGTCAGGTAGTGGGGGTCGAGGAGGCAACATGTCACCAATGAGGAGGTGGAGGGCGTCTGATATCTGTGGGGGGAGGGAGGGGGCCTCCCAGTACACTGTGAGTTTGGAGTGCCCTTTGAAAACAGTGTCTGCTCGCTTTGCAGCTGCTCTCATTGGAGTGTTTAAGCCTCTCCCCTCCCAGAACTGGAACACAATTCACCATTCTGCCAAGAAATGACTAAGTTTGGGATGATTATGGTGGGATTCATGTTGGGGAAATTGGTGTGGATTGCTCCAGTTTTCTCATAGTATGATTCTTTAGTCTGTTTATTTGCTGACCTGCTGGTGAGTTTTTCCTGTATTCTTTTGTTGTTATTATTCATCAGCATTTGATTTTTAGTTGACAGAGTTCAGGGATTGTTACAAAATTGAACTTTGAGGTTGTAACTACTGGGTTTTATGTCATATAGAAAGCAATGGAAGCAGCCAGGAGGAGGTCCCCTCAGTGTGTAATTCTCAGAGATAGCGTGCTCTGCAGGACATCTTCTGGGTTGACTAATTGGGCTGTTATTATTTGGCTATCACTAAATAATGACTGTATTGCAAGATGAGATTAGTAAATATTGGAGCAAGTGATATCTACTGGCCAGCTGGTTAGCGTGTGAGATGAAATTGTGTCAACCTGTACCAGGTTCATAGAACTTCTACAGTAAACTTGAACTTTCGGTCAACTAAAAATCAGAAGAGGGCCATTTAGCCCATTGAATTTGTATTGACTCTCTGTCACAGTATCTTACCCAGGCCCTCTCCCCCATCCTTTTCCCGTAACCCCACACATTTACCTCACTATCCCGCCTAACTTATACATCTTGGAATACTAAGGGGCAATTTTATCATTGTCCAATCCAACTAACCTACACATCTTTGGAGTGTGGGAGAAAACTACAGCACACAGAGGAAACCCACACAGACACAGGGAGGATGCATAAGCTCCACACTGTCACCCAAGGCTGGAATTGAACCTGGGTCCCTGGCACCATGAAATAGCAGTGCTAATCACTATACCACCATATTGCGCTGTGAGTACAGTAAACAGGGCAATCCATTCTGTAGGTACTGTCATCACCATACTCTGTTGAGTCTATATTTTTCTACTTAGTATCTTGGTTCTACATGGCGATCTGATTTAGAATTAGAGAAACAACTGGAACAATGAAGTTTGAGAAAGAGGCATTTTTAAAACTTGAGTTTACATCCTGCTGGTTGACAGTTATATGGTGTATCACTTAATAAAAGTGATAAATAAAGAATTAATATTCCTCATCCTTCGGAGATTTTAGAAAAAGTTTCCAGTTACTGACAGGGACATTAGCTCAGCACGTAATTCTCACAGCCAAGATGTTTAGCCAAGTACTCCTTCACTTGTCAAATGATGTTGTTGGGTATAATTAATGAGCATGCAAACACACCTAGCACCTGAATGCTTTCCAGTGTCGGGGGTTGTACCAGCCTACAGAATGATTTTGGATTGCTTAACAGTGTGGCAAAAAACAGCATTTTTTAACCCACGGATTGGAATGTGCTCTTCTGTCATTTCTTCCTGTATCTCAATTGTTTTATATAATTATTTGACCTAAATGAATCTTTTTCCTGACTGGCTGAGCACAGTCAATCTTTCTGTAACAGGGCAAACGGGATAATCTGATGAGTCAATGCTGGTCCAATGAACGTACAATTTAGACAATGTCAGTTTGTTTACAACACTAGGATGTCTGGTTGAGGAGAAAGGGGTATGTCGTTTCTGGGTGGCAGCCAGCCTGGCATGAGAAAATGATTATTCTGGAATTTTGCTCAATTATGCAGTAACGCACAACTTTCCCTCAGGAAATGAAACATGTGGGTATATTGCACATGCTCAGCAGAAGGGCTGGTCTTAATGAACTGAATGGAGTTCTTCCAGTTTCTTGAACTTTCTATGATGCTTCACTTCCACAATGCATGCCTTCCAATTGGCAAGTAAGGGGCAATTTTAACCCCCACAATGTGATGGGTTGGGCTGGGCAGAAATGTAACGATTTTTTAAATTGCAAATAGGACCCTAACCCATCTCCAACCAACTCAATTCCAGATGTAGCACAGGTGGAATGGCAACAGGGATTGCTGGGCAGCCAGTCTGCTCCCAGTATTTAGGTTGGACATTACAGTATTAGAGAGGGAGCCCATTTTCTCCCATGCCCTACAGGTCTATCCTGGTCAGCCAGATTTCCCAAGTCTCAGGAAATCAACAACTCAAAGTAGCCAAGGACAGCTTAGAGGAGGAGGTTAATGCCTTTACAGCACTGCTTGTGGGCCAGGAATGCAGGTGTGCTCTCCACACCACCTAACCTTGCAAGCTTATTTTCTTGCTTGTCAAGAACTGCCCCCCTCCCCACAACAACTGACCCCCCTATCCCATTTGAGGATCAACCCTCACCCCTTAGCATGCAACATCAGGCTCCCTAACTGCTCCTGTGATCTCCATCAGAGTGCTCCTCACCCAATTGGGAGTCAAGCCTGAAGAGTACTCAGAGGTGCCTTCCGTGACCTATGGTCTATAGCTGATGGCTGACCTTCATGTAGCTGAATGAGAACCAGTGTTGGTGAGGACTTCTCCTGTTAAGGGAACTGGTGGTTCCCTTATGCAGCTTTCTGCAGGGGTTGGCACCATGGGGATTTGGAGGGCATCCCCCTACCTGTGACATTGAGAGTCACAGCTGCTCTCAACTCTTACACAACTGGCTCTTTTTTAGGCACCCTGGGTGACCTTTGCAGCATCTTGGAACTTCCACACAGGAGTGTGTCAAGGTGAGGGATGCCCTCTTCACTCGGGCACACAACTGCATCCATTTCAACCGGGATCTGGTTAACTAGAGCCAAGGGATTCGCCCAGATATCTGGTCTTCCACAAGTGCAGGGTGCTATTGACTACAGTCATGTAGCTCTCAGATCCCCATGACATCAAAGAGTGCAGTTCATCAACTGCAAGGATTCCACTCCCTAAATGTTCAGCTGATCTGCGACCACATGAAGCACATCCTCCAGGTGTATGCTCTGTTCCTGCAAAGTGTTCAAGATAACTACATCCTTAACTGCTCTCAGATCCCTGATGTTTTTGAAGCTGCTCAGGGATACGGCATACCCACTAAGGATGTGATTGATGAAACGTGTGTTTATGCCACGGAGTGTAGCTGAGGCCAGATACAACGGGACTCATACTGCTATTGCGCTTGGGTAAAGCAGTGGTGGTGAGGATGATGTTCCGGTGCCTGGAGCTGTCTGGTGGGGACCTGCAGGATAGTTTGCTGATCGTCCGCTGCACCCTTCATTTTAAGGCAGTGTGAGGGTGGTATTCTGCTAGCTGGAGGGCTCTGTCCTCGAATTTGGAGAGGACTTTTCACTCTGGTGAACATTTGGGATCTCTCCCTCATGTTATGTGCTGGTTTGTCCTGCATGAAGACAGACGGGGAGAATGTAAGCAGGACACATGTCAGGGTAAATGGTAAGGATGCCTAGCATGTCTAGATGGTGAGTGGGAGGAACAAGGTGATGAGGTCAGGATTTGCAGGGGAGATGAAGATGTGCGTGTGGGAGAGCGAGTGGTGCTGTCCCTTGTGCTGGCAGTGAGTGAGATCCCTGTGGATGTGTGATAGGTCAGTGAGTGATATGATGAGTGACTTACCCTGGCAGGACGGAGGAGATCATTCATCCTTTTGCTGCACTGGATGGCTGTCTTCCTGTGCAGGGGGCTGGTGCTGCCACCACCTCCCATGCTGGCTTGCTAATCCTGCTAGCTGCTCTCCTCCCTGTGTGAGGGGAGACGGGGTCACGCCGCTCCTCTACAGCATGCAACAGTCTGATGAGGGAGGCTTCCCTCAGACTTCTTTGCAGCCATGAGTACCCGTGGACCAAGAAGTGGCTGGTGAGCCCTGAGATGGCCTTTAATGGAGCTCGCCCATGCACTGAGAAGATGGTGGGGTGGGCAAATCAAAGGCTGCCCACCACGGAACCGGAGTGAAGCCCTTGGAGAAAATATTTTTTCTAAGTGGTTAATGACATGGCATGTTAGCCCTCCACTCAGTGAGCCCCAAACATTGCTTTTCTCACCTGCCATCGGACTCCACCAAGTATAGGGAAAATCCACCCTGTCCTCTCAAACAAACCTGTTAATCTTCCTGTGACCAGCCTCCCCTCAAGCACCCCCACTCACATTCCTACCCCTCCAATGATACACTCCCACCTTGCAGCAGATGGGAGAGTCACAGCTTCTGACTGAAAGCTGAGAGTGCTACTAACCAGGCTGATGAAAATAAAAGTTTAAAGTTTATTTATTACTGCCACAAGTAAGGCTTACATTCACACTGTAATGAAGTTACTGCAAAAATCCCCTAGGCACTCCACTCCAGTGCATGCTAGGGTACACTGAGGGAGAATTTAGCATGGCCAATGCACCTAACCAGCCCATCTTTCGGACTTTGGGAGGAAACTGGAGCACCCAGAAGAAACCCACACAGACACGGGGAAAATGTGCAGACTCCACACAGACAGTGACCCAAGCTGGGAATCAAACCCAGGTCCCTGGCGCGGTGAGACAGTAATGCCAAACACTGTGCCACCATGCCTCGACTAGTGCCCTAGAAAATAGTGCAAGGCATGTTTTTCTCTCCACAAAATTTGTCAAAATGCCTTTATCTTTATAACAAGAGTGGCATGGTGGTGCAAAGGTGAGTGCTGCTGCCTCACACAGCCTGGTTTCGAATCCCGGTTTGAGTCATTGCCTGTGCAGAGTCTGCACATTCTCCCCATGTCTGCGTGACTTTCTTCCGGGTGCTCCGGTTTCCTCCCACAGTCAGAAAGATGTGCTGATTAGGTGCACTGGCTGTGCTAAATTCTCCTTCAGTGTACCCAAACAGGTGCCAGAGTGTGGCGACTAAGGGATTTTCGCAGTAACTTCATTGCAGTGACTGTAAGCATATTTGTGACATTAAGAAATAAACTTAAAACTTAAACAACAACCATTTGTAGTTTTACAATTTTTTTAACATAATAAAAGATTCCAAGATGCTTCACAGACACATCATCAAACAAGTTTCCCCAATAGTTGCCATCTTGAGGTTTACATTATTCTAAGTAATTACTGGCTAATTTGAGCGATTCCGCATCTGCTTATTGCACAGTGACAATCGGCTTTGTTTAATGAAATGGTTCAAGTTCTTAGAACATAGAACATAGAACATAGAACACTACAGCACAAACAGGCCCTTCGGCCCACAAGTTGCGCCGACCACATCACCTACCAACCTACAGACCTATCTATAACCCTCAATCTCATTAAACCCCATATACTCATCCAGAAGTCTTTTAAAAGACCCCAGCGAGTTCGCCTCCACCACCACTGACGGCAGCCGATTCCATTCACTCACCACCCTCTGAGTGAAAAACTTACCCCTAACATCACTTCTGAACCTCCCTCCCCGCACCTTAAATCTGTGTCCTCTCGTAGCGACCATTTCAAACCGGGGAAATAGCCTCTGAGAGTCCACCCTATCTATTCCTCTCAACATTTTGTAAACTTCTATCAGGTCGCCTCTCAACCTTCGTCTCTCCAGGGAAAAGAGTCCCAGCTCCCTCAACCTAACTTCATAAGGCATGCCTCCCAGTCCAGGCAACATCCTTGTAAATCTCCTCTGCACCCTTTCAATAGCTTCTACATCTTTCCTATAGTGAGGCGACCAGAACTGCGCACAATACTCCAAATGAGGCCTGACAAGGGTCTTATAAAGTTCCAGCATTACCTCCCGACTCCTAAACTCAATCCCTCGATTAATGAAGGCCAGTACACCATACGCCTTCTTGACCACCTCCTCCACCTGCGAGGCCGATTTAAGAGTCCTGTGGACCCGGACCCCAAGATCCTTCTGCTCCTCAACACTACTCAGACTTCTGCCCTTAATAGTGTACTCGTTCATCCCGTTGGTTCTGCCAAAATGGACGACAACACATTTATCCGCGTTGAAGTCCATCTGCCACTTCTCCGCCCAGTCCTGCATCCTATCTATGTCCTGCTGCAACTTTTGCCATCCTTCCAGATCATCCACAACACCACCGACCTTCGTGTCATCAGCGAACTTACTTACCCATCCCTCCACTTCCTCATCCAGGTCATTTATGAAAATGACAAACAACAAGGGTCCCAGAACAGATCCTTGAGGCACTCCGCTGGTGACTGACCTCCATTCAGAAAAAGCCCCATCCACAACCACTCTCTGCCTTCTGCAGGCAAGCCAGTTCTGGATCCACAAGGCCAAAGGCCCTTGGATCCCATGCCCTCTCACCTTCTCAAGAAGTCTTGCATGGGGGACCTTATCAAACGCCTTGCTGAAGTCCATGTACACTACGTCCACGGCACTTCCTTCGTCAATGTGTTCAGTCACATTATCGAAGAACTCAACTAGGCTTGTAAGGCACGACCTGCCCTTGACAAATCCATGCTGACTATTCCTGATCATGTCAAACCTCTCCAAATGTTCGTAAATCTTGTCCCTCAGAAGCCTCTCCATCAGCTTACCAACCACTGAGGTCAGACTCACCGGTCGGTAATTTCCCGGGCTATCTCTGTTCCCTTTCTTAAAAATAGGAACTACATCCGCAATCCTCCAATCCCCTGGAACCTCTCCCGTCTCCATTGACGACGCAAAGATCATCGCCAGGGGTTCTGCAATCTCTTCCCTCGCCTCCCACAGTATCCTGGGGTACATCCCATCTGGTCCCGGCGACTTATCTACCTTGATAGAATTCAAAAGTTCCAACACATCCTCCTCCTTAATATTCACGTACTCAATCCTTTCCATCTGCTGCAAATCCATAACAAAATCTCCCAGATCGGCTTCCACCGTGAATACTGAGGCGAAGTACTCGTTAAGCACCTCCGCCATTTCTTCTGGTTCCACACAAACCTTTCCCCCCTCACCTTTTCCCCTCTCACTTTTCTCAGATTCACCATGTTCTGGACATGCTCCAAACATGGAATTAAAAATAACATAGTTTACATCTTTTTCCTTTCTTGCAGCTTACTTGGAGTGATGTATCCCTGGTCTGCTGTACTGCTCCTTGGGCTTTGGAGCCCAAGCAATGGTAGTATTGCGTGGAATGTAACCAATCAAGTTTGAATAATCAACTTAGAAGCTGGAAATCCTGGAAGCGCACAGCATGCTATTAAATTTTGATGCTTTAGTTCACACCCTTCATTTGTCTGATGGCAAAAGGAACGAAGGATAATTTATCTCAAATCTCAGGAGAATATGAATCTTTCATCCTTGCAGAAGCGTACAACATTATTAGACCTTCGACATATGTGCGTAATGTGAGAGGTCAGTTCGCATACCAGCATATCCCCAAAGCACAGGTCTTCCACAGATAAAATGCAAATGTAAAATTGCTAGAAATTGCTAAAACACTCTTATTTCCAAAACTTCTTGGGGTTACTGGTCTTACAAGTTCTGTCAGTTTTACATTTGGCCTACTGCTGTTTGTACAAGTCTTGTCTTTCTGGGACTTTGTACCGCTGCCATGCAAAAGCCCTAAGCCAAGTAGGAGTTTACATGCTGGAACTTCTGTTTTTCTCACAGCAGCTAATTTAAAAATAGAAGCAAAAAAAGAACATACTGAAGGGATTACATTTTAAAATAATCAAAATATGCTGGCACAAGCATAATTTTTGATTAAAAAAATCTAGTATCTTTATAGATTTTTCGAACCATAGAAGACAGTTGAAGGATGGACATTTTAGGCAGAATTGTCTCAGAAGCCGGGAAAGTCGAATGTCGGGCAGGCCCACAGTGTTCAGCCTGGTAATAGCAGCACCTTCGGCCATCTTGTGCAGCACTTTGACGAAAACATTGGCAAG
The DNA here is from genome assembly GCF_965287045.1 of Carcharhinus amblyrhynchos. Taxonomy (NCBI): domain Eukaryota; kingdom Metazoa; phylum Chordata; class Chondrichthyes; order Carcharhiniformes; family Carcharhinidae; genus Carcharhinus; species Carcharhinus amblyrhynchos. The sequence continues at coordinate 54,588,037 of NC_137332.1, forward strand.
CGCGGGTTCCACACTGTATCACTGGCAATGCAGCTTCTTATTTAACCATCCTGCCATCACCTCAGCACTTCAATGATCCAGGCCACAGATTTAAAAGTTGCCCCTGCACACAGCTAGCACACCTCAAGCCCAAGGAAGTCGCTGGGAAGTCCTGGCTGTCAGACGCAGGCGACATTCAGCACTCACATTGAGCTGCATGCAGGGGAGATCTATTGCAATGTACTGTTCCCATGCTCTGGGCAAAGAAACATAAAAACAGAAAATAAAAACAGAATCATCCAGCAGTCGGCCAGTCAGCCATTCAAGCCTGTTCCTGCCTTTCGTTATGACCATGGCTGATCATCCAACTCAGTAACCTGCTTTCTCTCCATTTCCATTAATCGCTTTAGCTATATCTAACTCCTTCTCAAAAGCATGTTTTGGCCTCCACTAGTTTCTGTTGTAGATAATTGCACAAGCTTACCTTCTGGGTGAAGAAATTTCTCCTCATCTCAGTTCTAAATGGTTTACTCCGTATCCTCAGACTGCAGCTCCTGTTTCTGGACACCCTGACCCTCAAAAACATTATTCCTGCATTTATCCTGTCTAATCCTGTGAGAATTTTATAAGTTTCTATAAGATTCCCACTCATTTTTCTGAACTCCAGTGAGTATAATCCTAACCAGCTCAATCTCTCCTCATACATCTGTCCTGTCATTCCAGAAATCAGCCTGGTAAACCTTTGCTGTGCTCCCTCTATGGCATGAACATCCTTCTTCAGAAAAGAAGACCAAAACTGCACATAATATTCCAGGCCGTGTAGAATTACAGCAAGACAACCCTGCTCCTGCAACCAAGATGACCAAGCCAGCATTGGATGCAATGGCCAGTGGCAGTGGACAGTGCCAATGCCCTGCAGAAGAGGACACCCACCCAATACAGGAAAAGGGTGAATGCCAGGGTAAGTCACTCCTCTAAGTACTTTCAACTCACTCACTCACGCACCCATCACACATCCACAGGCATCTCACTCACTGCCAGCTCAAGGGACAGCACCACTCGCTCTCCCACACACATCTTAATCTTTCCTGTTCTCATCACCTCGCTGCTCCCACTCACCATCCACACATGCCAAGCATCCTTATCATCTGTCCTGGTATGCTGCTTGCTTACACTGCCTTCAGCTGTGTTCATGCAGGACAAGCTGGCACATGACAAGATCCCAAACTTGGAGGGACGGCAGAGCTGCAGGTCCTCACAGGCTTTGTGAGAACCATCCAGTTGGCTGCGGAGGATGTGAGCTGCTCCTGTGCTAATGATGAGGTTGGTGATGGTAAACCAAGTGAGGATCCAGCACTACAACATCCACCAGACAACAATGCTGTTTCTCAGGCTCCTGCCATGCACTAATGACCTCTCCTTTCTGCTTCTGGGAAGCCGACGAGGTGGTTCCCAAACAAATCCCTAACTTTAGCCCTGACAGCAGCACAGAAGAATCAATGCATTTCACAGACCCCAACATAGAGGAACCTACATCCTGCACCAGTACAGAGACACAAAGCTTGATGGGACCTAGTCCTAGAATAGATGTAGGGGTCACAATCCAATGAGTACATCACGAGTTTAGAACTACAGCAGGCGGAGGCAGGTATATCTCATGGTGCCAGCGTTTGGAGGATTGCTGGAGCCCCAGTCAGATGAGGAACCTCTGTACTTGGTTGTGCCTCAGTTGCTGGAGCATGGTGGGGAAAATCAAGCAGGGGTGTCTGGTACACTCCTCAGATTGCAAGGCTGAATGGAGGAATCCATCTGCCTTCAGGATGAGGAGATTGTGTTGATAGACCAATGCACTGAGGCCAACAAGGTGGCAGCCACTGTAGAGATTTCAGTGCACTGTTGCAAGAGCTGCACCAGATGGCTGAGCCATGCTGTCATTCACCATTCTATCCAGAGCTTTCTTCTTCATCTTCATTTTTACCACGTCCCCATTCCCACCGCCCTCATTCTCATCGTGCCCCCATTCTCACTGCCCCCATTCTCACTGTACCCCCATTCTCGCTGCGTCCCCATTCTCACCGTGCCCCCATTCTCACCATGTCCCCATTCTCACTGCCCCCTATTCTCACCGCCCCCTATTCTCACTGCACCCCCATTCTCACTGCACCCCCATTCTCACTGCATCCCCATTCTCACCATGTCCGCATTCTCGCCGCCCCCCATTCTCACCACGTTCCCCCATTCTCACTGCCCTCCCATCCTTACCTCCCATTTTCACCCCCATTCTCAGCCCCCATTCTCAACCCCCCATTCTCACCCCACATTTTCAACCCTCATTTTCACCATCATCCCCATTCTCACTGCCCCCTATTTTCACCACACCCTCATTCTCACCGCACCTCCATTCTCACAGGCCCCATTCTCACCAGCCCCCCATTCTCACTGCCACCAGGTTCTCACCACCCCCTCATTCTCACTGTCCCCATTCTCACTCCCCCATTCTCAGCCCCCATTTTCACTGTCCCACCATTCTCGCTGTCCCCCCATTTTTATCCCCGTTCTCACCACTCACCCCATTCTCACTGTCCCCCCATTCTTACTGCCCCCATTCTCACCACCCCCCATTCTCACTGCCCTCCCATTCTCACCCCCCATTCTCACTGCCCCCCCATTCTTACCGCCCCCATTCTCATACACCCATTCTCACTGCCCCCTATTCTTACCGCCCCCCATTCTCACCACTCCCCATTCTCACTGTCCTCCCATTCTCACCCCACATTCTCAGTGCCCCTCTATTCTCACCGTCCCCATTCTCACCATGCCCTCCCCCCAACTATTCTCACTGTACCCTCCATTCTCACGGTCCCGCCGCCACCCCCCCACCATTGACTGATGGAGGCAGGTGCAGGTCATGTCCTGAATTTATGTGTGGGACCTTCTCATGATATCTTCCGCTTCTGCTACCAACCCCACCCACTGTGAACGGGGGTGGAAAATCCCGGCCCATGATCATTCATCCCATTAATCACAGGAAATCAAACTTTGGCTTCAAAAGGAGGTTTGGATTGTTTCTGCTTCCCTGACCTTTCAAAGTTTATTGTGACAAATAGAATGCAAACCCTGTGCTAAAAGTCAAAAATGCTGGAAATACTCAACATGTCAGGAAAGAGAAACAAAGATTACAGGCTGTATGAGTGGGTGACAAAGTGGCAGACAGAGTGGGGAAGTGGGAGGTTATTCATTTTGTTCGCAAAAATTGAAAAACAGGATATTTTTTTAAAAGGCGTGAAACTTTTAAATGTTGGCAGTCTGGGAGACTTGCATGTACTCATACTAGCAGTGCAAGAAATTAGCATGCTGGGACATCAACAATTGGGAAGGCGATATAGCATGTTGACCAAATTTGCAAGTATAAGAATAAAGAATAAGAATTGTACAGAGTTTTGGTGAGGCCACACGGAGAGTAGTGTATGCAGTTTTAGCTTCCATACCGAAGCAAGTATGTACTTGCATTGGAACCATGACAGCAAAGGTTCACTGCTTTCTGTGATAAGAAGCTTGTCCAACAATGAGAGGCCAAGTAAAGCGAATCTAAACTCTTTGGGGTTCAGTGGATTAACATACTGAAAGGTGTTTGACAGGGTGGACACTAAGAGGTTGTTTCCCCTGGCTGAAGAATCTAAAACACAAGGATAAGGGGTTGATCATTTTGGACTGAGGTTAGGAGAAATGCCTTCAATCTTTGCCTTTGGGATTGCCTGCCCTCAATGGTAATGGATACTCCATCGTTGAGTATATTTAAGGCTGAGGTAGATGGAATTTTTTGTGGAGGAATCAAAGGATTTGAGGAGTAGGTGGGGAAATGGAGTTAAAGAAGAAGATCAGACGTGATCATATGAAGTGGCAGAGCTCTATGGTCTACATCTGCTTCTAATTCTTGTATTCTTACTTTATTACAGCCCTGTGCATTACACCTTCACCTGCAACAAATGGTGCAAAAAGATTACAGATCTTTTCATCTCTATAACTGATCACATAAATACAACCACCTCTGTTGCTATCTCCTCCTTCTCTCTTGCCCTTTTTTTCTTGATTTCATTCTACCCTATAATCCTAGCTCCAATTCCCCCTTCACCTTACAGTTTGTCCTTCGGTTCTACCCCAACCAGCTTTACCCAGCCAAGGCCAAAGAGATGAACCACATTTACTCTGACTACAATGTGTTGTCCATTGTTGTTTTCTTCCACCTTTCTGCAGCACTTGACATCGTGGCCCATGGTATTATTCTCCTCTAGTTAATGTTGTGAGACCACCTCCCTTGTTTCTGCTCCTATCTGTAGAGTTTACTAATTTAATATTTCCATTCAGCTGGATCATTCATTGTGGAACTTACAAATATCTCAGCAGTGGGGAATCAAGCTGGCATAAAAACATAGTTCACATTGGATTATAACCTTGTGTATTGTGGACACTTTATGGTTTTTCCTGAATATTTGGGGGAAAAGAACATTGAATTTGTCCTCATGTGAATAATTGAAGTGATGCTGTCTTCAATCTGAAAGATGTGCAGGTTAGGCACCTGAACGTACCTGAACGTTCACCAGTGTGTGGCGACTAGGGATTTTCACAGTAGCTTCATTGCAGTATTAATGTAAGCCTACTTATGACACTAGTAAATAAAGTTAAAAACTTAAACTTAACTGGGGGGTAAAATGATAAGCATGAGTTGCAGCAAATATGCGGAAGCAAGGACTGTAATACTCACTTTTGCCACTTGAGGTCAGTAGTATGCTTCAGCCTTTCATTTATACGCAAAGCATTGACTGACTGCTATCTGTTTGTCATGATAAAACAATCCTTATATTTTTGTATTCTGTTATGATTTGTGTTAGGAGATGTACTGCCACAGATTTGTCTGATGACAGATGCAACATATGAAATGTATTTTTGTTCAGTCAGGTAAACATTCAGATAAATAAGAGTTAACACATTGAACGTTGGTTCCATGGAAAGTGAATCTGAGTTAATAATGTAAAATAAGAAAATGGCAGATGTATTGAACTGGTATTTTGCATCAGTCTTCATTATAGAAAATGCAAGTAATGTCGCAGAAATAACTGTAAATCAGGAATTGGAAGAGTGGATGTTCTATAATCGGATTTTCAGAAGACATTTATATAATAAGGCACTACATCAAGGGTTTTTGCAGGAATTAAAAGCTGGAGTAATGTGTGTAGCTGTCGTTGTCACAATAGAGAAAAGAAGTGATTGCTCTAGAGTTGTTGCAGAGGAGATTCACCAAGATGTTACCAGGGCAAGAGTGTTTCACCTATCAAGAGGCTGGATAGGCTGGGGTTGTTTTCCTTGGAGTAGAGAGGCTAAGGGGGGTCATGACTGAGGTCCCTGGGATTTATCTACCTTAATGCGCTTTAGGACTTCCAACACTTTCTTCTCTGCAGTATGTACATTCCTCAAGACATCACTATTTATTTCCCCAAGTTCCCTAACATCCACACTTTTCTCAACAGTAAATACGGATAGAAACATAGAAACATAGAAAAACTATAGCACAATACAGGCCCTTCAGCCTGTGTATTCATTCATGATCTCACCCATCTCTTGTGGATCTGCACATAAGTGACCTTGTTGATCCTCAGATGCCCTACTCGCTCCCAGGTTACTGTTTTGGCCTTTATGTAGAAGCGCTTTAGATTCTTCTTTGCCTTTTCTGACAAAACAATCTTGTGTCCCCTTTTTGCCCTTCTGATTTTTCTCTTAACTCTACTCCTACACTCCCAAACTCTTCAAGGCGTTCACTTGATCCCAGTGGTCAATGCATGTCATGTGCCCCTTTCTTCTTCTTGACCAGGGCCTCAATATCTCGAGTCATCAGGGTTCTCTACTTCTACCAGCTTTGCCCTTCACTGTAAAAGGAACATGTTTACCCTGAACCCTGGTTAACACGCTTTTGAAAGCTTCTCATTTACCAGATGTCCCTTTGCCTTCCCACAGACTCCCCCAATTAACTTTTGAAAGTTCTCGCCTGATACCATCAAAATTGGCCGTGCTCCAATTTAGAATTTTAACTTTTGGGTCAGACCTATCGTTCTCCATAGCTATTTTAAAATGAACACAATTATGGTCACTGATCCCAAAGTAATCCCTCAGTAACACTTCTGTCACCTGCTCTTCCTCATTTCCCAAGAGGAGGTCAAATTTTGCCCCTCTCTAGTCAGGACATCCACGTACTGAATGAGAAATTCCTCCTGAATCTACTCAACAAATTTCTCTCCATCCAACTCTCTAATACTATGGCTGTCCCAGTCAATGTTGGGAAAATTAAAATCTCTGACTATTACCACCCTATTTTTCTTGGAGCTATCTGTAATCTCCTTATATATTTGCTCCTCAATTTCTCGCTGACTATTTGGGGACCTATAGTACAACCCAACAAAGTGATTTCCCCCTTCTTATTTCTCTGTTCTACCCATATAGACTCAGTGGCCGAACCCTCGAATATATCCCCCCTCCGTACTGCTGTTGTGTTTTCCTGAATCAAAAGTGCAAATCCCCCTCCTCCTTTCCTCCTGTTCTATCTTTCCTATAGCACCTGTATCCTGGAACATTGAGCTGCCAGTCTTGTCCCTCCCTTAGCTATGTTTCAGTAATTGCTATAATATCTCAATCCCATGCACCCATCCATGCCCTGAGTTCATCTGCCTTGCCTGTCAGGTCTCTTGCAGAGTCAACAGCAGGGTTCTGAGGAATGTGGAGGAGCAGAGAGATCTTGAGATTCATATCCACAGATCTCTGGAGGTTGCCACTTAAGTGGATAGAGCTGTGAAGAAACTTATAGTGTGTTAGCATTTATTAATGCTTGAGTTTAAGAGCCGTGGGGTTATGCTGCAACTATACCGGACGTTGGTGAGACCACATTTGGAATATTGTGTTCAGTTCTGGTCACCTCACTATAAGAAGGATGTGGAAGCATTGGAGAGAGTGCAGAGGAGATTTACCAGGATGCAGCCTGGTTTGGAGGGTAGGTCTTATGAGGAAAGGTTGAGGGAGCTGGGGCTTTTCTCTTTAAAGCAGAGGAGGATGAGAGGCAACTTGATAGAGGTTTATAAGATGATGAGGGGGATAGATAGAGTGGACATACAGAGACTATTTCCTCAGGTGGATGTAGCTGCTACTGAGGGGCATAACTATAAGGTTTATGGTGGGAGATATAGGAGGGATGTCTGAGGTAGATTCTTTACTCAGAGAGTGGTTGGGGTGTGGAATACACTGCCTGCTGTGATAGTGGAGTCGGACACTTTAGGAACTTTCAAGTGGTTATTGGATAAGCACATGGAGCACACCAGAATGATAGGGAGTGGGATAGTTTAATCTTGGGTTTAGACATAGCTCGGGACAACATTGAGGGCCGGAGGGCCTGTACTGTGCTGTACTGTTCTATGTTTCTATTAACAGTCCATAATGTTACCATAGCGATGGGAGTTGCTAGATAAAATCTAAAATTAACTGTATTTTGAAATGAGTCTCATATTCATCATTGTTTCAATGGCCTAGTTCATTCCATCACGCTCATCACAGCACTCTGATCCCATTCTATAAATGATTTGATTCTATATCACAGGAAGTGCCAAATGCTCTCAGAAACTCAATGGCAATACCTGAAATTAATGAAACCATGCCAGTGCAGCTCATGTGATTTCTAAAGTGCTATTTTGTGCCCTTAAGAGATGGAATAAATCTGAAGTCTTTCTGGACAGTGTGTTCAAAGCTGACTCCATTTTGTAACAATTACGCTATTCATAGAATCATAGAATCCCTACAGTGTAGAAGGGGGACATTCAGCCCATCAAGTCTGCACTGACCACAATCCTACCCAGGCCCTACTCCTGTAAGCCCTCATATTTACCCTGCTAATCCCCCTGACACTAGGGTTAATTTAGCATTGCCAATCCACCTAACGTGCCTTTGTTTAAAAAGGGTTGTAGGGAAACGCTTGGGAACTATAGGCCAGTGAGCCTCACGTCTGTCGTGGGTAAGTTATTGGAAGGTATTTTGAGAGACAGGATCTTCAGGCAAGGCCTGATTAGGAACAGTCAGCATGGCTTTGTGAGTGGAAAATCATGTCTCATAAATTTGATTGAGTTTTTTGAAGGGATAAACAAGAAGTGCAGTTGATGTTGTATGCATGGACTTTAGCAAGGCGTTTGACAAGGTACCGCATGGTAGGTTGTTGCATAAGGTTAAATCTCACGGGCAGCAGGGTGAGGTATCTAAATGGATACAAAATTGGCTTCTTGACAGAAGCCAGAGGGTGGTTGTAGAGAGTTGGTTTTTCAAACTGGAGGCCTGTGACCAGCGGTGTGCCTTAGGGATCAGTGCTGGTTCCACTGTTATTTGTCATTTATATTAATGATTTGGATGAGAATATAGGAGGCAGGGTTGTAAGTTTGCAGATGACACCAAGATTGGTGGCATAGTGGACAGTGAAGAAAGTTATCTTGGATTGCAAAGGGATTTTGATCAATTGGGCCAGTGGGCTGATGAATGGCAATTGGAGTTTAATTTAGACAAATGGAAGGTGATGCATTTTGGTAGATTGAACAGGACAGTACTACTCAGTTAAAGGTATGGCGCTGGGGAGAGTTACAGAACAAAGAGATCTAGAGGTACATGTTCACAGCTCCCTGAAAGTGTAGGCACAGGTAGACAGAGTGGTGAAGAAGGCATTCGGCATGCTTGGTTTCATTGGTCAGAACATTGAATACAGGACTTGGGACGTCTTTTTAAAGTTGTACAAGATATTGGTAAGGCCACACTTGGAATACTGTATACAGTTCTGGTCACCCTATTATAGAAAGGATATTATTAAACTAGAAAGAGTGCAGAAAAGATTTACTAGGATGCTACCGGGACTTGATGATTTGAGTTATGAATAGAGGCTGGATAAGAACATAAGAAATAGGAGCAGGAGTAGGCCATCTAGCCCTTCGATCCTGCCCCGCCATTCAATAAGATCATGGCTGATCTGTCGTGACTCAATTCCACTTTCCCGCCCTCTCCCCATAACCCTTAATCCCCTTGCCTATCAAAAACCTATCAACCCGCGTCTTAAATATATTTAGCGAGGCAGCCTCCACCACTTCAATGGGCAGAGAATTCCAGAGATTCACCACCCTTTGAGTGAAGAAGTTCCTCCTCAACTCCGTTCTAAACTGCAACCCCCCCCCCACTATCTTGAGGCTGTACCCTCTAGTCCTACTGTCCTTTCTGAGCGGGAAGAGCCTCTCCACCTCTATCCTATCCATCCCATTCATCATCTTATATGTCTCAATGAGATCTCCCCTCATTCTTCTAAGATCTCTTATGAGATAGAAGGTGGGACTTTTTTCTCTGGAGGTAGGAGGCTGAGGAGTGATCTTATAGAGATCTATAAAATAATGAGGGGCACAGATCAGCTAGATAGTCAATATCTTTTCCCAAAGGTAGGGGAGTCTAAAACTAGAGGGCATAGGTTTAAGGTGAGAGGGGAGAGATAAGTGTCCAAAAGTGTCCAGAGGGGCAATTTTTTCACACAGAGGGTGGTGAGTGTCTGAAACAAGCTGCCAGAGGCAGTAGTAGGGACAGGTACAATTTTGTCTTTTAAGAAGCATTTAGATTTAGTTACATGAATAAATGGATATAGAGGGACATGGGCCAAATGCGGGCAATTGGGATTAGCGTAGGGTGTTTAAAAAAGGGTGGCATGGACAAGTTGGACCGAAGCCTGTTTCCATACTGTAAACCTCTATGACTCTATAACCAGCCAATGGTGAGTAAACAATCCAATCCAAATCCAAGAACAGCAGCTTCACAGAAAAGCTTAGGTTCATTCAACTCTTGAAACGCTTAATCCCTTAAAATATTCTTACAAGTCTTATATCAACCAAAATGATGTTATTGAGTTGCAATCCTGTAATAAGCCACCAGATCAGTAATGTGAGTGAGATATTTTCAATATTTTAGTAAGGTGTTTGACAAAGTCCCTCATAGTAGGTTGGTGTAAAAGGTTAAGGCTCATGGGATACAAGGATAGGTGGCTAGATGGATTGAGAACTGGCTTGGTAACAGGAGACAGAGGGTAGTAGTGGAGGTGTCTTTTTCTAGCGGTGTGCCGCAGGGCTCAGTACTCGGGCCTTTGCTATTTGTAATATACATAAATGATTTGGAAGACGGAGTAACTGGTGTGATCAGTAAGTTTGCAGATGACACGAAGATGGCTAGACTTGCTGATAGTGATGAGCAGTGTCAGACAATACAGCAGGATAGAGATAGGCTGGTAAATTGGGCAGAGAAATGGCAGATGGAATTTAATGCAGATAAATGCGAGATGATGCATTTTGGAAGAAATAATGTGGGGGGAGTTATACAATAAATGGTAGGACTATTAAGAGTATAGAAACACAGAGGGACCTAGGTGTGCAAGTACACAAGTCCTTGAAGGTGGCAGTACAAATGGAGAAGGTGGCGAAGAAGGCTTATGGTATGCTTGCCTATATAGGAAGGGGTATAGAGTATAAAAGCTGGCGTCTAATGTTGCAGTTGTGTAGAACGTTGGTTAGACCGCATTTGGAGTACTGCGTCCAGTTCTGGTCACCGTACTACCAGAAGGATGTGGAGACCCTGGAGAGAGTGCAGAGGAGGCTTACCAGGATGCTGCCTGGTATGGAAGGTCTTAGCTATGAGGAGAGATTGGGCAAATTGGGGCTGTTCTCCCTGGAGAGACGGAGGATGAGGGGAGATCTAATTGAGGTGTATAAGATTATGAAGGATATAGATAGAGTGAACAGTGGGAAGCTTTTTCCCCGGTTGGATACAAAAATCACGAGGGGCCATGGACTTAGGGTGAGAGGGGTGAGATAATTCAGATGTTAGAGGGAGGTTTTTCACACAGAGGGTTGTGGGAGCCTGGAATGCACTGCCAAGTAGGGTGGTGGAAGCAGGCACTCTAGAGTTGTTTAAGGCTTACCTAGATAGGCGCATGAGCAGACTAGAGATGGAGGGATACAAAAGACTGTTCTAAATAAGGATCAAGAGCCTCAGGACATTCCTGGGAATCAATAGATTCCTATGGGCTGTCCAACATATTGTATGGCTCACCTCTTATGTTTGAGCTTCTGGGGATCTTCTGTGAATGTCTGTATAAGCTGTGTATGTTTATTGATTTTTTTTACATCCACAGGTGATTTGGTTCGCCTTGTTGGCCAACAAGGGGCATACACACGGTGGGTCATGCGAGGGCTGCTCTTGGATGTTGCTTTGAGAGTTGCCTAGTTCTTCACGTCGTTAGTGTACGGTTAAACTGGACCAACTGACGGGCAACACGACAGCTTAGTGACTATCACTGTTTGCTGTGCAGATACATGGACCTGGGTCAGATCTCTGACTTGGGTCGGTGTCTGTGGGAGTTTGCACATTCTCCCCGTGCTTGCATGGGTTTTCTCCAGGTGCTCCGGTTTCCTCCCACACCCCAAAAACATCCTTTTAGGCTGATTGGTGTTAACAAATTGTCCCTAAATTAGACCTCCCTCAATCTGGCGTAGAGAAAAGTCATAGGCAGAAGAAGGTAGATGAGGCACTCACTGAATATTAAAATGGCGGCGTGGGCTTGCTGAGCCAAAGGGCCTGTTTCCTTTGTTCTTTATAAAGAGAAATAGCCTATTCTTAGACTCTGTATGGGATTCGGATGCATTTGGCTACACAAATAGCTACTCGTGAGCATTTTAAATCTGAAGCTGGGTTCTGTAGCTGAGTGAAATTGCTGAATCATATAAAGCCGCCAGAATTATGTGTTTTGATTGATAATGGTAACAGTGAACATTGAGTTTTTGGCATGCCAGTTAACATGCTACAATCATACCTAGCCTGAGGGGTGATTCTGAAATAAGCAGACCTTGATAGGAGTTCATTGTTTTCTTAGGTACAATATCGCATATTTTACTTTCTTGAAAATATACTTTTAAGTTAAAATTAAGAGTTGCGCCTGATATACACAGAATGAACAAATACAACGTAAACAATACAGAGTCTTGCACAAACTCCAGATGGAATACTGCTTTCAGGTTTGTCCACAAAGTTTCAGAAAGGATATATTAGCTATGGGATATGTGCAATGCCAATTCACCAAAATGATTCTGGTTAAATTGGATTAAATTATGAAAACAGGTTAAACTTGGTATTCATTCCTTTAGATATGAGAGGTGATCTAGTTGAGCTGTTAGAATGATAAAGGAATAATAGAGTAGATACAGTGAATCCATTTCTTCTGATGGGGGAACCCAGAACAAGCTAGTGCAGCAAGGTCTTATGTCCAACTTTGTGAGCTATTTGTCCTTCTATTGTGTCTCCTGCCACACTCTGATTTTTAATGCTATTTTATATTCAAACACTTGCTGGAAAAAATAGCTTTGAAAGTTTCTATTAAATTCATGGACGCACCAAGGCATAGTAGACTATGGAAAAAGTGCTGGTGAGTGGGATAGGAGATTGGTATTTGATGCTCAGCATAGCCGAAGGGCCTGTTTCTATGCTGTATGACTCTATGATTCTCTAAGTGCAACAGATATCCAGTGAACTGGTTGTCATTGATTTTTAGCACAGGTTGTTCCTGGATTGGAGACAATCCCATTGCACTCTTCTTATTATGTGTAAGTCTCAGGAAGAGGTTTTGAATCTTGTATAGTTTAATACTAACTGTTTACTGGTAACACGTAATTACATAAATATATAGAGAAAATAGTCCAATTTATGAGCTAACTCCATACTTGCTTCTATGCAGGTCTCTGTTCCGCCTATAAATGACCTAGGATGAGATCTTCCAGCCGCTCCAGCACCAAGGCCGGAAAATTCCGCCTGAGGTCAACTGATCTTTGCATGATCCATGTCCCGCTTTTTGCGATTCCTATGGTGGGCAGGATGGGAACGTTCAACCCTTACTCCCAGGTATCTCTTTACATCATGTTGTGGATGGTACTGTTTCCCAGTACCTACCCTTGCTATGCCAGATATCCTTATACAACAGATAAGTGGTGGGAAAATTAGGGTGGAGGGAACTACAGGCCCTCTGGGGTTTAAGATTATTTTGGCAGCACTCTAAGAATTGATTTATAAAATTGTTCATTTACTTTTAAATTAGTATACAGTAGTTCCTCACATTAATCATATATTCTCAACAGCATGTATGACACAATATTCTGCACTTCCATTCTAAATTGTGTTTAGTTATATCTAGCGCATAATTTTATTTACATCCAAAAATTATCATGATAGATTTTCAAAGAATTTCATGCCAGTTCTATGATTTCAGTTTACTTTATTTCAAAGGAATGTCTCTAAACTGCTCTTAATTGTTGACTTCAAATGATTAATGTGCCACTAATTTACCATTAATTATCATTATTATGGCATAGATTGAAGATGGATTTTAGGATATTAAGATATTGATTTTAGGATATTACAAGAAGTTGGTATTGGCAAATTATGCAGATTGGGTCTCCAGTTAGCAAATCTTTGCCCCCAACTTATTAGTTTATCTCACTGACACTCTTTGAGTGTTGGCGAAGCTATCTAAGTGCAGGGGTGCAATCTTACCGCCTGTTCACGTCATGCTCCCACTGCAAGAAAGTCAGAAAATTTAGCGTCCAGTCAAATTTCCATTCACTGCAGCAGGGTGGGAAAATCCTGCCGGCACGAACAGTCGTAAATTCCAGCCCAGATATTTAAATATCAGAAATAAACACCTGGATAGTCAACTTAGGTGATTCCTTACTTTTCTGGTGAATTACTTCTCTGTCCCTTTGAAAGAAAAGCTGCCAAAAAGGATGGTCAGTATGCAGCTGGCCTGGCAGAGTTTGACTGATTGACACTGTTTCCAAAGAATACCTTTAAGAGAAACCAAGAACTGAAATATTGATTCACTTTGTTTTACATCTGAGGTAAAAAAAAAGCAAGACACAAAGTCTAGAGTTTTACAAATTCAGCTGTATGTTACTCTGTCGTAATAGAAACTTAGTTGAGGCTCAAGAAAATGCATAAATATAATTCCTTTATGTAATATTCGTAAGAATGAATGTATTAAGAGAAGACCAATGTCATGAACTCCTGCCTTTAGAATGTGACATTTGTTTGAATCTAGTCATAAAACCAAGGTGTGTTATGTGAACTCATGGCCACATTTTCTGGAACTTGTTAAAGGTTTGTATTTGTTTTCCTTTTCAATGATAATATAAAGGGATCAAATACTGAAACTTATTCATGCTGTCACCTGTTTTCTGTGCTCATTACACTGGACCTACATCAGATTCTATATCCGACGTATTCCAAGAAAACAGTGCAAAGGGGAATATGTATCACTAGAGGAGGTTTTTCAAGTAAAATTATTGCACCAAACAGAATTAGTTCTGGGAATATTTAAGCATACCATTCCAAAATGAGCTTTAAAGAATCTTCATGCTCTTTAAGTGTACTGAAGATCTCAATGAAGGCAACAGATATAGGCAAATCTCCAAGAATCAAAACTAGTTGGATAAGTAAGTGAAAAGACAGTGGAGTCAATGATTTCTGGTAAAGTGGATTTAGAATGCCAACTCTATACAGTTCTCCACCCTTCAGAGGTGATTTTAGCTAAAACTAAAGGCCAAGAAAACAATGACAAGGATAAACAAACCCAAACAAACCAGCTTTGACAAAGGGTCCTCTGGACTCGAAACGTCAGCTCTTTTCTCTTCTTATAGATGCTGCCACACCTGCTGAGATTTTCCAGCATTTTCTCTTTTGGTTTCAGATTCCAGCATCTGCAGTAATTTGCTTTTAATTCAAGATCTCTTTTGGGCGTGGCTGGAATCTGCAAAGAGGTTTGTTCTGCTCGCCTAAATCAAACAATGTTATATGGCATGAGCTTGAGGAAACATGAACAATTTGATGTAGTGTTTACTATAATAGGTAATATTGTTCACAGAAAAATGACAGCCCTCTTCAATTTGTTCAGGACCTACATCTGATGCCACATGACAGTGATATATAACTACAGTATATTTCGATCTCTATTCTTCATTATAACCAGGTGACGTGCTTCCTTAGATCGTGTAATATTTTGTGTATCCTGTTCTGGCCTGAGGAGGCTGGGCCAACTATTATGGCAACACTTTTGTTTGGTCATTCAGTTTACTTCACAGGACTTGCCATTCCTTTTGGCAAACCAATTAAAACCACAGGCCTTGCCAAGCTGCTTGAATGGAACGTATACTGTGATAGTATAGTTCAGGCAATTGCCTGATTAATTTGGTAATATACTGAATGTGATGCTTGGAGTCTGGAACTTTGATTTGACAGAAGGATTCCTCCCAGCTCCACTGGCGTGATTTGACAGAGCACTGATAAAGTCGTTAAAGAGATGAAATATGGAGACAGATTCTAACAATTTTCTGCTAAACACTTGACAGCTCCAATAATGACATTGGTATCCTCACACTTGCAGCACTTAAGTCCAGCTCCTCATCATAGTTGAGTACAAAGCAAAGCATTTGTATAACAGCCAGTTGCCACTCACTCTATATAGACTATCAATGTTCAAGCCCTCTTTCACCACCTGCTCAAATATGCACCATCACAAAATTTGCTATAGCTGTGTTGTCTCCCTGACAATAACTATTTAAATTGCATCCAAACTAGTTGGGTGAAGTTTTCCATTTTTTGGCAAAGTGTGAACTCAGGCGGGAAAAGTGGAGAGTAACTCACTAGCTGCACTGCCAACTTCTCCCCAGGGGCATTCCTGGGGATAGTGTTGGAGGGCAGTTCCCAAGCACTACCACGTAACTGTGTGTGTGTGACCCTCTCCCCTCTGGGAATTGTACTTAGCTGTGCACCACTGGTGGGGACCATTCCTTGGGTTCCCATTTACAAAACCTGTTGTAAACCCTGCCAATGTGACTTCACATCAATGGACTGGGAGGAATCCCTACATGGGACAACAGCACAGCAGGGAAACTCGCTAAGTGTATGTTAGTGTATGCAATTGGGATTCCTAATCTTTTATGATGGGAACCCCATTACTCATTGGCAGGGGTTGGGGACAATTGAGCAGGGAAATCTTGCTAGCGTGGAAGCCATTTTTGGATTCCCTCTCAGGGAGTGCAGAGGAGGTTTACTAGGCTGATACCGGAGTTGAGGGGATTGAGCTATGAGGAGAGGCTGAATAAACTAGGCTTGTACTCGTTAGAGTTTAGAAGAATGAGGGGAGATCTCATTGAGACGTATAAGATGATGAATGGGATGGATAGGATAGAGGTGGAGAGACTCTTCCCGCTCAAAAAAGACAGTAGGACTAGGGGGCACAGCCTCAAGATAAAGGGGAGGCGGTTTAGAACGGAGTTGAGGAGGAACTTCTTCACTCAAAGGGTGGTGAATCTCTGGAATTCTCTGCCCGTTGAAGTGGTGGAGGCTACCTCACTAAATATTTTTAAGAAGCGGGTTGATGGGTTCTTGATAAGAGAGGGGATTAAGGGTTATGGGGAGAGGGCGGGAAAGTGGAACTGAGCCACAACAGATCAGCCATGATCTTATTGAATGGCGGGGCAGGCTCGAAGGGCTAGATGGCCTACTCCTGCTCCTATTTCCTATTTCTTATGTAATTCTCCGCCCCCACCAATATTCCCACTGACCAGAAATTCCCCAACCCCTGTTTAGCTTTTATTTGTTTTTTCAGAACGCTGAGAGAGTTGGACTTTGTGCCCAAGGAGCCTTGCAATTGTCTAACAGCTTTGAGGTTCTTGCAACTTATGTAGTTAAGAGCAGAGGCCACAGGGAGAATAGGAAAATTATCATGGTGCCATGGTGCAGCAAACCAGTCCAATGGGAAAAACAGAAAGGAATGAGGTTGCAGTGGGGAAAGTGTTGTTAGGTACTGTTCTCTGCTGCCAAGAACATGAGATCCAAAGGCTGTATTACTAGCCTGGTGTCAGGGTTAAGGACATCTCCTCAGGGCGAGGAAGGATCCAATTGTTGTGATCCACATGGGTACAAATGACATTGGCAGGACTGAGAAAGAAGTCCTTCTGAGCAGCTAGACACAAGATTTTAAAAAAAGCAGGGTCACACACCATAAGTCTCTGAATTACTACCTCAGCCACAAGCTAATTTGTGTAGGTCATATAAGATTAGAGAGTTCAATGTGCGGCTGTAATGTTAGAGTGGGAGAGTGTGGTTAGATTGATTGGCCATGGTAAATTGCCCCTTAGTGTCAGGGGGACCAGCAGGGTAAATATGTGGTGTTACGGTGATAGGGGCTGGGTAGGATTGTGGTCGGTGCAGGCTTGATGGGCTAAATGACTTCCTTCTGCACTGTAGAGATTCTATGATTTTATGATTCTATGAATTGGGTTTCATCCATGGGATCCTGGCACCAGTACTGGGAAAGGAGAGATCTGCACTTTTGGGATTGTCTTCACTGAACTGTGCTGTGATTAGTAAATTATATAACTAAATTATATAATTAGGGCTGTGGAGAAGACTTTAAGCTAAATAGTGGGGGAAGAGGATCCACATGAGGGAAGATTTGAAAAGTTAAAGAATATTTTGTTAGCTTTCTCTCAATTTCTCACTTGGTTTCAATGTTACATGAAGATAAGTGTGAAAAGTTATGATTAATGCTATACCTGGTGTCATTAAGAAAAGGACACTATATTGTCCATCAGAATGCAGCGCAGCTAATATAGTTGATCTCTCTAATTGATTAGCAAAGGTAGTCAACTTATAACTGTTGTCATCAGACTTTATGGGCACAGCCTTCTGATAGGCAGCGTCAACCGGCATATTCCTCAACAGAGCCAAGACGTCAGACTTATTGAAGCTGAAGTCTTGCCCATTTTCTTTATTACAGTTATGTGTGGTTTGGAAAGGAGTTTGCATTTCATGAGCATCTGAATTCCCCTGCTGGAGTGAAAATTGAGATTTTACCAGGGTTGAAACTATGATAAGGTAGTGAACTATATTCATTTCATCACTAATATTTCCACCATAAAAGAATATCTTTTTTATAGTTGAATCCCATAATGATCTCATGATGGCATAGGCTGCATAAAGCGAAGAAGTGTGACTTCCCAACCCTGGGAATTTAAAATTCAATTTTGGTATGTGCAATTGTTAATTACTCCATCAACTGGGAAAATGCCAATCCAAGGAATACTGCACTTTTCAATTACACATTACAGTACAAACAATTTGCCCTTAAGCATAAACCCATTCATAACAGTGATGATAAATGGGTTGCCATAAAAAAAGTGGAAGTATTGGAATTAGTTAATATACCCGGAATGCATGCAATACCTATTTTCAAGTCTATACAAATTACAATACCAATCATGCTGACTGTCAAGGTTCATTTAGAAAATTTGAGGCATGAGTATATAATTAAAGCAGGTGATATTGCAACATATTTAACCATAATTAGATACAGTAATCCAGAAATAATTCTTGGTTGGGTGGAGATTTGGTAAGAAGATACCTTTGCGAAATCTGATCCATTAAACGAACAAGTGACATGATTTTCCTGCCCTGCAATGCTGGTTGAGTAGTACAGCGTGGCGGGAAATTTAAGCAGGAGGCCAAAAATAGGAATTGCGACCAGCCAGGTATGATCCTCTCAGGACATTTTTGCTGAAGGGTAATGAGCGTCAGGCTGGGGAATGGTGTGAGGCTGATTATAATATTCATTTCCTCATTTATATCTATTTAGCAAGCCCAGGAATGTCTCAACTAGTGTCACTTATGCTTCCGATCTCACTGGTGGACGTCCACACCAGCGGGGATCATATATGGTCCCCAGCAATGGGAATCAGGCATGATGGCCTTGCTGGTGGGACTGGAGGCCATTAATGCCCCCCAGGATGTCAGGATGGAGGGGTCGGGGGGAGACAGTACCCTTTAGTCAGTGTTAGCTTGGCACTGCCCACTGGACACCGTGACACTGCCAGCCTGGCACACTGGCAGTGCCTGAGGGGATCAGGCCTGAGAGGTAAAGCCTCAAGGGGCAGGGGCATATGGAGATGGAGCCAAGCCCGGAGGGGAGGTAGGAGGGGAGGAAAGGGAGAACTCTGCATGGGAGATGGGGGCTGGTGGTGGAGCTGGTAGTCGGGAGCCATTAGAGTTCAGAACGAATGACTGGTGATTGGGAGGTGGGGCCAGCAATGTCCAGAGGGGTTGATCAGAGCCGACAATGTCTGGGGGTCAGGGGCGGTGATCAGTGATGGCAGGGTGGGGGGTGGGTGCTGCACGTGAATCGATCTCCCAGCATACTGGGAAATCGGTACATCTGCAGTGGCCCCCGTGGCACACTGATGCTGGCCTCTCAACCAGGATCAGTTCCTCCCTGCTATTGATGGGATTCATTGGGCACAGAATTCTTTTAGGAAACCCATGCCAAGATCTCTCAGCTCTGGTTAGTTACTTTCTCACACACAACAAGCTGAGGGTGATCTTGAGTTCGTATTTGCCTTCTATGCTTATACCAGTGGGGACTTAAGATCTAGATTCGTGTCAGTGAGAATGCAATTTTGTTTCTTCCTGTCCTTCATTGGTGACACCATCAAGTTCACGCTGATAACCAGCATGAACCTGCTTTACAAGGGTTTGAATAGATTTTTATATAATTAACCCACCCCCTTGTGAGATGTTGACTCCACCATCACCCTGTATATTGACACTGTGCTGGTATGGCATTACCTCAGCACAGTTTACAATAGGTTCACCTATCATGGTGATCCCCTCTCTCACTGGGTCGTTAAGGTAAGTATCGCCCCTGGGTCAGAAGTGGGACATGGCCAGGCAGTGACCTGGTAATGCCTCCTTTCGCTGCCCCTCTGCACAGGTTGGCACTGCCAGATTGACATCCTGCCCATGCCAACCTGGCAGTGCCAACCTGTGCCAGGAGGTGGGCCCCTGTTACCTTGTGAACAGGTATGATTCCCTCCTTTTGAAACACCTAAGATGCTGAGGGGCCTTGGCAGGGTTGCTGTGGAGAGAATGCTTCCTCTTGTGGGAGAATCTGGATTTAGAGGTGACTGTTTAAAAATAAGGGGTTGCTCATTTAAAACAGAGATGAGGCGAAATTGTTTCTCACAGAGCAGCATGAGTCTTTGGAATTCTCTTCCTGACAAGGTGGTGAAGGCAGAGGTAGATAAACAAGTGGATGATATATTCTTGGGGGTAGGTGAGATGCAGATTTGAGAATACTATCAGGTCAGATCTAATTAAATGGTGGAGCAGGCCTGAGGGGCTGAATGGCCTATTCCTGCTTCTTGTTCGTACGTTGTTGATGGGATTATCCAGCCACACGTGCCTCAAGACTGCAAAATCCCACCTGAAGCCAACGGGGCTTTGCATCATCTGTGTCCTGCCTGCTATGATTCCTGTGGTGGTAAGGTAGCTGGGGTAGTGGTGAGATAAAAGCTGCAGGTTGGAAAGAAGGAAAGGGGGAATCAATGTAATGGGTGAGGGGGAACACCCTGCAATCAACAAAGGTCAGCCCCCAAGAGTGAACTCCCCCCTCGTTCCTACTCTTTGAAGAACATTTTTTCAAAAGTAGGGCTACCCATTCCTGCCCAGTTGCCAATGCCAAACATCTTATGGCATGGGCAGTGTATTGCCAGGGTCGATTAGATTGGTAACAAATGTAATTGATCTGTAATGATTTATTCAAATAAGGTTGGCAAACAGCAGATTTGGCACCTATTCACCTCCTAGGATTAGGGAGTAAGCTCAGGGGTGCATGGGAGGGTCATGGTGTGGCCTGTCTTATTTTGTGTGCACCCGATCCAAAACACACCTGGCATGGACATATGAAATACAACTCAGTGAGTGGGCATTCGAATCTGGAGGGTCAAACAGCAGCAGGATGTAATGGCACGTAAGTGACAAAGTCAAAATGAAGACATCCTCATTCAACTTTCCACAATATGAAGGAGATGACACAAAATGTGAACTGTGTGGGAGATTGTGGTAACTTCAAAGTGATGTGGACAGGTTGGTGGAATCAGGGTGGGTGGTAAGATAGTGCAGATCAAATTTAATGGTGAGAATTGGGAAGTGATTCATTTTGGTAGGAAGAATGAGGCGAGGTGACATAAAATAAAGGTTACAATTGTAAACATAGTGCAGGAGCAGAGGGACCTAAAGGTATATGATGCACAAATCATTGAAAAGTGGAAGGGAAATAGAAGAGTTAAAAAAGCATTGGGAATCCTGGACTTTATCAATAGGAGCATAGAGTACAAAACAAGGAAATTATGATGATCTTGTATGAAACACTCATTCAGCTTCAAACAGAGTATTGCATCCAGTCCTGGCCACCACACTTTAGGAACAATGTGAAGGCATTAAAGAAGTTGCAGGAAAGATTCACAAATAATGAAAATCGCTTGTGAAGCAAGTGGTTAGGATCTGCAATGCTCTGCCCAAGAGTGTGTGGGAAGCAGAGTCATTTGTAGCTTTGAAAAGAGAATTGGATAGAATCGAAGAGAAAAATCAGTTTAGGGGCATGGGGGAGGGGTATGGGCTTGAGCTCTCCCACAGAGGGTAAGGGCTACATCTGGATAGCCAAAGATGAACTTTAAGCTGCTCTGGAGTGCTGGCATCCCAACCTGCCACCAGGAGGTCAACTGAATTGACCCCTGCTGCCTGTGGTGACCCAGAAGCCTCCTTCATTTGGGTTTTAAGTGGCCTTTACATAGCTTGATCTATATGCAGTGTAGCCTTTCTGTGAACACCCGCCCCATACACCACAACCCCCAGTCCTGCCTCTTGGAAAATGACCCAAGGATGGAATAGGGCCTGGGCAGCAAGATGGCACAGTGGTTAGCACTGCTGCCTCACAGCACCAGGGACCCGGGTTTGATTACCAGCTTGGGTCAGTGTCTGTGTGCAGTTTGCACATTCTCCCTGTATCTGCATGGGTTTCCTTTGGGTGCTCCAGTTTCCTCCCACACTCCAAAGATGTGCAGGTTCAGTGCATTGGCCATGCTAAATTGCCTCTTAATGTCCCAGGATGAATAGGTCAGAGGGATCAGTGGGGTAAATATGTGGAGTTACAGGGATAGGACCTGTGGCCAGTGCAGACTCAGTGGGCCAAATGGCCTCCATCTGCACTGCAGGGTTTCTATGATTCTATGATTCTAAACACTTTGCAGTGGAGCACCCAACTGCATCTGTCCTCAGTTCCAGTTCAAATACTAGCCCACAGTCATTGAAAAGCAGAAGGAGGTTAATTGTACCATTGAGTCCATGGTTGTATTTTCAAACCTCGCTGACGTCAAGTCACGTTGGCGTGATTTACAACATGTTCACCCAGACACGGATTGCGTTTCTTGATTTTCTCCAGATTTTCAGACCTCTCTCTGATGGTAAACACATGCTGAAAATCGCTCCCGTTGTTGTTTCTCAATATTTGTCATATAGAAAGAGATCAGATGAAACTGGAAAGAGTGCAGTGTACTTTAAAGTATGCATGTGTATTTAAACCTCAAAGGTTTGGTTTTCCATTGTTAAAGCAATCATAACAAATGTGAAAAAGATATTCATCCTAAGGCAAGGTTTTCAGAAACAATTTTGTATTTTCATTTAGGGAAAAGAGATTACTAGCTAATGTTGCCCAGCAGATATAACTATGGAATCTCCTTGCTCAATTCAACAAATAGTTTTGAAGAATATAAATTGCTGAGAAGATAAGAAAATGTTGCACTATGTCAGTTTGAATAGGCAGTTGATTCACTTTTATTTAAAAGCAAATCCCAAATTTAGGATTAAAGTTTATTTATTAGTCACAAATAAGGCTTACATTAACTCTGCAACAAAGTTACTGTGAAATTCCCCAAGTTGTCAATGTTTGGGTCAATGCACCTAACCAGCACATCTTTCAGGATGTGGGAGGAAAGTAGAACACCCAGAGGAAATCCATGCAGACACAAGGAGAACATGCAAACTCCACACAGACAGTGACCCGAACCAAGAATTGAACCCAGGTCCCTAACACTGTAAAGCAGCAGTGCTATCCACTGTGCCACCAGCCTGCCCCAAATCTTGCAAGTTACAGATATAAGGTGGAATTTTCCCAAGAGAACCGTAGCAGATGGGGGAGGGGAGGAGGGAGGTGGGGGGAGCGGACCTTTGACCTTTGACTGGGTTTGCCGGTGTTGGGACGAGCGCGGCCAGAAAATCCTGCCCTTAGTCTTTGCTTTCTGAAAGCACTTTCTGTTAGCGGTCTAATAAGGATTCTAAGTCTTCACACATCTTTGCTCGCTCGATGTTTGCAAAGTGAGGACAATAGAAACTTCTGATCATTCTAGATAGTTTCAGTGCTGTTCGAGGCTAGGACAAGGATGGACATGATGCTGCTTGTGTCAGATGGGGGCCTGAATTTAATTTATGGCAATATATTTTGCTCTTTACCCTGATAGTTTTCAGTATTTCAAGTTCTAAGGTCCATAATGGGCTCACATCTCCTGTTTAAACTGGGCAAATTTGTTCATGAGGTTCCCCTCACAAAGTTTGTTAATGAATATAAAAGCACTTAAAAGTTGCTAAAAGTTTTTAAAAGTGTGTAAAATATTTTGAAATCATTGCAAAGCACTGACCTATATTTGAGTTGAAGACTGATTGCACTGGGCGTGCTGTCAGTTTGTGATGTTGGTAGGGATGTGGTGTTGTCTGGAATGTGCCCTGTGGCCAGGCCATGCTGACTCTTTAGTAAGAAGGTCATGCTGCAGCAAGAAATACAAATTCTCGCTGGAGACAGAGTTTTAAGCAAACTTGTAATTTTCAATGCAGTCAGTTGAGAACATGGTAGCTTCAGAGCTGACCATGAAATGTGGGACCATCTATTTATCACCCATTGACAAGAAACACACTTGCATGAAGTTGATCTTTCTCTACACCCTAGCTACAACCACAATACTAAATTCTGCACTCTCCCATTTCCTTTTCTATGCTTTGTAGGGCGCACAAGAAACTATATTTTTCACTGTATGCTAGCACATGTCACAATAATAAATCAAATCAAATCAAATAATGAAGCAAAGTCTTACCAAAAAATGTCAGCGTGTTGGTTCCAGCATGAAAAACTTTGTGATTCACCCCCCAACAGCGCTGGCGCAATTTCAAACCGAATCTTATGCCTCATTAGTGAAACTTTTTTCACGTCCTCAAGAATCATGCCATACATGCAGTGGGCTTACTCTGTTTGCCTGCCCCGCAACAGCTTAATCTCTGCAAATACTGGGAGGCTCCATATAAAAGGCTCCCCAGCCCTTGTTCCAGAATGACTGCAGGGAATAGCAGCCAAGAAATCCACATCTCACATTTCAGAGGGAGCCCTCACCAGGAAGCTGGATGGAGTGTCATAGAGTCATAAAGGTTTACAGTATGGAAACAGGCCCTTCGGCCAAACTTGCCCATGCCACCCATGCCGTCATGTCAGAGCTCATAATCCTCATGAGATTCGAGGAGCAGGCCCTCGAGTTTGCCGGGGAAGAGGAAGATCGCGCCAGCTGGTGAAGTGGAGACAGCAGAGCAACATGAGAGCCCCAAGGCATGCTGTCATTTCCCAAGACTCAAATCAGTAATTAAAGTTCCCGCATCTCTCCTTTAATGTACTGATGCTATGTCCCTTCTCTTGCAGCTCGAACAGCGGGCAGACCAGACTATCCTTCTGCCCCCTGGGCTTACTGGACATGACGAGCTCCAAGCAAAACTTCTCCAATCCCACTATGGAAGAGGCATCACAGCTGTCACCCCTAACCGATACCAATGCAGATGCTCACATCTCGGTGGGTTCACAAAGTCGACAATCTTCTGGGTCACTCATTGATGGGCACCTCATGGCTGAAGATCCATGGCAGGTGGAGGCAAGGATGTCCTAGGGAACTTGCACTCAGAGGAATGGTGGAGCCCAGGACCCTACTAGGCCCTTGGCCAATGGGTTTCCAGTCACGGTGGGAGAGCTAGTCAATCGTTGACCAGCCGCAGAGATAGCGACATGCCTCAATCTTTGAGATGCCATAAGGCCATCCCTAGTACATCAGCCCTGACCACTGCCCGGGCTTCTTCCACCTCCTCACCTGTGTGGTCACCATAACCTCAATGTCCTCCTCATCCGAGGGGATGTGGCAGTCCTCTGCCTCCTCCAGGTCCAGGTGGTCTCCCCTCTGCAGCGCTAGGTTGTGGACAGCACAGCAGACTACATTGATGCAGGAGACTTTCTGGGGCCTACATTGTAGGGCATCTGCAACTGGCCCAGGCACCAGAACCACATCTTTAGCAGCCCAATTGCCTGCCTGACCAATGCGCACGTTACAGCGTGAACCTCACTGTATCGAGTTTCAGCTGGTGTTTGTGGCCTCCACACTGACATCATCAGCCACCTCCTGAGTGGGTGCCCTCCGTCCCCGAGGAACCATCCCTCCAGCTGCTGCTCTCACTCAGAGATGGTTGGGATTTGAGATCGTCCACACTGTCAAGGACGTCTCCTGGGAAACAGGCATAAATCTGCATGAAGATATTGTGTGATCACAGACAAACTGCACATTGAGTGGAATCTCTTACGGTTTATGAATGGCGCTGAGTGGAACCCTGGAGCCTGGGGCAAACTTGCTAAGCTGGTGAAGTCCGTGGGCCTGGCATCTTGGCTTGCCTGGTCCCGGTCCAAGTTGAGATACATGTGAACCCTCACACCAAGGGCAGCAGTAACCTCTCGGATGCATCTGTGTGTTGCTGACTGGGAGATGCCACAAAGGTCACATGCGACTGTGGAGCCACTCACATAGAAATTCAGCGTGGCTGTGAGTTTAAAGGCCACAGGCAGTGGGTGTCCTCCCATTCCATACGGTGCCAGCTCCTGCAGGGTCAGGCAGAGATGGTCCACTATACTCCGGGATAGAGGCAGTCCTCTATGGCACTGCATCTCTGACATCTATAGGCACAATGACAAACATTGGAGTACCCTCTGCCAGTACCTATGGTGTGCAAGCATCTGTGTTGCCCTCAAAACAACAACAGGCCCAGCCTCTCCCTCTTCTGCAGGGCACAGGTCCTGGCCAGGTACCAGGGCACGTTGGTGTCTCTGCCAATGCTCTATGCCAATCAGTAGGGTAGCCAACGCGACAGGCCCCATGATCCTCCAGACCATGCATTATAAAGAAAATACTACAATCAGTTCTAAAGTTTCGTGAGAAAGTCGCAACCCTCATCCCTCAATTCCTCTGTGACTACCACCCAATAGCAACACACTCAGTCAGTGCCTCAGCACCATCCCTCACACTCTCCACTCGGACACCGCATCTCTCCACTGGCCCCTGTCAACTCCAGCAGGATGCAGTGCACGGATCCTCCAGGGTCTCAGTGGCCCCAAACACCCACATTCCTCCAGCCCCCCCAAAGAAACCTGGCATCATGTACGAGGGCAGTTGAGTGGTTGTAAGTGACCAGTGTTTGCATCCTAAATGGGGGCCTCACTGATGTAAGCTTCTCATGACATCGATTGGGATGATAGACATCAACATCATACTTTACAAAGGGGGGAGGCGCACCAGTGTTATCTGTGTGATGTTGCAGCCTTACTGGGAATGTCAGCTCAATGCCTGGGACATCAGCTTGTGAAGGGTTAACAGTTGGCCTCCATTAAATAGTAGTGCTTTTTGGCCACACAACACTTCATAATCACTAGTGAGGGGAGGCTGCTCAGCCAGGTGTCCAGCTCTTGTGACAGACAAGGCATAACTAAAACATGAGGCCAGCAATTAGCATATCCAGCTCATTCCCAGAGTGCACCCTGTTTCTCCCAGGTCCCAAGAGGTGCAGAGTTGAACAGCCTTCCATGACCCATTGAGATCTACCATTGCACGTAAATACCCCTGACAATTGGTTTTGGCCTTCGGGGCAGCATCTGCCCTTTGTCCTCACTGCTGCCTGAGTGTGGGTTCCAATCACACTGCACTCATCCTCCAACAAGTGCGAAGCCGTACAGGTTGCATGAGGGGAAATGCAGCCCATCCCTGATTCCCCTACTCTTCCCTGACAGCCCAGCCTCTCATGGAACCGCACCTGGATAACTCACAATCACCCCCAGTGCTGAGTCTCTTGCTCCCACCTTGTGGCCAAACCCCATGAAGGAAGAGCACTCCATCAGCTGCGGTATGGATAAGAACCCAGGAAGGAAGAAACGTTGCCTGATTACCAGCCTTCACAACCCCTTTACAGCAAGGAGAATCCCAATATGAAGGGAAAATAAGGCCTGCAAGTGACCCTTGTGGGCCATTCCCCCATATATGGTGATTGTGGGACAATCCTTGGCAGGGGGCACCTCAGCATAAAGAAAGGTGACCCCACTTGACCTTTCTTCCTAAAATGGGACACCCATCCTCAATCCCAAGTTGATCCATGACCCCTATGTCCTCTCTGGTGTCTTCTGAATAGTGAACACCTCAGAGGATGCTGGCTGCCTGAATGCTCACCTCCAAAATCCCCCTGGGGGGTGAAGGTGCCAGGTTCACACTTGTGTAGAGCTGTGTAAATGGGACCATGTCAGTGCCTGCTGAATGTCCGGTAAGCGGGGAAGTCCCAGAGAGAACGCTCACTAATGACATGCTGGTGTACTGAAACGAGCTTCCTGGGATCCCACACTGTGTTGCACGCTGCTCCATTGGCAAGACACTGGATGATCAGAACTCAGAAACTTCCTGGCACAGATTACATTTTCCAATTCTCTGGGATTTTGCACAGGCTGCTATTTCTGTGGACAGCGAGTGCGAGCTCAAAATCACCCCAGTGACTTTAAAAACCTTACACAGGGATGAGATAATGATGGCTAGTGCGAGAAGCAGAAAAAAAACACCAACGTGATATTTTAAGGTCATTTTGCACAATTTGGAATGAAAGGCAAACAGAATAGTATAGATGAGCCCTAACAATAGTACAAAAGAACATGGATTCAAATTTATCGAAAGACAGGCTTGTCATGTGCTGTACTCAAGGTAAACTGAGATTACTGAGCTTTCACATAATCATCCCTACCTTACTGAGCATGGTGGCACAGTGGTTAGCACTGCTTTGTCACAGTGCTGGGGACCCGGGTTTGATTCCCAGCTTGGGTACTGTCTGTGTGCAGATTGCACATTCCCTCTGTGCCTGCTTGGGTTTCCTCTGGGTGTTTCGTTTTTCTCCCACAGTCTAAAGATGTGTGGTTTAGGGGAATTGGCCATCCTAAATTGCCCCTTAGTGTCAGGGGGACTAGCAGAGTAAATAGGGTTAGGGTTATGGGGATAGGGCCTGAGTGGGATTGTGCTTGGTGTAGACACGATGGGCTGAATGGCCTCCTTCTGCACTGTCGTATTCTATGAAACTTCGAAAAGCAACGTAAATAGAGCAAGATTTCAGTGTAGTCCATCAACTTTCCCACACAGCTGTGTCCATTACGAAACATACATTCACCACTCATAAAAACACACCATCTTCTCTGCAAGGCGAAGAACCAGTTAAAAACAAATCCTTTTAAGGAAAGATATCTGGAATGTTTCTTTCCGTTCTCCTTGGCTGTTTAAAACAAATCCAAGAGACAAGTCTGTACTTGGTTCATATCCAACAGTGCTTACCTTTGCTCTGATTGATGCAAACTCACCCAAGCAAGAAATGTGCTTTGTTTGCCCATGAAGAGATTCAAACCAGAAGTAATTTTTTGGAGAAGAAACCAGTTGTTATGTCCAACAAACTCAACCCTTGTTTATTCTTGTGTAGAAAGATTTAATTACTTTGCAAATATTTAGTTCATTTTAATATAGAAAAGCAACTTCCCATCAAACAATATGTGTCTATTAAAGTGTTGCCTGTCTGGGGTTTTGAACTTACGATTCAGGGACAATATTTAGCCTTCCGGTCCTAACAATTAGCCTAACAGCTTGGCTCTATTTGCCTACGTATTTTTTAAATTGCTGGTTTGTCCCGTTTCAAGAGACAACATGTTTCAAAAGGGGTTGTTCCAAAATAGAACACCACATTCTGTTAACATCAGCTACGAGATGATTGATGGGAACACGGAATTAAACTTTAGTCCATGGGAACAACATAGAATTTGTGGAGGCCCAAATTAGATAGCCACAACAAACAAGCATGTCTGTGTGCTTAGATTAAGTCACCCCATTCCTTGTGATGTAGACAGTGTAAAGGGTTAAAATAAGAAGCACCCAATGCTGATGTTTCTATGATGTCATGATACATGGCTAAATAATAGAGGAGAAGTCCAATTTCATGCAGAGTTCCTAAGGTAGGGCCGTAAATAAATAATCACGGTTTTGACAATCTACAGTTTCGACTAACTTACTTAGAGAAAATAGACAAAGCCCAAAGAATCCCATCTACACCTCAAACACAGGACGAAACAGAGAAACTCTCAGCTGTCAACATGCAGCCCAGTGCTCAGCACATTGTTGAATGTCTGGATGCCTGATCAGGCATTATAGATTCCAGGACTCAAAAGTAAGTAAATGCTACACCCATGCATGCACAGAAGAGAATACAAGGTTTCCTTCCACAGTTTGAAACTTGTGCTAATTTAAGTGCATTGGTGGTGCTAATTTTCTCCCTCAGTGTACCTGAATAGGCACCGGAGTGTGGCAACTGGATGATTTTCATAGTAACTTCACTGCAGTGTTAATGTAAGCTTACTTGTGACTAATAAATAAACTTAAAAGTTCTGCAGCACCTATGCATGTACTGATGAGTTAAAGATTGGAGAAGTCCCTCTGAGAGCTGCTTGTATTCATTGGGTCCAGAGGCTGTGAGGAAGGTCTGGACTGTTCAGCTGCTTTGCCTACAAGAAAAGGGAGATGGCATTAGTGCCTCACACGGGACATGGAGGGAACATCGGTTACTCACTTGAGACTTGGAGAATGACAAGATGTCTTGAGGATTATTATGTTTGTCTGCTGCCGCCACATCACCATCAGCACAGGCACACTCTTCCTTCTTTCTGCTCAGCCCAATTGCTTTCCTCAAATAGCGTGAGGGTTCTGTACTCTGGCTGGGTGTACTTGCTCACACTTGTTATGGTTGATTTGCACTGCAGTGATAGGTTGTATTGGCTGATGTCTTGACATCAGCTAAGAGCAGTTGACCGTTGTTGGTTGCAAATTCCAGTTTCTCCTGCCTTTGGTGCATGATGGACTGTACCCATGACAACCAGTGCCAAGAAGGAGCTGGACTGATTCTGGGATTCACCATTTACATGGATTTACATGGCAATCACCATCACCAGCTATGCTGGACTTGCGACCATGTGACGGGACTTTGGAAACTGGGTCAGGGAGGGCAGCGGGGGAGATATGAGAAATCCCTGACTCTGTGTGTTGGTTTGAAATAAAAATATTGGAACTCTGAGATAAATGAGGGTGATGAGATGTGGCAGGCATGGGTCTTGAGTGGGAAGATGGAACGTGAGGAGCATCCAGCGAGTGGGGGAAGGTGACATGGTGTTTGGGGGAGAGGCCCCCTTATAAGTGTTGGTAAAGCATGAAGTGGCTGGGTGAGAGATGAAATTGGAGCTACGAGGGGTATGTGAGGGGGTCCAATAGAAGGCTGCATGAGGCTCACTTGTCCTGGTTGAGTGAAGAAGATCGTTCATCTTCTTGTGGTACTGCTATCCCCTCCTCTTTTGCAGTGAGCTGGCACTCACCAGGGCTGCCATTGCATCCCAGGCGGGAGTGGTGATCTTGGTGGGAGGCTGTTTCCTGGAGCAGGGTTAGACTGTTTCATACTTCTGTTACACCATCCCATCCAGCATCCTGTTGAGGTTTTCCCCCTCTTAGAATCAAGGTGCAGGCTTATTGGTTGACATTCCCTGCGATTGATTTAGAGCCGTTTATACAGGCTTCCCGGTGATTGCTGCGGATAAGTGGAGCCAGAGTGGGCCAATCACAGGGAGAGCGTTATGGGTGCGGCATGATTCTGGTGGGCATACAAACATTTGTGCAGAATCCTCAAGATCTGGTCTGAAATTGTGCCGGATCTGTCAGCGGGATTCACTCCATTTTTCTCACAGGAACCAATACATTGTCAAATTCTGGTAAGATCACCTCCGAAGGATCAGTCACCTCCCTTACAAAACAATGGAAGGCGATCTGTGAAAGGACTGTGAGGGAAGAAAGTTCATGGCCACAGTCACCATTACAGCCTTTAATGTTATGCTACTGTGTGGATGGAGGCCTGCCAGTGACAAGTGACAGATTTCAGGGAGCACCTCCTATCTGAAATAGAGATATCTAATGAAGGAATGAATATGTATTACTCCCATCCAGCACATGAATTAAGAGGGGCTGGAATTACTTCCCGATCGAAAACAGGACTGGTACTTGTGCCACTTTGAACAACCGGGAGAAACAAAGTCAGTCCATTTTGCCACGGCATGGCGGCACAGTGGTTAGCACTACTGCCTTGCAGCACCAGGGATCTGGGTTCAATTCTGGCCTCGGGTCACTGTCTATGTGGCGTTTGCACATTTTCTCCATGTCTGCATGGGTTTCCTCCGGGTGCTCTGATTTCCTCCAAAGACGTGCGAGTTAGATGGATTAACCATGCTAAATTACCCCATGGTGTTAGGGGGACCAGCTAGCATGGGGTTACGGGGATAGGGCCTGGGTGGGATTATGGTCAGTGCAGACTCAATGGGCCAAATGGCCCCCTTCTGCATTGTAAGGATTCTATGATTCTATGCAACTCATTGAAGTTGTGGTGGAAAGATTGCTATCCATGGACAGTTGGGGAGGATATGATTTCCTACTAAAAGCTCTGCCCCTTCTCCTCCGCCTTCAACTAGCTTGTCCATCTTTTTGTTATTCCTGATCCTTCTCCTTTTTATATGGCAGACCAACAGAGATAGAATCAACTGCACACATGACTGGGGGCAAGGAAGCTGAGCAGAAACTTTGCAGCCAATACTGAATTCTTCACCGTGTTGCCACACTGCTCCCTGTAGATGTTACCAATTTTTGGTAAAGGTACAAAGCCAGTAAACACGGCTAACAACTCAGCAGCAACCACTTGAAATCAATCAGCAACTAACCTGAGAGAGATAGGTGATCTCTTTTAGTAGCACTAGGGAGGTGCTTGGGAGACTAAAGCCAACATTCAACACGGAGAAGTACTGATTCATCAGCTGAGGGGGGACAGTATGTGGCAATCAACAGGAGGTTTTCTTGGCCAAATTTGACCTGATGGCATGAGATTTCATGGAGTCTGCAGTTGATGTGGAGAACTCTATCTCAACTGTGTAACACTATACTGCCACTTCTGCTGGGTCTATCCTGCCAGTGAGGCACACCTAAAGATGGTGGTGTCTAAGACATTGAAATCAGTTTTGTGCCGACATTCAACATCAGCAAGTACAGCAATGAGGGTGCAAAATCTCAGGAGAATCAGGAAATGAGATTCTAGCTGACAAGGTCACATTTCCTGATTTTACCTGCCCCACACCAGTGATGTAACAAGGTTCCTGCCCATCATTTAAATACATTTAAATGCATTAATAAATGTAGCATTGTGATGTAATTAAGTGGCTTGCTAATTCATTGGCAAAGGCATTGCCATTTCAAAGGGTATTTAAGGGTAAAACAAATCCCCCTGACATTATCCCCTTCACAGATTATTGAAGATTTTCATCAGCGAGGTGCACAACAGATTTGTGAAGATGGCAAACATTTGAGGGGATCATGTTGAGGGTGTCAAGGAAGGTTTAGCCCCCCCAGTGGAAGAAGAAAATTCTGGGGCAGTGTCTATACACATCCCGCACCATAGATTGGCACTGCCAGGTTGGCATATGTTGATATTGCTGGTTGGCAGGGGTTGGCATCACCCGGCTGGGCAGGTAGGCATGGTGAAACTGATAGTGCCAACCTGGCAATGCTGGATGGGCCCTCTGGGCAATCCCAAAGAAGGCTGTGCCCTTATATGTGTTGGGGAGGGTTGCTGCCTATGGCGGTGGGGAGGTGGGGTGGGGAGGTTGGAGGGATTGCCTTGCAAGTCTTCAAAGGGAGAGAGGTGGAGGTGGGAGCCCTAATGTCTCTGAGACAGGGTGGGTGGAAGCCCAGCTGCCTGGGTGGGGGTGGAGGGGGGGGAGGTAGAGGAGGTGGTGTGGTGGGAGAATCCTGATGTCTGCCAGGGGGGCCTGAAGAGTCCTAAAGCCTGCGAGGAGGTTGGGGGAAGGCCCTGATGCCTGCGAGGGGGAGAGAGGATGATAGGGCCCTGATGCCTGTGAAGGGGACATGAGAGGAGTGATGTTGGTGTTGTGTATTTGTGTGTGTGGTGGGGGTGCAGGGTGGGGGTTTTGCGTGTGGAAAACCCTGTTGCTTGTGCTGCGGTGGTGGTGGGGGGAGAGGGTGGAGAGGGGGAGTTGTGATGCTTGTGAGGGTAGTCCTCCAAGTTGGAGGAGGGGTTGGGGGGAGGTCTGAGGACTATGTACGTTCTGAGCTGTCTCCGTGGAACTGACCTTGTTGCTTTATCAGGCCCCACTCTGTCAGACTAAAAATGTAAACCATACCCACTAATATTATTTTTCAGAGCACCAAAAGATCTGGTCAAGAAACTGAGCAGTGCAGCTGGACAGCTGCAGATCGGATTTCAGTCAGAGCCTGACACTGACAAAATCTGGGAAAATTCCACCCATTATCCATAAGGTATGAATCAGTGAGTATGACTATGTCAGGCTTCTGCTTGACCAGCCTGTGAGACAGCTCTCCCAATTTTGGCACAAGCCCTCAGATGTTACTGAGGAGGTCATTGCAGGGTCAACAGGGTTGGATTTTCTGCTACCATTCCAGTGCCTAGGTTGATGCTGGGTGGTCTGTCCAGTTTGTTGGCTTTGTAGCATTTTGATATAGCTGAGTGAGTTGCTAAGCCATTTCAGAGCATGTTAAGAGTCAGCCAAATTGCATATCACGTGAAGGCAAGGCCAGGTGAAGATGAAACAGTTGGGCTTTTAAGGCAATTGGCAGTGATTTAATGGTCATTATTAGATTTTTAATTCCAGATTTATATTGAATTCAAATTCTACCATGTGCTGGAATGGAATTCGAACCTGGGTCCTTAGGGCATCAGCCTGGATTCCCAGTCCAATGACAATACCACTATACTATGATCTCCTCTGGACGTAAAACAAAGCTGAAAATATATGCGCTACAGAGCCAAGTTTTGCCACCCATAGCCATGGGAACAGAATGGTACAGTAGCCCATGGGATTGAATAGAATGCACTACTTGAATACTCATATTGACCGTGTGAAAACAAATATCAGCTTGTTCTGTCATTCATTCTTTGGCCCAACTCAGTGAAGTGGCATGATATATTCAGTTAATTGTTTGACATTCTCCGTCGATACCACCCATATTCCTCATTAAAGATGAAACTCATAGTCAACCTACCAAACCTCCAGGGCTCTCGTTGTCAGCAAAAAATATTTCATGTAAGACTACATCTGAATTATAATCATTCTAGGTATGGTAATATTTTTATCAAGTCCTAATTTGTTAGTGACTCAGTTATCATTCCATTGTGGCATGATCATTTTGTTAAATGCAATTCTGGCTGTAAAGCATAATGTGATTGGTCTCGTTAATATCTTGCACATACATTTCATGCAATATTCATAAGCTGCAGATTAAATAGAGAAAGAGGTGTTCAATTGGAAACTCGAAAATCAGGCAATTTTAAAAAGGTGGGTCAGATTGTTCAGTCATTGAACTGAAATAAATTGAAAAACATGAATATTGTAAGTCTTAAATAAAACAAATAATTGGAAATACACATCTGATAGATTCATGATTTAGGAAGGGCCTCTTATCAGGACACTGATGTTTTTCTTGAGTGGGCAAGAGTGGTTTGATGAGTGACATTAAGATCCATGGCAATAGGAGGAACTGTAGTTATTGCTGAATGAAGGGACATGCTGTTGGAGTGTTGCGGGAAAATTACCACTGGAGTCAGACTGGAGGTTCAATAATACAGCTTTATTTCGGACACAAAGCTTCGGGGAGAAAGCACTGGTACTCTGCAGTACTTGGCAGCTACCTTCTCAATGATACGATAGGAGTGGTTCATTTTTATACTTTTCAGACAATGGATAGTCCAGACATTAGCCATTTAACACATTGTTATAGTTGAGTAGGATCGATAGTTAACACATCGTTACAGTCAGACATATACAGACATTGGGATTTAACATCACATTGTTTCATAGAATGGATACATTTCCTCTATCAGTGACTATCAATGACTTAGTTTCGGTCTATACATACAGCAATTGGTTTTCCTGCATTTATGTATTCCAGTTCCCATTTATGGCCAATCTCTTTATCAGACCTTATTGTCCTGAGTCTGTCCTTATCTTTATGGTGCCTCAAGCTCTTACTGGCTTCCTGCAGTATTTGTTTAAGAACATAAGAAATAGGAGCAGGAGTAGGCCATCTGGCCCTTCGAGCCTGCCCCGCCATTCAATAAGATCATGGCTGATCTGTCGTGGCTCAGTTCCACATTCCTGCCCTCTGCCCATAACCCTTAATCCCCTCACTTATCAAAAACCCATCAACCCGCGTCTTAAAAATATTTAGCAAGGTAGCCTCCACCACTTCAACGGGCAAAGAATTCCAGAGATTCACCACCCTTTGAGTGAAGAAGTTCCTCCTCAACTCCGTTCTAAACCGCCCCCCCCTTTATCTGGAGGCTGTGCCCCCTAGTCCTACTGTCCTTTCTGAGCGGGAAGAGTCTCTCCACCTCTATCCTATCCATCCCATTCATCATCTTATACGTCTCAATGAGATCTCCCCTCATTCTTCTAAACTCTAACGAGTACAAGCCTAGTTTATTCAGCCTCTCCTCATAGCTCAACCCCCTCAACTCCGGTATCAGCCTAGTAAACCTCCTCTGCACTCCCTCCAAGGCCAAAATATCCTTGCGTAAGTACGGCGACCAAAACTGCACACAGTACTCCAGCTGCGGCCTCACCAATGCCCTATACAGCTGCAGCAAGACCTCCCTACTTTTATATTCAATCCCCCTCGCTATGAAGGCCAGCATCCCATTCGCCTTCCTGACCACCTGCTGCACCTGCAGGCTGGGTTTTTGCGACTCATGCACAAGGACCCCGAGGTCCCTCTGCACCGTCGCCTGCTGCAGTTTTTCGCCACGTAAGTAATAATCCTTCCTACCATTATTCCTACCAAAGTGGACCACCTCGCACTTGCCAACATTAAATTCCATTTGCCATTTCCTGGCCCATTCGCCCAGCCTATCTAGATCCTTCTGCAGACTCTCCACACCCTCCGCACAATTTGCCGTTCCACCAATCTTGGTGTCATCAGCAAATTTCGACACCATACACTCGGTTCCATCCTCCAGATCATCTATATAAATGGTAAATAGCTGAGGCCCCAGCACCGACCCCTGGGGCACTCCACTAGTCACCATCCACCAATCCGAATACCACCCATTAACCCCCACTCTCTGCCTCCTATTTGACAACCAATCCTCTATCCACGCTAACACCCTACCCCCAACTCCATGCCCCTTTACCTTCTGCAATAACCTCTTGTGAGGCACCTTGTCAAACGCCTTCTGAAAATCAAGAAAGACCACATCCACCGGCTCTCCTCTATCGACCGCCCTAGACACATCCTCATAGAACTCCAATAAATTTGTCAGACACGACTTCCCCTTAACGAAACCATGCTGCGTCTGCTCTATCAAGCAATTCCCCTCAAGATGCCTCGCTATTTCCTCCTTGATGACGGATTCTAACATTTTACCTACAACAGACGTTAAACTAACCAGCCTATAATTCCCTGCTTTTTGCCTGGCACCCTTCTTAAACAACGGCGTAACATTAGCCGTTTTCCAATCTTCCGGCACTTCCCCGGAATCCAGCGACGTTTGGAAAATAATCACCAAGGCATCCACTATCACCTCTGCCATTTCTTTCAGAACCCTCGGATGCATTCCATCCGGTCCTGGGGACTTGTCCACAATCAGTCCCTCCAGTCTGTCGAGCACCGCCTCTCTAGTAACAATAACGTCATCGAGACCCTCCAGTCCTACTATCTTTCCATCGCTAACACCCGGCAAATTATTCACGTCTTCCTCCGTGAAGACCGAAACAAAAAAGTTATTCAAGACCTCAGCCATTTCCCCATCCCCTACCACCAAGTCCCCCCTCTCATCCTCTAAGGGTCCAACGTTCACCCTAGCCAGTCTCTTCCTTTTTGTATATTTATAAAAACTCTTGCTATCCTTTTTTATATTAAGCGCTAGCCCAGCTTCATAGTTTCTTCTACCCTTCTTTATCAACTTCTTTGTCATTCTTTGTTGACATTTAAACCTCTCCCAATCCTCTTCTCGCCCACTACTCTTAGCTACTCTAAACACCTCCGCTTTTAATTTAACACTTTCCTTCACCTCCTTCGTTATCCATGGCTTATTACCTCTCCTCCTACGATCCTTTTTAACCATCGGAATAAATTTCTGCTGAGCACCAAGAAAGATCTCCTTAAAGATCCTCCACTGCTCCTCAGCAGACCTACCTTCCAACATGCTCCCCCAGTCAACATTCGCCAATTCTTCTCTCATCCTACCGTACTCCCCTCTGTTC
Organism: Carcharhinus amblyrhynchos; assembly: GCF_965287045.1. Lineage (NCBI taxonomy): Eukaryota > Metazoa > Chordata > Chondrichthyes > Carcharhiniformes > Carcharhinidae > Carcharhinus > Carcharhinus amblyrhynchos. Next base: position 54,625,730 of record NC_137332.1, read on the forward strand.
AAACAAAGGACGCGTGTCCGGGAACCCACTTTCTCCTCCTCCATCTGCACCAGAAACTCCACCATACAATCATCACTCTCCCCAAGAGGATCCTTCACTGCAAGGTCCCTAATTCTACCCGCCTCATTACATAAACACCAGATCCAAGATAGCTCGCTCCCTCGTCGACTCCAACACACACTGTTCAAGGAAACTATCCCGGCAGCATTCCAAGAACTCCTCCTCGAGCCCACCGCGCCCAACATGGGTCGACCAATCAATATGTAGATTGAAATCTCCCATAATTATCGCCGTCCCATTCCTGCACGCCACACTTATTTGTGCGTTAACAGCCCGCCCCACCTCCAGATCATTATTCGGGGGCCTATAGACGACACCCACCAGCGTCTTCCTCCCTTTGCTGTTCCTAATCTCCACCCAAAACGATTCCACTTTCTGCTCTTTGGTTCCTATATCATCCCTTGTTACCACCCTGATGCTATCCTTAATCAGCAGAGCTACGCTCCCCCCTTTTCCCTCCCGCCTATCCTTCCTAAACACTTGATACCCCTGGACATTCAGCTCCCAGTCCCTGTCACCTTGCAGCCACGTCTCTGTAATGGCCACCAGATCATATCCATTTGTGCTGATCTGCGCCACCAGCTCATCCACTTTATTCCGAATGCTTTGTGCATTCAGATAAAGTGCTTTCATCCCAGCCTTCACCTGGATCCTATTTGCCAGAACGCCACCAACCATTCTCACGCCCCCTACTCCCTTTATTATTGGGACATCCTCGGCCTCTTCCCTTACTTGTACCCTCTCCTTAACTTTAGACCCCGTAATGTCACCTACCCTCGCACCCTCCCCCCCTCTAATTAGTTTAAAGCCCTGTCTACAGTCCTCTTTACACGATTCGCCAGGACTCTGGTCCCAGCACGGTTCAGACCAACCCCATCCCACCTGAACAGGTCTCACCTACCCCAATACTGATGCCAATGCCCCATAAATTCAAACCCATTCCTCCCACACCAATCCCTGAGCCACCCATTCACTTCCTTAATCTTATCAACCTTACACCCGTCTGCACTCGGTTCAGGCAGTAGCCCAGAGATAACCACCTTGTTGGTTCTACTTTTTAATTCCACTCCCAGCTTTTCATACTCCCTCCCCAGATCCTCAGTTCGCATTTTGCCTACGTCGTTGGCACCCACATATACCACAACGACCAGATTCTCACCCTCCCATTCCAGGTTCCTCTGCAGCCCAGATGCGACATCCCAGACCCGAGCACCAGGCAGACAACACACCCTTCTGTGCACTTTGTCATTGTGACAAAGGACAGTGTCAATACCCTTAACCCCACTATCCCCAATCACTACTACGTTCCTTTTCCCCTTCTCTTTGCCTATGCCCTGCTGCATCACTGTACTGTGTGCAGTCTGCTCACCAACCTCACCTCCCTCGTCCTTGTCCAGACTGGAAGCAAGAACCTCAAACCTGTTATGCAGATTGAGAGGCTGAGGCATCCGCTCCCCACCCTCCTTCCTCCGCTCCCCACCCTCCTTCCTCCGCTCCCCACCCCGCTTCCTCCGCTCCCCACCCTCCTTCCTCCGCTCAGCAGCCCCCTTCCTCTGCTCCCCACCCCCCTTCCTCCGCTCCCCACCCTCCTTCCTGCTCTCAGCAGCCCCCTCTTGTCCCTGACCCTTAGAGTTAGCCAGTCTAGGGGGGGTGGATGTCACTTGCACCCCATTGACAATGGCACCCTCTCTCCCCCTGATGAGCCTCAGTGTCTGTAGCTCAGAGGCCAGCTCATCTACCTTGAGCTGGAGCTCCTCCAGCAACCTGCACTTACTGCAGACATGGTCACTGGGAAGGACCCTGGGGTCCACCAGCTCCCACATCATACAGAAGCAACACATCACATGCCCCTCCATTATTCATAAGAACATAAGAACATAAGAAATAGGAGCAGGAGTAGGCCATCTAGCCCTTCAAGCCTGCTCTGCCATTCAATAAGATCATGGCTGATCTGTCGTGGCTCAGTTCCACATTCCCGCCCTCTCCCCATAACCCTTAATCCCCTCTCTTATCAAAAACCCATCAACCCGCTTCTTAAAAATATTTAGCGAGGTAGCCTCCACCACTTCAACGGGCAGAGAATTCCAGAGATTCACCACCCTTTGAGTGAAGAAGTTCCTCCTCAACTCCGTTCTAAACCGCCCCCCCTTTATCTTGAGGCTGTGCCCCCTAGTCCTACTGTCCTTTCTGAGTGGGAAGAGTCTCTCCACCTCTATCCTATCCATCCCATTCATCATCTTATACGTCTCAATGAGATCTCCCCTCATTCTTCTAAACTCTAACGAGTACAAGCCTAATTTATTCAGCCTCTCCTCATAGCTCAACCCCCTCAACTCCGGCATCAGCCTAGTAAACCTCCTCTGCACTCCCTCCAAGGCCAAAATATCCTTGCGTAAGTACGGCGACCAAAACTGCACACAGTACTCCAGCTGCGGCCTCACCAATGCCCTATACAGCTGCAGCAAGACCTCCCTACTTTTATATTCAATCCCCCTCGCTATGAAGGCCAGCATCCCATTCGCCTTCCTGGCCACATGCTGCACCTGCAAGCTGGGTTTTTGTGACTCATGCACAAGGACCCCGAGGTCCCTCTGCACTGTCGCCTGCTGCAGTTTTTCGCCACGTAAGTAATAACCCTTCCTACCATTATTCCTACCAAAGTGGACCACCTCGCACTTGCCAACATTAAATTCCATTTGCCATTTCCTGGCCCATTCGCCCAGCCTATCTAGATCCTTCTGCAGACTCTCCACACCCTCCGCACAATTTGCCGTTCCACCAATCTTGGTGTCATCAGCAAATTTCGACACCCTACACTCGGATCCCTCCTCCAGATCATCTATATAAATGGTAAATAGCTGAGGCCCCAGCACCGACCCCTGGGGCACTCCACTAGTCACCATCCGCCAATCCGAATAGCACCCATTGACCCCCACTCTCTGCCTCCTATTTGACAACCAATCCTCTATCCACGCTAACACCCTACCCCCAACTCCATGTCCCCTGACCTTCTGCAATAACCTCTTGTGAGGTACCTTGTCAAACGCCTTCTGAAAATCAAGAAAGATCACATCCACCGGCTCTCCTCTATCCACCGCCCTAGACACATCCTCATAGAACTCCAGTAAATTTGTCAGACACGACTTCCCTTTAACGAAACCGTGCTGCGTCTGCTCTATCAAGCAATTCCCCTCAAGATGCCTCGCTATTTCCTCCTTGATGACGGATTCTAACATTTTACCTACAACAGATGTTAAACTAACCGGCCTATAATTCCCTGCCTTTTGCCTGGCACCCTTCTTAAACAACGGCATGACATTAGCCATTTTCCAATCTTCCGGCACTTCCCCGGAATCCAGCGACGTCTGGAAAATAACCACCAAGGCATCCACTATCACCTCCGCCATTTCTTTCAGAACCCTCGGATGCATTCCATCCGGTCCTGGGGACTTGTCCACAATCAGCCCCCCCCTCCAGTCTGTCGAGCACCGCCTCTCTAGTAACAGTAATGTCATTAAGACCCTCCAGTCCTACCACCTTTCCATCTCTAACACCTGGCAAATTATTCACGTCCTCCTCCGTGAAGACAGAAACAAAAAAGTTATTCAAGACCTCAACCATATCCCCATCCCCTACCACCAAGTCCCCCTTCTTATCCTCTAAGGGACCAACGTTCACCCTAGCCAGCCTCTTCCTTTTTATATATTTATAAAAACTCTTGCTATCCTTTTTTATGTTCTTATGTTCTTATGTAACTGATAGGAGGGTGTTTACCCAGGCTGGAGAATCTAGAACCCAAGGTCGCTGTCTCAGAATAAGGGGTTAGCGGTTTAGGACTGAGATGAGAAATTTCTTCACTCGAGGGGGTTATGAATCTTTGGAATTCCTTCCCTAGAGGATTGTGGACGCTCAGTTGCGTAGTATGTTTCAGGATGTGGCAAGGCTTTTGTATACTGTGGGATTGAGGGGTATTGGACAAGAAGTTGGAGTTAAAGTGTTTCTGATGTTGGAAGAGGCTTGATGTCTGGATCGCCTATTCCTGCTTCTATTCCTACCCCCGAGTAAAAGAAAATGGACGTGTATGAGCCCAATTTGTCACCCAATGTCATTTAAGGCAAAAGCATCAACCTTTTACCAATCAAAGTAAGGGCAATGCTTTCTTCATTTGATATCTTCCCTGCCACCCACACCCACTCACCTTCTGACAGGACTGATTTTCTCTTGCAGTATGAATACTTCTTCCCTTTTGAAGTGGTATTCTTGCGAACCTGTCCTGATAAGTGCAAGATGGAAAGTTTGAACTGCATGTCGTTTCATTCAGCAATATATGTGTTCTGTACTGCAAAGCAACTAATTGTAGTTATAACTGGAACTTAATGAGAGGTATTGAACCTGCAGCAAGTAGAGCAATAAAGTGTCTTTGCAGCTGGCTTGACATGTTCCTGCAGGACACCGCACTTTTCACAACATTAACAGGTTTTAAATTTATCTCAGTTTGACTTCTGAACAGGAGTAACTCTGCAGTGGCTGCTGAAAAGTGACCAACACATCTTTTACCAGCAGTATTTTTGTAGAAGTGGAAGAGCAGCTGTTCTCGATTATGTATACATAATAGTAACTGTAACTGGCACAGCTTAACCTCCGGTAGCTTTGTCTCCCCTGCACCTAGCTGTGGAATGCATTGGTTTGAGGTGCAACAGGAGTGTCTGCTTGAAGCTCACAGCTCACCACATCCATTTAAAGAGGGCAAACACACGTCAATGTAGAATTTGGCTCAGGCTTCCAGCCCAGCATGAGTTGGCACATGGAGTAAATCTTCAATTAACTTTTGGATTTGAATATAAGGCAACTGGTGGTTTGTGAGCAATAGATTGCAGAGGTGAAGATTCTTCCCGCTCAGAAAGGACAGCAGGACTAGAGGCACAGCCTCAAGATAAGGGAGGGGACAGTTTATATCAGAGTTGAGGAGGAACTTCTTCACTCAAAGGGTGGTGAGTCTCTGGAATTCTCTGCCCGGTGAAGTGGTGGAGGCTGCCTCGCTAAGTATATTTAAGTCACGGGTGGGTAGGTTTTTGACAGACAAGGGAATTAAGGGTTATGGGGAGAAAGCGGGAAAGTGGAACTGATCCACTTCAGATCAGCCATGATCTTATTGAATGGCGGGGCAGGCTCGAAGGGCTAGATGGCCTACTCCTGCTCCTATTTCTTATGTTCTTATGTAATCCGTAGTCCAGTTATATTTGCAATGTCAGTGGTGGGAACAGAAAATGTGAGGGAGACTATGACTATATACAAATTCCTCTGAGGTCTGTTAAGTATGAGCCATTTATCATCCATGATGAACAAATAACTGACAAGCCTGGGCTCATAGAAGAGCCGGGATTGCATCTGTCATTGTTTGTAGTAGCGCACAAAATCAAAGTGGGTGTGCACTGGCTTGTGTTATTACTTAGGAGCTTACGAAACTGTTAGTATGCCATCTGTGATGCTATTCCAATACGCAAATGTTTAAAGTTCGTAACGCACAATGATCAGGAAAAATGAACGTGCTATAATGATTCAGGGGGTTATATATTGTTGATGATTACGCTTTCTGAAGTACTTTAGGACTTATGGCTAATATGCCATCAGGAAAACATGACTCCACTAAATTCACGACTGTGAACAAATAGTTTCTTCAATTTAGTTTTGATTTTGGGAAAACATCATTAAATTTAATTTAGGAAATAAAAGAACATTTGGAAATCAGTCTTGCTGAACCGTAATAGAAAGTTATATCTCTGTTTCAATGTATGTCGATTTTGCAACTCTAAATTGAACTTACTTTAATAGTTTAAACAAGAAGCGACAGGCTAACTTTTAAAAAATCATAATATTGCTGTTAACTTCTTTAACTTTTATTCTTAAAGCTACAGAATTAGAAATAAATCAAGCTGTTAATATATAGAATTATATTCACTGGAGTTTAGAAGAGTGACAGGGGATCTCATAGAAACTTATAAAATTCTAACAGGGTTAGACAGCGTAGATTCAGAAAGAATGTTTGCAATGGGTGGGGAGGGGGGGGTATGGTGGATGCTCCAGAACTAGGGGTCATAGTTTGAGGATAATGGGTAAACCTTTAAGAACTGAAGTAAGGAAAAATTTCTTCACACAAAGGATGGTGAATGTGTAGAATTCACTACCACAAAATGTAATTGAGGCCAAAATGTGGTCTGATTTCTAGAAGAAGTTAAATATAGCTCTTGAGGCTAAAGGGATCAAGAGATGTGAGGGGAAGGAGGGAATCAGGAAGTTGAATTTGATGATTATCCATGATCAAAATGAATGGTAGAAAGGCTCAAAAGGTTGAATGGCCTACTCCTGCTTCTAGTTTCTATGTTTCTATATTAATCATCTAGATCTTGGTGTGCAGGTGAAAATTTCAAAGTTTGCAGATGAACCAAACTTGAACGTATTATAAACTATGAGGAGGACAGTATAGAACTTCAGAAGGGTGCAGACAAGTTGGTGGAATGGGCAGATAGGTAACAAATACAGTTCAATATAAACAAAGTCATTGTTTTAAATGCCTGTCAGTTCCCTAGCTTCCAAATTCATCTCTCTCTTTGGCAACTGTTTGGGATTAAACCAATTAGTTCACAACCTTGATGTCACATTTAACCACAAAAAAAACTTCCAAACCTACCTTCTTGGCATTGCTAAAATTATGAATGTATTTTTCCAACCCAGCACTATGACACTCAACCTCATCAAATCACAACTCACCTGTTGCTGAAACCCTCGTCCATGCCTTATTATCTCGAGGCCCGACAGTTCTACTGCACTGCTGGATGGTCTCCTACACTCTGCTCTCCTTCAAATTAAGATAATCCTCTGCTGCCTTAATTTACAGCAACTACACCTCTCCTATCAGGCCCAAACTCACTGGCCTGCATCTGATCTTGTTTAAACAATGCATCATTTCAAAATACCCGCCCTTGTCAGCAAATCTTTCTTGTGGCCTCTTGTGCATTCCTCCTCATAATTGTTCCACTTTACAAGGCCATGTCTTCAGTCCTTGTGGCCCCAGCACTGGAATTCCATCTCTACACTTCTCTATCTCACTTTCCTTTCTTAAGAAACTTTTAAAAGCTACCTCTTTGAACAGTATACTGGTCATTTGCTAATATATTCTTATATGGCTCAGTGTCATTTTTTGTTTTACAACATTTATAATAACTCCAGAATTCGGCTGTGAAGGAATCATGCTTTCATTGCACAAATGAAAATAAACAATATCCACAAACCTGTGGTGAACGCAACAGGTCTCAACTGGGACTAAAAAGTTAATGGACCTTTCCAGGGTCCTGCTTATGTTGGGTTCAGTGTGTGACCTCCACCTGGTGGGCTACTAACCGGACCTCGAGGAGCTGGTATTCATTGTTCCCAACTGGGAGGTCACTTAATGCTTCCCCATGCAGATCATGAGGGTTAAAACAATGTTCCTGCAAAGTGCCTTGCAATGTTTTATGGTCATAAAGATGCTGTATAAATACACTTGCTATTATTATTGCTTAGCTTTACGGCTGGATAAAAGAAGGAAGCCATAAACACTGATAGAGTTCTCCTGTTATCAGAACTAGATAAGCAACACCATCAAATCCAAACTCATTGAATTGACATTTGTAGTTGAAACTAAAGTAATTCTTTGTCCATACCTATTATATGTTTGTATTTTTACTCCCTCCCACCCTACCAGACCTCATCTAATTCAGTATTCATGATTATGTCATTGATGTTTATTTTTTAATCATTTTTTGAAAATATTTTCTTCTTTGAGAAAGCTAGTATTGGACTTATTCTTTTGAGAGTTGAGAGGTTTGTTTACTTCCAATTATTTTGAACAGTACATTTTAGCAGGAATTCCCCAGTCTCACTGCCACTGTCAGCGAGAACTGAGCATTAGGCACTCAGCTAAATCTCGATTCACTGTCGCAGGGCTGGAGAATTCCAGCTGCAGAATCCCAGAGCTTTTATTCCTGTTTTATAATTCTTAAAAGATGAGGATGGTTCAATGCTACCCAAAAATATAATTGGGGACATGTGGCAATAATTATATCACTCTCAGAATTTTTTTGGGAGAATCCCACCCAATAACTTCTAAACATCCAATTCTCATAAAAACTGGAGTAAAGCCCACTGGTTTTTTAAGACCATGAGACATAGGAGCAGAATTAGGCCACTCAGCCCATTGAGTCTGCTCCACCATTAAATCATGGCTGATATTTTTCTCAGTCCCATTCTCCCGCCTTTTCCCTATAACCACTGATCCCCTTATTAATGAAGAATCTTAAAGACACTCAATGACCTGGCCTCCACAGCCTTCTGTGGCAAAGAGTTCCACACATTCACCACTCTTTGGCTGAAGAAACTCCTCCTCATCTCTGTTTTAAAGGATCATCCTTTTAGTCTGATGTTGTTCTCTCTGGTTCTAGTTTTTCCTACTAGTGGAAACATCCTCTCCACGCCCACTCTATCAAGACCTTGCGGTATCCTGTAAGTTTCAATAAGATCCCCCCTCATACTTCTAAATTCCAATGACTACAGATTCAGACTCCTCAACCATTCCTCATATGACAAGCTCTTCATTCCAGGGATCATTCTTGTGAACCTTCCCTGGACCCTTCCCAAGGTCAGCACATTCTTCCTCAGATATGGGGCCCAAAACTGCTCTCAATGTTCTAAATGGGGTCTAACCAGAGCCTTTTACAGCCTCAAAAGTACAACCCTGCTCTTGTATTCTATCCTCTCAACATAAATGCAAACATTGCATTTGCCTTCCTAACTCCCAACTGAACCTGCACGTTAACCTTAAGAGAATCTTGAGCAAGGATTCCCAAGTCCCTTTGTGCCCCTGATTTTTTAAATGAAATCTTCAAAATGTATCCCCTACACAGGGTGGACTGAAGAGTGCACAAGTGTAAATCATGCTAACAATCTGTGGGTGGGGGCGATTCCTGCTGAAGAGGCTGGCAGCACAGTGGGCCACTGCGCATGCGCTGATTTGTCAGCACTGAGATCGGTGCATGCACAATGACCTGAACTGTTGACCTCACAGTCGCTGGCCAGCTCAATCGTTGGGCAGCTTCATGTCCCCCTGCAACCCACCTTCCCCCCCCACTTCACTGACCTTCCAATCCCACCCCCAGCCCAATCACTGGCTCCCCTGAACATGTCTGGACCAGCCTCGCTCCTCCCAACCCAGCCCACCCCAACCTTCCTCCACCCCCTGCAATCCCAACCTCCTGATCCCTCCCCACCATCAGCAGCTCTGATTCCCCCAGTCTCAGCCCCCACCCTCCCGCAGCCCTGACACCCCTTCCAACAGGCCGACCTGCTCCACCCCCCATCCCCGATGGCCAGCCCCAAATGCAGACATCCCTCCACCTGTCACTGATCCCAATGCAGAGTGCCAGCGGGACTCCCCTGCCCACACCAGTAGTCATGGTGAACAGTGCCAAGGTGCCCCCTGCGCATTGCTACTTTTCTCCTTGGGCAGCACCAGGGACCAGGCTGGCACTGCCAAGCTGGCAATGCCCAGGGGCACCCCCCCAATCCCTGACATCCTGGGAAGCCTTGATGGCTCCCTTCACTCCAATGTGGTCCGGCCGCCAACTCTCCACAATGCAGGGATATTGTAAACCCCGCTTCTAGTGAAACACTCCACATGGTGTGGGGGTAGGGGGAGACTCTAGCGGGATCAGTGCTGGGCCCACTAATTAAATGTAAAATGTATTATAATCAGCATTTACATAAATTATACAGCTTCACACTGGAAATCCAGTAGCCTGCACGGAGGCCATGGCGCTCAGCAAGAAGCCCGCTAAACAGCCTCTGCTTAAGTCTGCCCCATGTTGTTTTGCAGGTTGAATTGCTCTCTCAATGGTGAAATTTGCATTTCAGCACCTCTCCTGCCCTTCTCAATTACTATTTTTCCTGGACTTGTTGTGCTTGAGGCCAATTCCCAGAATCTGCCACATCATACGAAATTTCCTGAAAATATTTGCATTGATTTTCCATTTTATATAACAGATCTGCATACTTATTGTGTGTGACCGTCTGGGCATGTCAGATACTCCAAGGAAATGAGTGATAAGGAAGGTTCCAGATGAATACAATCTGGACAAATCAAAAAACTACGCTCGCACTTGTGCTTTTAGAAAGTACAAGTGTGAGCATTGTTTAGAAACCCAGTCAGGTAAAAAATTTGCATTTAAAGGGCTATTTCCTGGAATTAGGACATTGTTGAAAAACTTAGACGTGAACCTAAAATTCAACAATTTTTGAACATGATCTCAGCCTGATAGTATAATCATTCTAGCATTTGCTTCAATGCTCGTTGCATTGTAACAAATATTACATTATTTTGTGGTATTATCTGGTATTTTGTTGTCATTTCTCATCCTTGTTTACAAATCCCTTCAAGGCCTCACCTCATCTCGGTAATCTTCTCCAGTCCACCAAACCCTCAAAGAGTTTTATGTTCTCCAAATTGTGGCTCCTTGTACAACCTTAATTTTCATTGCTCCATTAGTGGTGGTTGTGCATTCAACTGCCAAGGCCTTAAGCTTGTGGGCTCCATCCTAAATCTCTCTACTTCTCACACAAAGGGAAAATACTGTGGATACCAGAAATCTGAAATAAAAATAAAAAATTCTGCAAGCAGGTCTGGTAGTTTCAGGATTTTGATCTGGTGACAATGAAAATATCGTTCCAAGTCAGGGTGGTGTGTTTGAGGGAACTTGTAGCCGGTGTATTCCTATGTGCCTGCTGTCCTTATTCCTCACTGTAGTAGAAGTTGCAAGAAGATACTGTTGAAGAGAGGGATGCTTCAGTTGCTGGTACAGAATCTGTCCCTTTGACATTCACTTGTAGTATCACTGCTGAATACCACCCATCAGCATCCTGAAGGCCACCACTGACCAGCAACTGAACTGGACATTGCACATTGAAATATTTACTAATTACAAGTGTAGTCCTAACAGGGTGTCAAATAAGTTGAATTAGGGGGAACAGTGAACTGACCCTGGTGTGTTTGTCCATAGATCTCTGTTAGTAGGGTGGTGATAGAGGCAGATGGCACACTCATCTTTATCAGTCGAGGTATAGATTACAAAAGCAGAGAGGTCATGATGGAGTTGAACTTTGGTGAGGCCACACCTGGAGTACTGTGTGCAGTTCTGGTTGTCACACTATAGGAAGGATGTGATTGCACTGTAGGAGATACAGAGGAGATTCACCAGAATGTTGCCTGGGATGGAACATTTAATTTATAAAGAGTGGTTGGATAGGCTTGGGTTGATTTCTCTGCAGCAGAGAAGATTGACGGGTGACCTGACTGAGGTGTTCAAGATTATGAGAGGCATGGACAGAGTGGATAGGGAACAGCTGTTCCCCTTAGTTGAAGGGTCAGTTACAAGGAGACACAAGTTAAAAATGAGGGGTGGGAGGTTCAGAGGGTGTTGTGGGAAATTAACCACTTCAGAGTCAGACTTGGATGTTCAACAAAATAGATTTATTTTGGACAAAGCTTTGGGAGAAAACACTGGCACTCCACAGTACTTGGCAGCTACCTTCTCAACTACACAATGATGGTTGAGCATCTTTATAACTTTTAGACAATAGATAGTACAGACATTAGCTGTTAACACATCATTACAAGTTGAGTAGGCAGATACAGACATCGACAGTTAACACATCGTTACAAGCAGGCAGGTACGAACATGATCAGTTAACACATCATCGTACATAGAATGGATGCATTTAAGCAGTTACGTCCTCTATCAATGACTGGTTTCGATATATACATTTATGTATTTATGCCCCTGTCAGTAGCTGATCATATTATTAAACTCATTGTTCTAGGCCTGCTCTTATCTCAAGTCTCAAAGTGTCCCAGGTCCGACCAGCCTCTTGCAGCAATTCAGACACTGCAGACCTCAATTCCCTGTGCAACTGTCTGTGCCCAAAGCCAGTGCCCTTCAATGTCCCCTCCCAGAGTCCATCCCGTGCACCAGGCAACCACCCTGCATCCACCACCCCAACCTCACCACAACAAGGGGATTTGAGGAAAAAGTTTTTTACCCAGATGATGGTGTTGATCTGGAATGCACTGCCTGGGAGAGTGATGGAGGCAGGATGCCTCACATCCTTTAACAAGTACCTGGATGAGTATTTGGCACACGATAACATTCAAGGCTCTGGGCCAGGTGCTGGCAAGTGGGATTAGATGGAGAGGTCAGGGCCTTTTATGCATCGATGCAGACTCAATAAGCCAAAGGGTCTCTTCTGCACTGTCGTGTCCTGTGATTCTGTGATTCTTTAATGTGGTGGCCAAGGGACAGTGACAATTATTCTACCTCATAAAGTTAAAATAATTTCAAACAGATCCTATAATTATGTAACTCTTACATAGCATAGTCGAGAGTGCGTTTTTTTAGCTGTCTTGCCTGGTATTGTCTTGGGAAAGCACACTCCTTCAGGATATAGAGGTCATTTAACCAGGCAGGAAGTGTTTTTGATGAACAGATCTTTTTGACGGACTCAGTTCTTGAAATATTTTGACGAAAGTGTGTCATGAGCAATGAGAATCAATCCTTCAGTATCACCGTTGGATACATTCAAAGAAAAGGTTATAATTCCGTAGGTGCCAGACAAATTGATTTCTGAACTCACTCATGCCCTTCCCTGTAAGAATGTTTAACAGGAGTTTGATGCATGAACAAGGATATGAACTCAGGGTGGGATTCAATGACTGATCATTTCAATACATTGGAATACTTTTTCTCCTACCAGAAGTATTCTGTTCAGATGAAACTATGGAAAATTGGTGAGGATGAAATCAGGGAGTCTTTTCCTCTCACATTGGTTCTCCCAATGAGGGCTCAACCCTTCACCATCAGCACTCGATTCCTTGACAACTTTTAAATTTAAAACTGCTTTTCTGACGTTTACTTCTGGATGATCATAACTTAATCTAATTCATTTAGGAAGATCAACATTATCTTTTTCATTCATTCCCATTGATTCCATCCTTCTCCTCAGGCACTATCTCAGCATGAGCCAGATTACTTGTATCCTTAACCTCCTGTTTGATGCTAGACTGAGTTTCATTCCTTGTATTCACTAATGCTTGCTCCTAATCATTGACTTCTCTTCCCCTACAACAACCTTAACATACATCTTTATTACCTCCAAACTCAAGCATTTCAACATATTCCTTAATAGCCTTATAACAGCATGGCACAGTGGCAGGGTGGCCCGTTGGCAGAGTGCTTAGCACTGCTGTCTCACAGCATCAGGGACCCGAGTTCGATTCTGGCTTGGGTCACTGTCAGTGTGGAGTCTGCAACTTTTCCCCATGTCTGCATGGGTTTCCTCTGGTTTCCTCCCACAGCTCGAAAGACATGATGGTTAGGTGCATTGGCCATGCTAATTCTATCAGTGCACCTGAACAGCCACCAGAGTATGGCAACTAGGGGATTTTCACAGTAACTCCATTGCAGTGTTAGTGTAAGCCTACTCGTGACTAATAAATAAACTTTACAACTCCCCCTATTCAAAATCCAGTTGGACCAAACTTTGTTGTAGGCCCCTGTCCTACCCCAATGGCTGGATTTTTACATCCTACTGGAACTTCTAGGCCATTTACCTGGAGATGTGATGGATGGATGGTTGGGCTACCAGCCCACACACTGTAGTAATTGATTGAGCTTCTGAAGAGTCACTTCAGGCTAATTGAAGAAGGCCTATGAGGATTTTCTTGTCAGCTTTGAGGCTCCCAAAGGTGGCCTGGTTAAATGAGCCAGGTTAGTTGCCTGGGGACAGATTCTGAGCAGCAGATCTAGGGATAATGCTCAAGGTAGCCCTGACTATGTAGGTGCAGGTTGTCCACTCCCTCACTTATCTGCTACTGCATCCTGCTGCTTTCGTGCTGCAAGACCTTTCTGTTGCCTCCTAATTGGGTTTATTCTGGGCCATTAATTGGGTGGAAATCACATTGCATGATTGTTTCCCACACATTGCAGGTTTCTGACCCCATTTGACCCTGACGGCGGCGTTCAAAATCCTGCTGGAGAAATGCTGCCCTAAGCCTCACTCAGTGATCACTATTATCCTTGCTGACACACATTGTGGCTGGAATTCTTCCACCTCGCCCTCCTCAGAATCGGAGCAGGCGAGGGTCTGACAACAGAAATCTCCATTGACTCAGGCTGGAATTTCCGTTCTCATCCGAGCAAGGCCATAAAATCCTGCCCTGTGTATCCAGTTTCATCTTTGCCTTTAGATGCTTCTATGGTCTCTCGCTTTAATACATCCCCACAACTTCTGGCAGTATAGAACCTGAGCACCAATGCTCTTGACTCCAGTCTCACATATATCCTCCCAATCCTTACTGCACTTGTTTCTTCAACCTCCTGAGTTATTAGGATTCCCTTCCAAAATTCTACCTGTGGTAACATGGACCCTTTAAGGGAACATTCCCTAAGGGCCACATGGTCGGATCAAACCCTATGGAGTTACAAGGTGGGAAGCTGAGCCAATCAAGTACTAGGACACATATCCTGGGTCGGAAAGTCTCAGCAGTTGGAACCAGGGAGAAGTTGTGTGCAGTGGCATACATTTTCTGTCTGACCCTGTTTGAATATGTCATCATTCATTGCTTTAGCAATAAAGTCTTTTGTTCTGAAGCCTCATTGAATCGCCCTCGATTTATTACACTACCTGTATGATGTGTAATTATGCTTGCAATATTTTCAGTGCTAAAGTGTCAATTCACATGCAAGTCAATTCTCACATGGGACAACTTCCATTCCTTTGACCACACAATTCATTTTCGCTTCGACTGAAGGAGAGTAGCCAGGCTGTACCAGAGTGATAATTTCCCACAAAAGCTTTCTTGTGGCATCTGTGAAGGAAATGACCAATTTAGTGCCAATTAGTGATTAATTGTACCTGCTTAAAACTGGATTAGTATTTAACTGGATTACAAGTTCCTTCACATACAACCCTTTGTAGAAATATACGAATTCCAAAGTGTCGATGCTTACTGTCAATGTGCAAATAGGTATAATTACTTTAACCCACCCAGTTCTCATACTCCTTGGGCGTTCTTTCCTTCATCCAGCTAGTCAACCTGATGATAAATGTTGAAACTATTGAAAAGAGACGCCTTTCTCCCATTGTTTCGGTCAGAATCTAATACATTATTTGTTGGTCATAGAACACTGTTCAAAATCATTATGCACTGAATACCCTCCTTTTGAAAGTTTGTGATTTCTGTGGTTTCTGTGTGGAATAACAGATGTTATATGTTAATAAATTTCACCAATATTACATCATCAGTCAGATGATGTAACATGACTTTATAAGTGAAAGTCATAAAGGTCTGTTGAGAATACTTGTATTCAGAAAAATGGTAAGTTTGCAAGAGAAAGAATAAACCGGATGTGGTGCAAAAATGCAATTTTTCCTTCTTTTTTTCTAGTTTTGTTGTCATAGGAATAGCAAAAGAGAATGTTAGAAGATTATGAAATATATACTTTCTGCTGCCCTCATTCAGCAGATGGTTTTAAATGTACAAGCAAATGCCTTGTGGTCTGAAGTAATGCATTAGGTTATGGGCAATCTATAATTCAGCAGACCTACAATTCAATTGTTTTTAAAGTTCAAATCTGAAACATCCTCCCTGAAACCAAAATATTATCTCAAGAATGTGTGTATGGGTTTGGAACAATCCTAAAAGGCCCATTATAAATGCACAAGGATTGGTCAACACCACAAACACCAAATAATGAATGTAACTTAAAAGCTAAATATTGTGAATGCTGGAGATCTGAAATAAAAACAGAAAGTTCCAGCTGGTCTGACAACATCTGTGGAGAGAGAAACAGAATTACCATTTTGAGTCCAAGTCTTCGGTACAGTTCACTATCTTGCAGGACAGTGTAGTGTTGGTAAATCTCCATGGTTTCCTTGCCAGATCTTTCAATGCATGATGGATGAGATAGTTCTAGAGTATGAGCATTGGATGTGGATTTAAATCTCCACTGCGGGGAAGTACCAGATGACGAAGGGTACTCTGTCTACCGTGTCTGGTGTTTGTCTTCTGAAGTGGGCAGTGCGCTTTTTCGCTGTGGCATGTCAGAACTGTCGATTGATGAGTCGAGCTCTATATCTTGTTCTTATAACAGCATCTTTCAGTGTCAGGAGGTGTCTGTTGCGATCCTCCTTATCTGAGCACACATTAGGACGGCCTCAACTGGGATCTTTGGTTCATGTCACACTATCTATAACCCCCATAACGACATGCCTGGGCTTGCAAAATCTCACTAACTGTCCTGTCTGGAGACAATACACATCTGTTTAGAACATAGAACATAGAACATTACAGCGCAGAACAGGCCCTTCGGCCCACGATGTTGCGCCGACCAATTAAGAAAAAAGCAATGACCCTCTAACCTAAACCAATCCCTTTCCATCCATAAACCTATCCACGGACCTCTTAAACGCCCCCAAACTAGGTGCATCTACAACTGCAGCAGGCAGGGCATTCCAATCCCTCACCACCCTCTGGGTAAAGAACCTACCTCTGACATCCGTCCTATAACTACCACCCCTTAATTTAAAGCTATGTCCCCTCGTGCTAGCTTCCTCCATCTGAGGAAAAAGGCTATCACTGTCCACCCTATCTAAACCTCTAATCATCTTGTATGTTTCAATAAGGTCTCCTCTTAGCCGCCTTCTTTCTAACGAAAACAACCTCAAATCCCTCAGTCTCTCCTCATAGGACCTTCCCTCCATACCAGGCAACATCCTGGTAAACCTCCTCTGCACCCTCTCCAAAGCCTCCACATCCTTCCTATAATGTGGGGACCAGAACTTCACACAATACTCCAAGTGTGGCTGCGCCAGAGTTTTGTACAGTTGCAACATGACGTTGCGGCTCCTAAATTCAATCCCCCTACCAATAAACGCCAAGACACCGTATGCCTTCCTAACAACCTTATCGACTTGATTTCCAACTTTCAGGGATCTATGCACATATACACCTAGATCTCTCTGTTCGTCAACACTATTCAGAGTCCTACTGTTAGCCCTATACTCTACACATCTGTTATTCCTGCCAAAGTGAATTACCTCACACTTTTCCGCATTAAACTCCATCTGCCTCCTCTCGGCCCAGCTCTGCAACTTGTCCAAGTCTCTCTGTAAACTATGACACCCCTCTTCACTATCTACCACTCCTCCGACTTTGGTGTCATCAGCAAATTTACTAATCCATCCTTCTATACCCTCATCCAGATCATTTATAAAAATTACAAACAGCAGTGGCCCCAAAACAGATCCCTGAGGCACACCACTTGTAACCGAACTCCATGACGAATACTTTCCATCAACCACCACCCTCTGTCTCCTATCTGCTAGCCAATTCCTGATCCAATTAACTAAATCACCCTCAATCCCATACATCTGCATTTTCTGCAGAAGCCTTCCATGGTGAACCTTATCAAATGCCTTACTAAAGTCCACATATACCACATCAACTGCCTTGCCCCTATCTACCTTTTTGGTCACTTTTTCAAAAAACTCAATAAGGTTAGTAAGGCACGACCTACCCTACACAAAACCGTGCTGACTATCTCCAATCAATTCATTACTCTCTAAATAACTATAAATCTTATCCCTAATAATTTTTTCTAATACTTTGCCCACAGCAGAAGTAAGACTCACCAGTCTATAATTCCCGGGGAAGTCTCTATTCCCCTTCTTAAACAATGGGACAACATTCGCTATCCTCCAGTCTTCTGGCACTATACCTGTGACCAACGACGACCTGAAGATCAGAGCCAGAAGCTCTGCAATCACCTCTCTTGCCTCCCAGAGAATCCTAGGGTAAATCCCGTCCGGCTCAGGGGACTTATCTATTTTCAAACCCTCAAGAATATCTAGCACATCCTCCTTATCTACTGCAATGCTATCCAGTTTACAACCCTGTAACCCAGTGTTCTCCACAACTACATTTACGTCTCCCTGCGTGAATACCGAAGAGAAATATTTGTTCAGTGCCTCTCCAATCTCTTCCGGTTCCACACATAACTTCCCACTGCTGTCTCTGACTGACCCTAATCTTGCCCTAACCAATCTTCTATTCTTAACATATCTAAAGAAAGCCTTAGGATTCTCCTTAATCCTATCAGCCAAAGTCTTCTCGTGTCCTCTTTTAGCTCTTCTTAACTCACTCTTTAACTCCCTCCTGGCTAATCTATAGCTTTCCAGTGCACTACCTGAGCCCTCAAGCCTCATCCTGACATAAGCCTCCTTTTTCTTTTTAACCAGCGAATCAACTTTTTTAGTGCACCACGGTTCCCTTGCTCGACCATTTCCTCCTTGCCTGACAGGGACATACTTATCAAGGACTCGCAGTAGCTGCTCCTTGAATAAACTCCACATTTCGGATGTTCCCAGCCCCTGTAGTTTCCTAGTCCAACCTATGCTCCCTAATTCTCTCCTAATAGCCTCATAATTACCCTTCCCCCAGCTATAACTACTGCCCCGAGGTTCATGCCTATCCCTTTCCATCACTAAGGTGAACGTAACCGAATTGTGATCACTATCACCAAAATGCTCACCAACTTCCAAGTCTAACACCTGGTCTGGCTCATTTCCCAGCATCAAATCCAATATAGCCTCACCTCTAATTGGCCTATCTACATACTGAGTCAAAAAACCTTCCTGCACGCTTTGTGTAAAAACTGACCCCTCTAACGAGCTAGAGCTATAGCTATTCCAATCAATATTAGTAAAGTTAAAGTCTCCCATAACAATTACCCTATTACTTTCACTCCTGTCCAGGATCGTCTCTGCAATCCTTTCCTCTACCTCTCTAGAACTTTTAGGAGGTCTATAAAAGACTTCCAACAGGGTGACCTCTCCTCTCCTATTTCTAATCTCCTATTTCTACCTCAACAGACAAGTCCTCATCAAACTTCTTTTCTGTCACTGTGATACAGTCCTTGACTAATAATGCTACTCCTCCCCGCCTTCTACCTCCTTCTCTACTCCGACTGAAACATTTGAACCCTGGAACCTGCAACAACCATTCCTGTCCCTGCTGTATCCATGTCTCTGAAATGGCCACAACATCAAAGTTCCAGGTACTGATCCACGCTGCAAGTTCATCCACCTTATTGCGAATACTCCTCGCATTAAAGTATACGCATTTCAAACCATGCTCTACTCCACCCCCACGATGCCATGCTTTGCAGTCCTCATCTATGACCCCCTCAATTTCATCCCTACTACTCAGGATCCCACCCCCCCTCTGAATCAGTTTAAACCCCCCTGCATAGCCTTTGCAAATTTTCCCCCCAGGATATTGGTTCCCCTCTGATTCAGGTGTAGACCATCACTCCTGTAGAGGTCCCACCTTCCCCAGAATGAGCCCCAGTTGTTCAAGAACCTGAACCCCTCCCTCTTGCACCATCCCCTCAGCCACGAGTTCAAACTTTCCCTCTCTCTGTTCCGCTCTAAACTATCCTGTGGCACAGGCAAGAGTCCCGAGATAACCACTCTGTTTGATTTGGCCCTAAGTTTCCACCCCAACTCCATAAATTTCTGTTTAATATCCCCTTCCCTTATCCTCCCTATGTCATGTGTCCCCACATGAACTATGACTTGGGGCTGACTCCCCTCTCCCTTAAGAGTCTTGAACACCCGCTCTGAAACATCCCGGACCCCAGCCCCTGGGAGGCAACACACCAGCCCTGAGTCCCTTCCATTACTGTTGACTCTCCTATCTGTCCCCCTAACTATGGAGTCCCCAATCACCAGGCCCAATCTTTTACTTCCCCTACCCACCTGAGCCTTCACAGCAGGCTCACCTCCAGAGACCTGCTCCCTTTGGCTATCTCCAGTTGATTCTTCCTCAACTGTAGCCTCCAGGACAGAAAACTTATTTTGGAGGGGAACAGCCCTAGGGGATTGTCTGCCCGATTGCTTCTTACCCCTCTTCCTAGCAGTTACCCAAGACTCATTTTTAGGAGTGACTACCTCTTTGTAACTCCTATCAATGTCCGCCTCAACCTCCCGAATTATCCGGAGTTCCTCCAATTCCAGCTTCAGCTCCTTAACACGATCCTCCAGAAGCTGCAAGTGTACACACTTCCTGCAGGTAAAATCAGCAGGAACACTACTGGTGTCCCTCACCTCGTACATACCGCAGGAGGTGCAGCTTACTGCCTGAACCGCCATCTCTGAAACAATTTCCAGGAGGGGAGAAAAAAAAACTTCCCACACACTTATTATTAGGTTAGAGGAGGGGGGAGGGTGGGATACTCTACCTGTGTAGAGGATCGGGTATCCTCTCTGTACCAATTTATAGGGTCAGAGAGACAAAAAAAAAACTACAACTACCGGTAAGCCTCCTAATGACGACTTCCAGTTTCTAGCTAATTTAAAAAAAAGGTACAGAGAAACCACCGCTGCTCGCAACTTTAACTAGAAAGAAAAAGTTAAAAATTTAAAAATTTACCTTAATCTTGACCTCCACACACGCTCAAATCGCTGCCTCTCCGTGCTGCTCCACAGGAACAATGTTTAACCAGTGCTTAATGCTCTCTCCACTCATATTGTCTGTACCTTTAAGACTTAATTATCTGTAAAGACTCGCATTTCAATCCATATTTTGTAAATTGTGTTTGTATCTTTATATGCCCTGTTTATGAATAGAACTCCCATTTACCTGATGAAGGGGCAGAGCTCTGAAAGCTAGTGGCTTTTGCTACCAACTAAACCTGTTGGACTTTAACCTGGTGTTGTGAGACTTCTTACTGTCTGGAAGGCCACATGAAAACATTCCTTTCCTCCAGCAAGAGGAAAGGACGCCTGCCAGAGAGATAAACAGCCAATCTAGGCAGTGAGAGAGAGAAAGAGAGAGAGAAAGAGAGAGAGAGCTGGGCTAAGTTGTCCTCACCTGCAAAGATTCAACTCTGGAAACTCATCCCTGACTTCCAAATTCTATACATCCAAAGGATCAGGAGAGTGAACCCAGCCACATCTGCAATGTATGCATCCTAGAGAATTAAATTTAAACACAAGATTTGTTTCTAATACTATAATGTAAATACATTTCATTTTGAGAATTCATCTTTACTTATGTGGGTGTGTGTTTCAGCATGAGGGAGTGAGTGTTTTTTGTTGCATTTACATTTTGGGATGTTGTGTGAATAAATCATAGAATCATGGAACCCTACAGTGCAGAAAGAGGCCCTTCAGCCCATCGAGTCTGCACCGAACACAATCCCACCCAGGCCCTACTCCAATATCCCTACATATTATACCCACTAATCCCTCTAACCTATGCATCCCAGGACACTAAGGGGCAATTTCTTAGCCAACCTAACCCGCACATCTTTGGACGGTGGGAGGAAACCGCAGCACCTGGAGGAAACCCACGCAGACACAAGGAGAATGTGCAAACTCCACACAGACAGTGACCCGAGCTGGGAATCGAACGCAGGACCCTGGAGCTGTGAAGCAGCAGTGCTAACCACTGCGCTACCATGCAGACCCAAATATGGGGTGCAATCTTACCGCCCGTTCACGCCACTCTCTCGCCGCAGCAAAGATGGAGATTTTAGCAAGAAGCCAAATCTCCATTCACTGCAGTGGGACAGGAAAATCCTGTTGAAATCAGCAGACGGAAAATTCCTGCCTTTTTTCCTTCTGATTTAAGCTTACCTGAAAGTCTGCTCCATATCTTTCACTAGAAGTCACAACACTCAAAAGGTTTAAAATGCTCCCTCTAATTGTGGATCACCAAGAGATGAGGAGTGAGGGGAAAAAGTATCCTAACATTTCTTTCCCATCCATAATAGTATGGAAAGTTATTGTTCCTATCACATCTTTACATCAACATTTGGGAATTAATTTTACCCATGGCAACATTTCCAGTAACAGCAGACTTCTCATTTGTGATATCTGGCTACCCTAACTCAAGAAGCACATAACCATCCATTCTGCATAGAACATAAGAACATAAGAAATAGGAGCAGGAGTAAGCCAACTAGCCCTTCGAGCCTGCCCCGCCATTCAATAAGATCATGGCTGATCTGTTGTGTCTCAGCTCCACCTTCCTGCCTTCTCCCCATAACCCTTAATCCCCTTGCCTATCAAAAACCCATCAACCCGCGTCTTAAATATATTTAGCGAGGCAGCCTCCACCACTTCAACGGGCAGAGAATTCCAGAGATTCACCACCCTTTGAGTGAAGAAGTTCCCCCTCAACTCCGTTCTAAACCGCCCCCCCTTTATCTTGAGGCTGTGCCCCCTAGTCCTACTGTCCTTTCTGACCGGGAAGAGTCTCTCCACCTCTATCCTATCCATCCCATTCATCATCTTGTACGTCTCAATGAGATCTCCCCTCATCCTTCTAAACTCTAACGAGTACAAGCCTAGCTTATTCAGCCTCTCCTCATAGCTCAACCCCCTCAACTCCGGTATCAGCCTAGTAAACCTCCTCTGCACTCCCTCCAAGGCCAAAATATCCTTGCGTAAGTGCGGCAACCAAAACTGCACACAGTACTCCAGCTGCAGCCTCACCAGTGCCCTGTACAGTTGCAGCAAGACCTCCCTACTTTTATATTCAATCCCCCTCGCTATGAAGGCCAGCATCCCATTCGCCTTCCTGACCACCTGCTGCACCTGCAGGCTGGGTTTTTGAGACTCATGCACAAGGACCCCGAGGTCCCTCTGCACCGTAGCATGCTGCAGCCTTTCGTCATGTAAGTAGTAGTCCTTCCTTCCATTATTCCTACCAAAGTGGACAACCTCACACTTGCCAACATTAAATTCCATTTGCCAGTTCCTGGCCCATTCGCCCAGCCTATCTAGATCCTTCTGCAGACTCTCCACACCCTCCGCACAATTTGCCGTTCCACCAATCTTTGTGTCATCAGCAAATTTGGACACCTTGCACTCGGTTCCCTCCTCCAGATCATCTATATAAATGGCAAATAGATGAGGCCCCAGCACCGATCCCTGGGACACTCCACTAGTCACCAACTGCCAATCCGAATAGCACCCATTGACACCCACTCTCTGCCTCCTATTTGACAGCCAATCCCCTATCCACGGTAACACCCTACCCTCAACTCCATGCCCCCTAACCTTCTGTAACAACCTCTTGTGCGGCACCTGATCAAATGCCTTCTGAAAATCAAGAAACACCACATCCACCAGTTCTCCTCTATCCACTGCACTAGACACATCCTCATAGAACTCCAATAAATTCGTCAGACACGACTTCCCTTTAACGAAACCGTGCTGCGTCTGCTCTATTAAACAATTCTCCTTAAGATGCCTCGCTATTTTCTCCTTGATTACGGATTCAAGCATTTTACCTACAACAGATGTTAAACTAACCGGCCTATAATTCCCTGCCTTTTGCCTGCTACCCTTTTTAAACAACGGCGTAACATTAGCCGTTTTCCAATCTTCCGGCACTTCCCCGGAATCCAGCAAGGTTTGGAAAATAATCACCAAGGCATCCACTATCACCTCCGCCATTTCTTTCAGAACCCTTGGATGCATTCCATCCGGTCCTGGGGACTTGTCCACAGTCAGTCAGTCCAGTCTGTCTAGCACCGCCTCTCTAGTAACAATAATGTCATTCAGGCCCTCCACTCCTACCATCTTTCCATCGTTAACACCCGGTAAGCTATTCACGTCCTCCTCCGTGAAGACCAAAGCAAAAAAGTTATTCAAGACCTCAGCCATTTCCCCATCCCCTACCACTAAGTCCCCCCTCTCATCCTCTAAGGGTCCAACATTCACCCTAGCCAGCCTCTTCCTTTTTATATATTTATAAAAACTCTTACTATCCTTTTTTATATTAAGCGCTAGCCCAGCTTCATAGTTTATCCTTCCTTTCTTTATCAACTTCTTCATCATTTTTTGTTGATATTTAAACCTCTCCCAATCCTCTTCTTGTCCACTACTCTTGGCCACTCTAAACGCATCAGCTTTTAATTTAATACTCTCCTTAACCTCCTTCGTTATCCACGGCTTATTATCTCTCCTCCTACGATCCTTTTTAACCATCGGAATAAATTTCTGCTGAGCACCAAGAAAGATCTCCTTAAAGATCCTCCACTGTTCCTCAGCAGACCTACCCTCCAATGTGCTCCCTCAATCAACATTCGCCAATTCCTCTCTCATCCTATCGTACTCCCCTCTGTTCAAACAAAGGACGCGTGTCCGGGAACCCACTTTCTCCTCCTCCATCTGCACCAGAAACTCCACCATACAATGATCACTCTCCCCAAGAGGATCCTTCACTGCAAGGTCCCTAATTCTACCCGCCTCATTACATAACACCAGATCCAAGATAGCTCGCTCCCTCGTCGGCTCCAACACACACTGTTCAAGGAAACTGTCCCGGCAGCATTCCAAGAACTCTTCTTCAAGCCCACCGCGTCCAACATGGGTCAACCAATCAATATGTAGATTGAAATCTCCCATAATTATCGCTGTTCCATTCCTGCATGCCGTATTTATTTGCTGACCAATCAGCAGCAAGAATGCTAACATGTACCATCCCTTTCGAAATACAGTAGCCTAATCAATCAGCAATAAGATCCTGCCCATCATCCATTATATTTTAACATTTTTAAAATTCTTATTACTTAGAGAGGCAGCAAGAGATAAATCTATCTGGAAAGCAACAGGGTATGAGATTCCATTCCTTCAGCAAGAGGAATGGAAGTCTGTCAGAAAAAAAAAACAGCCGACCCTAGGCAGTGAGAGAGAGAAAGAGAGCGAACTGGGCTTATTTGTCTTCACTTGCAAAGATACTACTCTAAAAATTTGTCTCCGACTTTGAGAACTGAACATCCTCCAAATTCAATGCTGCCTGTCCCAAATTACCTTTGAGAGGATGATGGTGAGTTGCCTACTCGAACTGCTGCAGTCCATGTGGCGTAGGTACACCCATGGTGCTGTTAGGGAAGGAGTTCCAGGATTTTGAAGGAACAGTGATATATTTCCAAGTTAAGATGGTAAGTGGCTTGGAAGGTGGTGGTGGTCCAGGTATCTGCTGCCCTTGCCTTTCTAGATGGTAACAGCCATGGGTTTGGAATGTGCTGTTGAAAAAGCCTTGATGAGTTCCTGCAGTGAATCTTGTAGATGGTACACACTGCTGCCACTGTGCATCAGTGTTGGAAGAAGTGAAAGTTTGTGGATAGGGTACTGATCAAGTGAACTGCTTTGTCCTGGAGGGTTTCAAGTTTCTTGAACGTTGGTGCAACTGCACTCACTTAGGTAAGTAGAGAGTATTTCATCACACTCCTGACTTGTGCCTTGTAGATGTTGGACAGGTTGTGAGGAGTCAGGATGTGAGTCATTAGCTGCAGAATTCAAAGCCTCTGACAAAGAGATCTAGGGGTACATGTTCATAGCTCCTTGAAAGTGGAGTCACAGGTGGACAGAGCGGTGAAAGAAGCATTTGACATGCTTGGTTTCATCGATCAGAACATTGAATACATGAGTTGGGACGTCTTGTTGAAGTTGTTGTACAAGACATTGGTAAGGTCACACTTGGGATACTGTGTGCAACCCTATAATAAAGATATTATTAAATTAGAAAGAGTGCCGAAAAGATTTACTAGGATGCTACCAAGACTTGATGGATTGAGTTACAAGGAGAGGCTGGATCAACTGGGAGTTTTTTCTCTAGAGCGTAGGAGGCTGACGGGTGATTTTACAGAGGTCTAGCTAGATAGTCAATATCTTTTCCCAAAGGTGGGGGAGTCTAAAACTAGAGAGCATAGATTTAAAGTGAGAGGGAAGAGATACAAAAGTGTCAAGAGAGACAATTTTTTCACATAGAGGGTGGTGTGTGTCTGGAACAAGCTGCCAGATGTAGTCGTAGAGGCGGGTACAATCTTGTCTTTTAAAAATCATTTAGATAGTTACATGGGTACGGTGAGTATAGAGGGATATGGGCCAAATGCAGGCAATCGGGATTAGCTTAGGGGTTTTAAAAAAAGGACAGCGTAGACAAGTTGAGCCGAAGAGCCTGGTTCCATGCTGTAAACCTCTATGACTCTATGACCTGTTTTGCTAGCCACAGTATTTATATGGCTGGCCAAGTTCAGTTTCTGGTCAATGGTAAAAGGTCTTTTCTGCAAAGTGCACTGTCATTCTGTCCCTGATCTGCTCACAAAAGTGGCAATGTGTTATTCCCGGTGAGAAAACCAGCTTGTTTCCCTGGAACTTACGACACTCTGCCAAAAACTTGGGGTGTTTTTCATACTATCATACAAGGAGGCAGAGCCTCAACATGCCGGCAAAACCCCATTACTCAGAGATTGCAGCACCATCAGAATCTGTGTTAACTGCTGCAGCTATCTGAATTAACTCAAGGGACCCCCTCCCCCCCTCTGATTAGGTTTGCCACTTTTCTACCTGTGTCCCCCCTCCCCCAATCATCAGCCCCCTACTCCCCCCCTCCCACCCCCTCCCCACTCAGTGTCTGGCCCTGCCCCTCTCTCCCAGGGGTTATATGTACCCCTACGACCCCAGCCCAAGAGACCCCCAAGGCAGGTTCACGTCTGGGTGAACCCATTGTAAATGACACCTGTGTGACGCCAGCTGAACCCACTGAATATCTGGGGAAGTCCTGGAGAGACCGCACGCTAATGACATACCAATGAATTAAAATAAGCTTTCTGCAGCCTGGAGGCATGCTTCACACCAACCCACCAGTGAGGGGCCAGGAGGATCAGAACTCATAAGCTCATCTGAGTGAAGCGCGCTCTCCGGATCTTGAGCACACTCCGCCATTCCCACAGAGAGAGAGCACGGGCTCAAAGTCGCCACCAGTGTTATTGAACACACCTCCAAAATTAACATTCCTCACCCTTTAAATAATAATAAAGACTGAGCACATTTAAATTCCTCTTTTAATATTGGTTAATGTTTTACTGGAACTGAAATTCTTACCTCTGCAAGCAAAAGAACTTAGCAAATGCAGAACTGGCAACACCAAAGATGTTGCCAGAATTTCACAGCCTTCGTTTTGTGACCTGCAAATCTTACCATATAGTATATATATGAATTGCTGCTTTTATTCATGAGGGCTTTGGATGGCGTTGAATGTATACACAATGTAAGAGGGTAAGAAGGACAATTTTAGCAAAAACAACTCCACATGTGCAAAATTAGGTTTTGTTAGTGTTGCTTCTGCCTGCCTTCTTAGTAAAATTATCTGGAGGAATTTATCCCCGCCCCAGTTCCTCCCCACCCACCTCTTAAAGATTCTAATTACACAAGCAGACCTTGAACATTTCAAGGAAAGTATTTCATTGTACTGGTGTCAGAGGCTATCACCTGAATTAATTTTGTAAAATGAACCAAATTCACTGGAATTCAGCCCGGGTGGGCAACAGAGATCTTCAATCCCTCTCGAATGTGGATGAGATTACAAAGAAAGGCTTCATTCTAATACACGTGCGGCTGCATGATTTGACCTTGCCTCCTTATATTGATCTTCAAATTCTCACTGCTGGCTACTGCTCTGTGCTTCTTCTTAATTACTTACTTGGTGTAACCTGGCCTCACTCCACACATCAGCTCACTATGCAGTCTGCCAGTAACTGATCCAGATCAACGTGATCAGTGCTGCTACAGGTAAACAAGAAAGAATTCGCAAAGTACATCAAAAAGGTCCATAAATAGCTGCCTGGAGAGTGTTATGTGAATTTATGCATCACAGTTTTTAGCAAACTGATTCGTAGAATAGGAAGAGGTGGACATGCACGTGTGTAAATCCATACATTAATTCACCATCATCACATATTGGAAGGGAAGAGTCAAGTAGAAGATAAATGTAAAAAGATCACTCTTCCATTACAGCTGGCACCCAAAACAATGTACAAAACACAAGTTTCAGGATAAAACCACATCATTTAGAAAGATTGTAATTGTCTTGAGTATTTTACTATAATACACTAATGGTAAGGAATGGTAGAAATTTCCTCATATTTGTTCTAATGGATTATTATTACAACCATCAAACACCAGGAACATAAAGTAAATCTCCAAAAGGGATGTTCATACCAGTCAGATGTTATAAAATTATGGATTTAGTAAACCAAGTATGTCAAATGTCAGAATAACCAAGGGCTGGTGAGCAATAAGATGTAGAATTTGTTCCTTACAACTTTTTAAGAATTATAATATGTCAGCCGGTGTCCATATTGAGCACTAAAATTAAAGGAAAATATCGCGGATGCGGAAGATCAGAAATATTGCTGCCTCCTGGTGACTCCTTGATTGTCGAATTCTTGCAGTCACCTTCACCCAGCCCCCTTTGGGTGGATTTCTGATGCTGGGAACAATATCTCTCACCTCTTAGCAACCACCTTAGTTAACATCTCAGAACATTGTGGATGTCTGCCTGGCAAGTCCGGTAATCAATACCACCTATACTTTTTAAAGGATCCTCAGTTTCCATGTTGTGCCCCGAGGCTGCTCACAATTCCATTGGTTGGCCAGGAAATTCACCCCCTCCTGGGCTAATTGGTCCTTTGCATTTCAATATTGCGTCACTTACACTGGCACAACTGAGGGTTGGGTTCTGGAAATGTTCTGGCTGTTGGATTCCTGACTCCAGACTGAAAATCCAACCCCTTCTCACAGGAATTAGTTTGCATCAGGGGTGCATGTCTGTGGGTTTGACTGGACTTTGTCAAAACCTTTGAAACAAAAATGCATGAAGCCAAACATTGCTTTGCGAACAGAGGCTGTTTGAATTTTCTGCCTACAGCAGTCCATTTACTCACGAGGCTGACATTCTGTTTCTATAATAAGGATGTTGCCAATTGAATCATCAAAGTCTCTGAATTCCATTTTTGATTTCTTCATGCTATTCCTAGCCAGTTGTGTCACATACCAAGGCTGCCTCCGATCGTGATGCAGAAAGACGTCCAGCTGTTGTAAGGTTTTGGTTAGTGGGTCTCACGAAAGGGCTCAGGGGCCCCTGTGAGTTTGAACAGTTATATTGCTTGGTAACATACCACTTTGTGCATATGTAAATAGTTTACCCCAAATTAAGAACTGACTTCAGGCTGACTTTTACTTAAGTTCTCCAAACAAACCTGTCCCTCATCTATTGTCATGTGTTTTTCTTCATCTATTCCCTGCTTCCCCCTTAATCCTTGCTTTACTGAACAATCTTATATTACACATGCCACATTCTGGAATTTGATTTGATTTATTATTGTCACATGTATTAGCATACAGTGAAAAGTATTGTTTCTTGTGCACTATACAGGCAAAGCATACCATTCATACGGAAGGAAACAAGAGAGTGCAGAATGTAGTGTTACAGTTAATTAGGGTGTAGAGAAAGATCAACTTAATGCAAGGTAAGTCCATTCAAACTTCATTAATGTATCCATTGCAACTGTGTGCTTTGACATCAAATATTTAATCTGTACATTTGTTATCACTCAAATTAATTCACGTTCATTTGTATTTACAAAGAAACAAGTCAGGCTCAACATGATGGGCAGAAGACTCATAATCATTCTTAGGAAAATGGCATTGAGATGCATTGTTATTGATACTAATATCATCCACTTTTGTCAGTCATTCTTGTGACTTCCCTGTTTAGATTTTTTAAATATAAAAATACATTACACAATATTTCATGTACGATCCTACCCAGATGTAAACAGGTTTGAGAAGGTCTAAAGCCATATATTGACAGCTAGTCAGGAGATGAGATTTTTTGCCTCATTTATCTGAACTGAATTCAACCCCAAGTCCTAGAGTGAAAAATGTTCTGACTCATATCAATCAAATATTATTCATTTGACGGTTTGCTCTTTAGTGAGGTAATGTTAAACTTGCAGGTGCAGTTCAAATCTCCCACCTTACGTACCTGCCCTGGAGATGCTGGGAGCTGATGATTCACAATTTTCACATCAACTGGCAGACAGCAAAGATCCTTGTCAAAAGCCAGCGGCATCCTTTGAAATACAAATAGGCCCAATTAAGTCACTGGGACCTGACTGTAATTTTAATTTGCTGGTCTAAACAGGAAGCCTAGCTGGGAGGAAAAATGACTCCAACTGACTCCCAACAGCATGGTATCGGTTTACCATCCTTACGGGGTCTAAGCGCATAATGCTCCTCTGGGGCACACAAAGAAATCTTACACCACCATCACTCCTCCCAGCCTCATGCACAGGGTTACACAGATAAGGTAGAGGAGATGGTCTGGTTGGGATGCTTTTTCAGAGAGTTGGTGCAGACTTGATGGGCCAAACGGCCTCTTTCTGTACTAGGGATTCTAAGGTTCTAAGTCAAGAGTGTGATGGAATATGCTCACTTGCCTGGATGAGTAAAACTCTAACAACTTTCAAAAAGCTTGACACCATCAAGACAAAGCAGCCTACTTGATTGGCACATCATCCAGTATCTTCAACATCAGCTCCATCAAGCACTAATACACAGTAGCAGCAGCGTGTGTCACCTACAAGAGGCACTGCAACAACTCACCAAGACTCCTTCAATAGCACCTTCCAAACCTGTAACCTCTGCCATCTAGAAGCAAAAGGGCAGCAGATGCATGAGAAAACCACCACCTGCAAGTTCTTTTTCAAGCCACACACCATTCTGACTTGGAAATATATTGCCATTCCTTCAATGTCACTGGGTCAAAATCCTAGAATTCCCTCCTTAATAGCACTGTGGGTGTACCTACACCACATAGAGTGCAACGGTTCAGGAAGGCAGCCTACCATCACTTTCTCAAGGACAAGTAGGGATGGGTAATAAATGCTGGCCAGCCAGCAACAGCCACATCCAATGAAAGAATAAAAAACATAGGAAAGGTGCCAAACAATTAGCACACAGTGAGCTCTTATAAATAGCAACATGATATTGACCATCTGTTTTTACTTGTAATTTCTTGGATTAATATTGACAAAGGCAGCAAGGTGATCCCCTCTGCTACTTAAAAAAGCCACAGGGCATCTAACTTAGAGGACTGATGGGAACTTAGTTTACTGTCTCATCCAAAAAATGGTACCTCCAACAGTGCAGTACACTTTAGGTAATGCGGTGGAGTGTTCACCTTGACTTTGTGCTCAAATCTCTGGAGTGGGTCTTGAACCCACAACCGTCTGACCGAGAAACAAGAGCTACTATCATTGAACCACATTGCTAATATGGCTTGTGATATTATACAAGTATCAACCTGTGAGTCGGTAGCTTGCAAGCATGGAGGCAAAGGGTGTCGAGGATGAATATTATTTCGGAATTTGTTTAATCTAAGAATGAACTTTATTTTCCAAACTAGTTCAGCAGATAGAGTGTACTTCCTTTTCTTCAAGGGGAAGACACAAAATGCTTCTTTAGCAGATTTGTGATTTCCTACTTCTCGATTCATTGAGGTTATTTTTTTGAGTGCACATAATGATTTCTCTCTTCCCGATAGCCTGTTTTTATCATGTGGGTGCTATAAAAAAAAGTCCATTCTTTTTTTTCTGTGTAATTTCCTATTCAGTGCAGCATAGGATAAAGTTTTTTTTTGCATTGCAGTGGGGTAGCAGATGTGCTTCACAGGAAGTTTGTTTTAATGGGTTGCGTGTTTGTCTTACAGTATTTGCTGAATTTACAACTGACTATTGGAGAAAACAGATGTGCTGACTTTCTGCACTCCTAAAACTGAAATACCCCAAAAATATCTATAATAACAGTCTCGCAGAACTGATGGGAAAATCATAGTAATGGCCAACAATTCTCAGTAAGAATTGCTCTCTTATTTTATGAAAACTCAGGGACACCGATTATCATACTTACCGTTGAGATCCTAATGTATCCTGTTCTGAGTTGGACATTATTGAGATTCTGCTGCAAGGGCATTTTAGCAAATAAGGTTTCAGGATAATGGATGTAATGCTCCACTAGGATCACCTGTAGTCTCTTTTGAATCTCGTTGATATTAGTGACATGAAATTTGACGGAGAAACAGCTGGTAGGGGCTGACATTTCCCTTCACGATCTTCACTTGCTGCAGAATTAATAAACTTAAATTCTCATGATTCCGATTACACATGGGCACAAACTTCCTAAGTGATTCTATTACTGAGTGTTGGCAGAACTATGGCCAGCAGGGTACATACAAACATCCTTTGGATAGATCAAGGTATAAGGGGCCAAAGGTCAAATGGACCAGCTCTCAAAAGCAATCCATATTTGGCCTGCTTCCTGCAGGGCGGGGAACTGCCACACCTCCGGTATTTCAATAGATTGCATGCATAGCATCAGAAATGTTCATTACTTTGTAGTGATGTAAGCCAACACCTTGCACACTCAGAGAAAATAAGCTCCAGGCCGCAACACTCCACTCAACTGCTACAGGTAACTACCACAGCACAATAAAGCTTAACTAAGAATGACACCAGTCCCATTTATAGAATTTTTGATCTGTTACACAGTTTTCAATGCATGTATCTACAAGCCTGTCATGCAACCTATATCTTCATTTGGCCATAACCTGAGAAAGTATGTACATTATTTTATACCACACCATAAAATAAAGAAAATGAAGTCTTGGGATTCGTGTTAAATCGCAACAATTGAAATAATTTGATGGCAAGAGATGAAGAGTAGGGATACAGAACCATACATATAAATTGGCCAAAGACATAAAGATCATTAACAGTGTAGACAGAAGTATAACATTTCAAAGAGATAGAGATGATTAAATGAAGCTTCTAAACCATGACGAATGGATTTCCATTTGGTAAAGACAAAGTCATTCACTTTCAACAAAAACTGATGAATATGGGTGCTTTCCAAATAACAAAAATCTGGAAAAAATGGAGCTCAAAAAAACTTGGGGATCCTCATACAATTTAAAAGGTAACAGAGAGGTACAAAAAAATCAAAAATTCTAATGAAATGGTGATCTTTAAGTTTATTACTAATGTCATAAATAAGCTTACATTAACACTGCAATAAAGTTATTGTGAAATTCCGCTAGTCACCACACTCTGACGCCTGTTTGGTTATGCTGAGGGAGAAATTAGTATGGCCAGAGCATCTAACCAACACATCTTTCAGGCTGGGGGAGGAAACCGAAGCATCCGGAGGAAACCCACGCAGACACAGAGAGAATGTGCAGACTCTATACAGACAGTGACCCAGGTCTCTGGTGCTGTGAGGCAGCAGTGCTAACCGTTGTACCACCATGTCACCCACATCTTCTGGCAGGTTAGACAATAAGGGAGTAAAAGTTATGCTGAGCTACACAAAACACAGGTTGGACCACACCTGGAATGTTACGTTCAGTTCTGGGCACAACACCTTAGAATGAATATATTGGTTTTGGAAGGAGTGCAGTGTAGATGTACCAGAATGATACAAGAATGATTTACGAGAAGCAATTACACAAACTGAGGTTGTATTCCCTGTATTTTTTTTTATGGGTTGAAGGCATTGCTGGCTAGACCAGCATTTATTACCCATCTCTAATTATCCTTCCGTAACTACTGCAGTCCATATGGTGCAGGTACACTAACAGTGCCGTTAGTGAGGAAGTTCAGGATTTTGACCCAATTACAATGAAGGAACAGTGATGTAGTTCCAAGTCAAGATAGCGCGTGACTGAAGGGGAATTTGCAAGTGGAGGTGTTCCCATATATTTGTTCTTTGAGGTGGTACATGTTACTGGCTGGAAGGTACTGTTGAAGTAAAATTTTCCAAGCTAAGGGGTAATAGGATAGAAGCAATTTCTGTTAGTTGGGAAATCTAGAACTAGAGGATATAGCCTAAGATTTGGAGCCTAGCCTTTCAAGAGTGAATTGAAAAAACATATATATGCATAAAGAATGGTAGAAGTATGGAACCCTCTTCCACCAAAGGCAATTGATGCTGGATCAATTGTTAATTTAAAATCTGAATGTGATAGATTTTCCTTAAGGGATGTGGGAGAAAAAGCAGATGTTTCATGTTTAGTTGTACATTAGCCACAATTTCATTGAATGACACAATAATCTTGAGGGGCTAATGGTCTCCTGTCCTAGTATTCGTACTCAGCAGTGGGTTGCCTCTCTGAAGCATAGCACATTGTGCCTTCCTGAAACTACACTTCTTAACTAGCTCTAAAACTAATTATCTTGAAGCAGCACATATTTCTTAACCTACTCTCAGGCTCTGTTTTCTCTTAACCATATCTTCCCAGCCACTGGCAATTAATAAATTTGATAAGTTTGCCTTGCGTTTGCGAGGCCTGCACACCAGGAGTTGGCAACACTAACATCAAATTAGAGTAGATTTGAAAGAGTAGTAATAACATAAGCCCCTATCTCTGCAGCACTGTTTCACCTCTGAAGCAGAGTGTTGCAACCTGATTGCAGACTTGACCATATAATCTTCACTGCAGTACCGAGGAATTGCAACATTATCTGAGGTTCTACCATTTTGGGTGAGAGATTCAAGCAAGTTTGAGTGTTCTTTTACAGGTTACAGTGTCATCATCCTGCAGCCAATATTACCTGAAACAGACAATCAGATCATTCAATAATTATTTTTGGGGACTTCATTGCTAATGGTTCTTACACAACAGGGGTGAGCTCACCAGTCAGTTGTGAAGTACATTGGAATGTTCTGCAGACATAATAGTATGTTATACTAACCATCTTGAGTAATGTTGGTCTTTCCATTTTGATTGCCAAGTGATTTGATTTGCTACCCTGTCATTGCAGAGCAGTTGAGGGGCACTGTTCCTGGTCATCTGTAAAACCATGCAGGAACCTGAAAGTTGCGGTCCATGCACAACTTGGCTCCTTTAAGTTTGCCTTTCAACACACACAAAGTAACAATACATTATAGAAATCAGTCACAAACCTACCTACAAAAATAGATGGGTCTGGTAATAGTCCTTTACGAGTTAATTTCCCAAAATATTTTAAACTATTCAAAACTAAAATTTATTTCCAGTAGATATCAAGACAACTGCACTCCATTGAAATACTTTAAAGTTTCCTATCTTGCCTTGTGTGGGATTTTTGGGTAACTTTGTAACTTGAAGAGCAAAGAGTTCACTCTACGTCCTGACAGACACTCCTTAAAGAACCAAGCTTCCCCCACTACCCCCCGCCCCCTCCTCCCAGAAAAAAATCACACAGGATAGTGATTTA
The DNA here is from genome assembly GCF_965287045.1 of Carcharhinus amblyrhynchos. NCBI lineage: Eukaryota > Metazoa > Chordata > Chondrichthyes > Carcharhiniformes > Carcharhinidae > Carcharhinus > Carcharhinus amblyrhynchos. The sequence continues at coordinate 54,661,048 of NC_137332.1, forward strand.
TTTAAGTTATTGATGGTGGTAAAATGGCTGTTGTTTTTGACATACCAGTACTAACTGCATTTTTTTTATTCATTCATGGGAGTTGGGCATTGCTGGCTGAATAGCATTTATTTCCCATCCCTAGTTGCTCTTGTTCAGGGAGTCAACCATGTTGCTGTCACACAGAGGCCAGATCAGGCAAGGATAGCAGATCTCCTATCCTAAAGGACATTAGTGAACCAGATGGATTTTTCTGACAATCAACAATGGTTTCATGGTCATCAGCAGATACTTAATTCCAGGTTTTTTTATTGAATACAAATCCCACCAGCTGCGATAGCGGGAGTCAAACCCGGATCCCCAGAACATTAGCTGAGTTTCTGGATTAATAGTCTAATAATTCTAACTAGGCCATCGCCTCCTCATTAATTATATTTGAGATACTTTTCCTGGAGTATGATTTTATAACTATATAGCCTCAATCCTTTTCCTTATTATTTTCATTCTATCTCTTAGTGTCCTCAAAGTTCCTACCTGAGTGTATAAGGAGACAGAATGGTTCTTTGGTGAGATGTCAGTGGAGTTGAGAAGAGTTAATATCTGCCCCCCGTACAGAGCTGTTCTTTACAGAGTGCCAAGATTGCCCCTGTTCCTGATGGAAAACCAGCTCTTGTTTGCTGCTAAGTTTCAGTTAACATTTCAATTATTATTTTCTCCTGCAAAATGATCTGATTGAAGGCCATCAAGTGTGATTGGGTGCAATGGGATGGGTTCTGCATATGAAGACTCTCCTGGTAAACTGGATTAATATGTGTTCCTTATTTTCTTTACAAATATTTGCTGTTTAGTGGGTGTTTATATCAACTAACTTATTCTTCAGCTCACAAACTGATGTGTGACCTGAAACCGGAAATCCTACCTTGCTATTTTGCTGCAAACTAATACAAGACCTTAAACTAAAGAGTGCCATGTGGTTACAATTATGACAACCTAACGAAGAGTGGGATTTCCCCTTTGCACATTAAGTGCGGTGGTGGGTGGCAATGGCAGTGTTCTTCCCACCAGCCACAATGATGGATTTTTGTGCTGTATCGTTCACTTCCTGTCTCATTAAATATATATCAAGCAGCTTCGGATTCGCTCATCTCACTGGATCATCATTCTGGGCAGCATATTTAAACCTCGGGCGGGATTTTCCAGCCACGTTCACTCCAAAATGGGAAAATCCCGCCCAAGGTCAGCGGCCCTTTGCATGGTCTTCCCCCGCTACACTTCCCATGGCACACTGGACCAGGATAATTCCCCCACCACATCCACACACAGCTTTCTCAACGTCTACATCCTAGGATGGCTCCAGGCAAGAGATGGCCCACAACATCAAGAAGGGAGATGCTCTATCCCCTTAATGATTGGAGGAGGTCTACAAACCTCTCAACTACAGCTTGTGTGTGAGAGGAGGGGGGGAAATGGTCATGGCAGTGAGTCCCAGTGCTATACAGAAGAGGTCAGCCACCCTGTGCAGAAAGTGAATGAATGGTCTCATCTGTTTTGTCAGGGTAAAGTACCTGTTCATCACTCTCAACTCGCACACTCACAAGCCTGTCAGACATTCACAGGATGACATTCCACAGGAATCTCACATGCTGCCAGTTCAACGGACATTACTACTCACTTTCTCACACATATCTTCACATATCTGTCTGGGCTCATAACCCAAGTAGCTCAAATCCTCATCCCATGCACAACTCCACTCACCACCCACAGATAGGCATCCCTAATCTGCCTTGGTAATATCCCACTCAGACTCCATTTGCCTTCACGCTGGACAAGCTCGTCCACAATAGGAGGGAGACAAGTGGTGGCATGGCCAAAATAATGTCCCTTACCCCCTTTGAACAGCGGGCTCTACTCTCTAATCTCTTTCATAAGCATTCTGGAGAGTACATCAGGCCAACCATGAGTCAGTTCTTTATCTCCAATCCAGAAGACAACAGAGGAGATGCTGAAGAAACGCATGGGGAAGAGCCGTCACAGCGCTCACCAACACTCTGCACCAGAGACCCGTCACAGCGCTCACCCACATTCTCCACCAGAGACCCGTCACAGCGCTCACCCACACTCTCCACCAGAGACCCGTCACAGCGCTCACCAACACTCTCCACCACAGACCCATCACAACACTCACCCACACTCTCCACCAGAGACCTGTCACAGCGCTCACCCACATTCTCCACCAGAGACCCGTCACAGCGCTCACCCACACTCTCCACCAGAGACCTGTCACAGCGCTCACCCACACTCTCCACCAGAGACCCGTCACAGCGCTCACCCACACTCTCCACCAGAGACCCATCAAAGCGCTCACCCACACTCTCCACCAGTGCGAGGGATACAGCACGTGAGACCTACTTCTAGAGCTGGGTCAGGGTCACAAGCTGGCAATTACAGCAGAGAATATGTTTCACAGCATCCGGATGTAGTGATTTCAGAAGTTAGTGGTGCTCAAGGACTGCTGGGGGCTGGGGGGTGGGCAGGATTCTGCTGAGTCTGAGTTAGTTGACAAGCCTTTGAACTGAGTCCTCAGTACCAATAGGATTATGCCACCATGGAGACTTTGATCCAGAATGCGGGTCCTGTACTGCACCAGGAGCTGCATTTTGATGTTGTAGCTGTTGATGACATCCATCAATGACTTCGTGAGAGGAGATAGGGCACCTTAGAACATTACAGCACAGCACAGGCCCTTTGGCCCTCAGTGTTGTGCCGAGCTATGTCAAATGTCCAATCCCAAGATCAAGATATCCCCTCCCTATTCTTCTGGTGTGCTCCATGTGCCTATCCAATAACTACTTGAAAGTTCCTAAAGTGTCCGACGCCACTATCACAGCAGGCAGTCTATTCCACACCTCAACCACTCTCTGAGTAAAGAATCTATCTCGGACATCCCTCCTATATGTCCCACCATAAACCTTATAGTTATGCCCCTTAGTAACAGCTGCATCCACCCAAGGAAATAATCTCTGCACGTCCACTCTATCAATCCCTCTCATCTTATAAACCTCTATTAAGTTGCCTCTCATCCTCCTCCACTCCAAAGAGAAAAGCCCCAGCTCCCTCAACCTTTCCTCATAAGACCTACCCTCCAAACCAGGCAGCATCCTGGTAAATCTCTCCAATGTTTCCACATCCTTCTAATAGTGAGGTGACCAGAACTGAACACAATATTCCAAATGTGGTCTCACCAACATCCGGTATAATTGCAGCATAACCCCACAGCTCTTAAACTCAAACCCCCTGTTAATAAACGCTAACAAACTATAAGCCTTCTTCACAGCTCTATCCACTTGAGTGGCAACCTTCAGACATCTGTGGATATGAACCCCAAGATCTTTCTGTTCCTCCGCGTTCCTGCTGTTGACCCTGTGATCCACATTCAAGTTTGTCCTACCAAAATGAATCACCTCACACTTATCAGGGTTAAACTCCATCTGCCACTTTTCAGCCCAGCTCTACATCCTATCAATGTCTCTTTGCAGCCTGCAAGAGCCCCCCATCTCATCCACTACTCCACCAATCTTGGTGTCTTCAGCAAATTTACTAATCCACCCTTCAGTGCCCTCTTCCAAGTCATTGATAAAAACCACAAAAAGCAGAGGACCCAGCACTGACCCCTGTGATACACCACTGGTAACTGGCCTCCAGTCTGAAAATTTTCCTTCCACCACAACCCTCTGTCTTCTATGATACAGCCAGCTACTTATCCAATTGGCCAAATTTCCTTCTATCCCACACCTCCTTATCTTCTTCATGAGCTTACCATGGGGAACCTTCTCAAACGCCTTACTAAAATCCATGTACACGACATCAACCGCTCTACCTTCATCTACACACTTAGTTACCTCCTCAAAGAATTCAATCAAATTTGTGAGGCAGGACTCACCCCTCACGAAACCGTGCTGACCATCCCGGATTAAACTGCATCTTTCCAAATGGTCATAAATCCTATCTCTCAGGACCCTTTCCAATAACTTACTGACCACCAAAGTAAGACTAACTGGCCTATAATTACCAGGGTCATTCCTATTTCCTTTCTTGAAAAGTGGAACAACATTTGCCATTCTCCAGTCCTTTGGCACTATCCCTGTGGACAGTGAGGACCCAAAGATCAAAGCTAAAGGCTCCGCAATCTCATCCCTTGCCTCCCAAAGTATTCTAGGATGTATCCCATCTGGCCCAGGGGACTTATCCACCCTCAGGCTTTTCAAAATTGCTAATACATCTTCCCTCAGAACATCTACCTCCTCCATCCTATCAGCCTGTATCATGCACTCCTCCTCAAAGATGGAAAGGTGGTAGGGCTGGAGGGTCTTAATGACATTACTGTTACTAGAGAGGCGGTGCCTGACAGACTGGAGGGACTGATTGTGGACAAGTCCCCAGGACCGGATGGAATGCATCCGAGGGTTCTGAAAGAAATGGCGGAGGTGATAGTGGATGCCTTGGTGGTTATTTTCCAGACGTCGCTGGATTCCGGGGAAGTGCCGGAAGATTGGAAAACGGCTAATGTTACGCCGTTGTTTAAGAAGGGTGCCAGGCAAAAGGCGGGGAATTATAGGCCGGTTAGTTTAACGTTGGTTGTAGGTAAAATGTTAGAATCCGTCATCAAGGAGAAAATAGTGAGGCATCTTGAGAGAAAGTGCTTGATAGAGCAGACGCAGCACAGTTTCGTTAAAGGGAAGTCGTGTCTGACAAATTTACTGGAGTTCTATGAGGATGTGTCTAGGGCGGTGGATAGAGGAGAGCCGGTGGATGTGGTCTTTCTTGATTTTCAGAAGGCGTTTGACAAGGTACCTCACAAGAGGTTATTGCAGGTCAGGGGACATGGAGTTGGGGGTAGGGTGTTAGCGTGGATAGAGGATTGGTTGTCAAATAGGGGGCAGAGGGTGGGGGTCAATGGGTGCTATTCGGATTGGCAGTTGGTGATTAGTGGAGTGCCCCAGGGGTCGGTGCTGGGGCCTCAGCTTTTTACCATTTATATAGATGATCTGGAGGAGGGAACCGAGTGTAGGGTGTCGAAATTTGCTGATGACACCAAGATTGGTGGAACAGCAAATTGTGCGGAGGGTGTGGAGAGTCTGCAGAAGGATCTAGATAGGCTGGGCGAATGGGCCAGGAAATGGCAAATGGAATTTAATGTTGGCAAGTGCGAGGTGGTCCACTTTGGTAGGAATAATGGTAGGAAGGACTATTACTTAAGTGGCGAAAAACTGCTGCAGGCGACGGTGCAGAGGGACCTCAGGGTCCTTGTGCATGAGTCGCAAAAACCCAGCTTGCAGGTGAAGCAGGTAGTCAGGAAGGCAAATGGGATGCTGGCCTTCATAGCGAGGGGGATTGAATATAAAAGTAGGGAGGTCTTGCTGCGGCTGTATAGGGCATTGGTGAGGCCGCAGCTGGAGTACTGTGTGCAGTTTTGGGCGCCGTACTTACGCAAGGATATTTTGGCCTTGGAGGGAGTGCAGAGGAGGTTTACTAGGCTGATGCCGGAGTTGAAGGGGTTGAGCTATGAGGAGAGGCTGAATAAACTAGGCTTGTACTCGTTAGAGCTTAGAAGAATGAGGGGAGATCTCATTGAGACGTATAAGATGATGAATGGGATGGATAGGATAGAGGTGGAGAGACTCTTCCCGCTCAGAAAGGATAATAGGACTAGGGGGCACAGCCTCAAGATATAGGGGGAGCGGTTTAGAACAGAGTTGAGGAGGAACTTCTTCACTCAAAGAGTGGTGAATCTCTGGAATTCTCTGCCCGTTGAAGTGGTGGAGGCTACCTCGCTAAATATTTTTAAGACGCGGGTTGATGGGTTTTTGATAAGAGAGGGGATTAAGGGTTATGGGGAGAGGGCGGGAATGTGGAACTGAGCCATGACAGATCAGCCATGATCTTATTGAATGGCGGGGCAGGCTCGAGGGGCTAGATGGCCTACTCCTGCTCCTATTTCTTACGTTCTTATGTTCTTATGTTCTGAAACATGGCCCCTCTCCTTAGTGAGCACTGAAGAGAAGTACTCATTCAGTGCCTCACCTATCTCGTCTGACTACTATCCTTGACTGGCCCTAACCTCTCCCTGGTCATTCTTTTATTTCTCACATAAGAGTAAAAAGCCTTCGGGGTTTCTTTTATCTGACCCGCCAAGGAATTCTCATGCCCCCTCCAAGCTCTCCTAAGCCCTTTCTTTAACTCATTCCCAGCTACCTTGTAACACTCAAGCGACCCAACTGAACCTTGTTTTTTCATCCTTACGTATGCTTCCTTTTTCCTCTTGACAAGACATTCAACCTCCTTTGTGAACCATAGTTCCCTCACTTGCCCATTTCCTCTCTGCCTGTCCGGGACACACCCATCAAGGATCTTGATCTTAGTCAAGCTGCTTCTTCTCAATGAGTCAGCCAGGGACCTCCAGGCGTTCATAGGGATACTCTGGGGCCACCCAGCCAGGTGAGCCAGCTGATCACAATCCCCTTTTCCTATAATCCCATCATTTCCAGCTTCACAGGCCAAGGAGGGTGCACCTGCCCCACAGCAGGATCCTGAAAGCAGGCCAGGGCCCTCCACAGGACACCCACCAAAGGCATCACAAATGATAGGGAGTAGCCGTCATCAGGCTGCCTTCACCTCCGCTTATCCTCTTTGTGATTAGTGCAACAAAACTGTTAACACCCAACTGAACTTATGAGACTGGATGATGAAGTATTTCTGTCCTTAGAGAGCTCACATTGTCCCTGATTTTGTGATAAGCGAACGGTATCACAGTTCATTACACTTATGGCGTAATGGAATTTGAGGAACTCCAAGACTGTGTGAGAGCAGGGCACATGATTCGATTTGTCTCTTATATCTAACCAGATTAAGCATTTCATTGAAACATGCAAATTGGAGTATAAATTACAGTATTTAACTCAAGGTAAAACCATGTACAGAAAGCAAAATGAAGTAAGAGAAAGAAAGATGGGATTAACGGAGGGAGATAATAGATAGTAAGGATAAATAAGCAAATTTAAAAGCTTCATGATTAATTGAGTTCTGAAGGATTGGGACTCTACAGTTGTAAGGTTAAATTTTCAAGGTAAGACTGTTTGGCAGTAGTTAAACCTTGTCACAGCATTGAAAATTCACTAACAGCGGAACGCACTAGCCCTAACTATTTATTTAATGGGTGACTAGTGTGAAATGTTTTAATGCTGAGTCACTTGGTGAGATATCAGGACAGCAAAGCAAACCAGACAGCTTCATTCAGATTTCTGCGTTCCACTGTGCGTGTATAGCTGCTGAAATTACTGCATGATTTATCCCACTGAGAGGTGAAAACCTCAATTATTCCTACCACAAAAAACAAAGAGAAAAAAAAAGTATGTCTGCCGTACTTCCCAGATATACTTATCAAAATTCTCACAACCCTCACTTGCTGCCTGGGGATTGGGTTTTACCACTTATCTTATTGATGGCAGCTCTGAGAAAGCCACATAAAGGAGTGGAGATTAGATTCTCTGCTTAAATTCTCTCATGGGCCTATGAAACCACACCTGACTTGAGACAAGAGTTCCACCATCTGAATCAGATCGAGCATTTCTATGTTATTGATCCAACATTTGTTACTTGCTGTAGTAGCCATTCAGTGGCCTTCTTGTGTGAGATTGGCAGCTCAATGACAATTTGTTGCTGTGGCCTGGGAATAAAGATGAATCTGTTGCCTTTTCAAACATTACACCTTTATGGCTAAAAGGGAATACTTTAATACAATATGCTGGTTACTTTTACAAAGTGAAGGATCAGCATATAAGCCCTACCATATCACTCAGTCACATTTTTAATGTAGAATAGAATCCATACAGTGCAGAAGGAGGCCATTCAGCCCATCGAGCCTGCACCAAAAATCCCACGCAGGCCCTACGTATTTACACTACCATTCCACCGACACTAAGGGGCAATTTAGCATGGCCAATCAATCTAACCTGCACAGCTTTGGACTGTGGGAGGAAACCGGAGCACTCGGAGGAAACCCATGCAGACATGGGGAGAAAGTGCAAACTCCACACAGACAGTGATGCGAAGCCAGAATTGAACTCTGCGGCAGCAGTGCTAACCACTGCGCCACCATGTTCTAAACTTTACAATAGTATGAGGATTATTGATGAAGAAACAAAATGGTTGCAAAGGTCCATTGACCTCAGGTGGGATTGTCTGCATGAGGGGCAAGCACTGCTGGAAAGTCCCACCCATGGTAACAGGCAAAAGTCATCAACCGGCAATTAGTTGATGTTCTCTTTAAAATTATAGCTGGTGTGGAGTCTGTGCTGTTGAGCATGTTTTCAGCTTTATGTAAGGTTAATTGAAGGTGATAGCTGGAGTGTTGAGCTCCAAAATGGTACCATTTGTGTCAAATCAGCATTGCAAGCTGATTGTCATGATTTGCCTACTCTACATAATTCTGGTGAATGTTCATGATGCTCATTAATTCCCTGACCAATGCAGCATTTTCCTCACAAGTGCTGGACATCACAGATGCCACTTTGGTGCATCAAGGACACTGGTCGAAAATGGGTGCCATTAATTCCAATTTATCACTCCCCTCAGGCCTTCAGTTTCCCAGTCAGGATTCTAGCCGTGCTCATTGCCTTTGCAGTGTGTGTCTCACACTGTCAGATGTTGTAAATCAAATTGGTTGGATGTTGTCAACAGTGATGGTTAGGATCTTAGGAGGAGGAGGCTTGGCAGGATCTTTGATTTACGAGTTTTGATCTAAGACATTTACAAATTATTCGATCTTGTCTCTTGCACTTATATACATGGCTCCACCAGATTTAAGGATGAAGTTTTCTTTATTTATTAGTTGTTTAGTTGGCCTTCACCATTCTTGACTGAATGTAGCAGAGCTACAGAATATTGGCCTCATCTGTCAGTTGTCAGACTACCTTGGGTCTGTCTGTAGCCTACTGCTTTGGCTGTTTAGCACGCAGAAAGGCTTGTAGCGTACCTTCATTAGATTGGTGCTCCTCCTGATGATGAGTCTAACAAAACCTTCTACACTTAAAACCAAGACATAAAGAAAGTGCTGAGCTGTGAAGTTAATAATGTCCCACAACTCTTCATGGATGGTCAGTTCCACTTGCCTATATATTTGCCAACAGAGGATGTCCACATGGCAACGTTAAGAGTTTGTTCTCACAAAGGCCTTGTGGTGATTCCCTTCTTCCACTGTAATCTGCAACAAACCTGTTTGTAGCAGTTACATTGTTGAGGATGAGGATGAATTGTTTACTTCCTCGCTTTGGTTCTCTTCACACCTGATACAGGGCCAGCCATGTCTTTCAGGACTTGGCCATCTGTGGTACTATCAAACATCCCCAACGGTGGATATGAACACCTCACCCTTTGTAATGCTTTCTCTACATTTGCCTTTCACAGATCTTCCTGCGAGTAAAGTTCAACATGGAGGAGGATTTTTCAGCTGAGGGCACAGTTGGTAATGATTAGCAGGACATTTTCCCAATCACATTTGACCTAAAGTCATGAAACTTCATGGAGTCAATTTTAGGGACTCAAAAGCTCACTTCTTTCCTAATATACCACTGCACCCACACTATTGGTGGAATTATTTAGTCATAGAGACACAATGTACCCTAGGATAGTGTTGGAAGAATCAGGATGTTGGTTGATAAATGTGAATCATGAGTATGATTACGTTGGGCAATTGCATGACTAATGCGTGGGAGGGCTGTTCCAGACCTTGGTATGGCTGAATCCTGCTGAGGCTGGAGTTACCTTAATATTGTCTTGATATGGTGCCTTTGTTTTTGTCAACAGTCCACCCAAGTTTCTTCTTAGCACTTAACCTTTATTTAGGAACTTAAGGAATAGGAGCAGGCATTGGCCATTCAACCCTTCCAGCCTGCTCTGCCATTCAACATTAGCATCAGCATTATGGCTGATCTTCTATTCCATTTTCCTGCACTTATTCTATATTCCTTGGTATATTTAATAATTAGAAATCTATCTATCTCTGTTGTGAAAGTAGTCAATGACTGATCCTTCACAGCCCTCTGGAAGTAGAGCTTTCCAAAGATTCTTCACCCTCTGAGTGAAACAATTCCTTCTATTCTCAGTCCTAAATGGCCTACCCCTTTTTTCTGGGATGGTGTCCCCCTGGTTCTAGACTCTCCAGTAAGAATTTTATAGGTTTCAATGAGGTCACCTCTTATTCTTCTAAACTCTAGAGATTATCAGCCGTGTCCCTTCAATTTCTCCTCACTGGATGATCTTCATATCCCAGGCAACAAAAACAGAAAATGCTGGAAAATCTCAGCATGTCTGGCAGCATCAATGGAGAGAGAACAGAGGCAACGTTTTGGGTCAAGATGGGGGACATCCTAACTTGAAACATTAGCTCTATCCTCTCTCCACAGATGCTGCCAGACCTGCTGAGATTTTCCTGCATTTTCTGTTTTTGCTTCAGATTCCAGCATCCGCAGTATTTTGCCTGATATCCCAGGAATCTTCCTTGCATTCCCTCTGTAACAATTACATCCTTCCTTGGGTAAGGAGACTAAAACTGCAGACAATGCTTCACATATAGTCTCACCAAGTTTGATTCCTGGCTTGGGTCACTGTCTGTGCGGAGTCTGCATGTTCTCCCCGTGTCTGCGTGGATTTCCTCCGGGTGCTTCGGTTTCCTCTGACAGTCTAAAGGTGTGCGGGTTAGGTGGATTGGCCATACTAAATTACCCCTTAGTGTCAGGGGGGATTAGCTAGGATAAATACATTGGATATTGTGTTTGGTCTATCTAAGCTATATGTAAAACTTTTACCTTCTAACCCATGCTGACCCTCTCCAGTTAGATAAAGGACTACAATTTACCAAAATTTAGTATCAATGTGCTTGTGAAACAGGTTAACGTAGTTTTATTGCCACTAGAATGTCTGGGTTTCATTTACAATGGACATAAAAGCCAATGATTTACATCTCTAATCATCCCTTATCTATAAAAATTGACTTTCTATTATTTACTTTATGACACACTCTGGGTCAACATGCTCCATTATAAATTCCTGTACCCACATGCAATATCAGAAAGCTGTACATATTAATTGCCACAATGTAATTTTGCCCTGTCACAAGTGGTGTTGATGTCAAGGTGACCAATTCTGGGCAAAAAAAAGGACACTTCGCAGTGAAAGGCTGCACACCATAGAATCATAGAATCCCTACAGTGCAGACGAAGGCCATTCGGCCCATCAAGTCTGCACCGACAACAATACAACCCATGCCCTATTCCCGTAATCCCACATATTTACCCCACTGATCCCTCTAGCTTATGCATCCTGTGACACTAAAGGACAATTCAGCATGGCCAGTGCACCAAACCCCCACATCTTTGGACTATAGGAGGAAACCAGACCACCCACATAGACATGGGGAGAATATGCAAACTCCACACAGACAGTGACCCAAGCCAGGAATTGAACCCAGGTCCCTGGAGGTGTGAGGCAGCAGCGCTAACCACTGTGCCACCATGGCACCTATGAGACCATGGGAGCAGGAGCAGGTGGGTGGGGGGGCACGTGGAGTGTGTGTGTGTGTGGAGGGGGATGGTGACTGAGAGAGAGGGGCATCTTCTGAACAGTCCCAACTGAAAACATTAATCTGCCACAGCCAACACGTGCAGAGAATTAAAGTCATTCGCAGAGAGGTTCAAAATTCAGGAGAGTCTGAACAGGATTCAGGATGAACAGCTGAATTAGGAGACAGTTCCAGATAATCCAGGACGGTTGGTGATCTTGGTTGATGCAATCCCTTCCTTCTTGCATCTCCCAGCTCCACTGCTGCTAATGGAGTTGTAGCACTGGACCTCTTTAAGAGTCAGCTTTAGATAGGGATAAAGATATTACCACAGTAATTATACCTCAAAGCATTTTGGGGTGTTTTGGGTCTTGAAAGGTGTTACCTAAATGTAAGATCACTTTTCCATTCTATATCAGTACAGTGGACCAGCCAACCGCTTTTGGGGGCTTGTTCTTCCATTCTATTAATCATGGCTGTTTTAAATCTAACTTCATTTCCCCAAATTGCTCTCATTTCCTTTGATAGCCTTAGCTATTAAAAATCTATCGACCTTGTTTGAAAATTTCAAATGATGTAGGATCCACTGGAGACGATGGTTCAGTATTCCATGATCCTTTGTGTGGTAAAAATGCTTAAATGTACCCTTAATTAGCTCAGCATTAATTTTAATATTATGTGGCCTTAATCTTGATTATTCCATTTGAGAAAATAGTTTGACCATGTCCATCTTATCAAATCCCTTTATCATTTTAAGCATGCAATTTTGATGACCCTCCCTCCACTTTCGAAACTCTTGGGAATGCAAGCCAAGTTTATGCAGCCTGTCCTTATCATTTCACCTCAGGACCATTCTGGATCATTGGATGACCTCGCATTTCCCTGCATTCCTTTAAAGTTAAAGTTTATTTATTTGTTACAAGTAGGCTTACATTCCCACTGTAATGAAGTTACTGTGAAAATCCTTCATCTACGTCATTAATATTGATGGTAAAATCACCATTACTGATTCCTGCAGACTGCCATTTGCCAATCAGAGAATATTCCCTGTTTCCCAGCTCTTGTCTCCTATCTCCGAACCTTAATCGAGTGAGCAATGGAAAGTTATGACTAACACAACAAATTACTCGTCTACTTCCTTTATTAAACTTGCAGGAAGGAAATGATTAGGTCTTTGAGATTTATCAATCTTAATTCTCATTATTTTCTCCATTACCATTTCATCAGGATCATATTACAGTTGTAACTTGCAAAATGTTGACTTACTGTCAGTTTGTTAACTAATCCTGGTTCATTACATATCATTAATTCCAGTATAACTTGTTCCCTTGTTGATTCGAAAGCATATTGCACTCTAGAAATGAATCCCTTCTCTTGCTTAAACTGTGTTATTTCTCATCATAGAATCATAAAGTATGCCAAGACAGAAGACTATTTCACCCATCATACCTGTGCAGGTTCCTTGAAAGATCTATCTAGTTAACTCCATTTCCCCATGTTTCTTTCCCAATGCCCAGCCCTGCAAATGTTCAACTTGCCCCACAAATTATTCAGAATGCTTTCCGGGAATAAAAAGGATGCAATCTTTTTTTCTAAAAATAAATGAAATTTCCGATATCCAATGTTAGGTTTTAAACAAAGGTCCAAAGATACATCACAGAAACAGGATTAAATTTAACGTATGAATCAACAAAGCAGTTTCTTCTCAGGTATAATATAAAGTTATTTGGAAGGAAGTCAGAGGAAGGAAATGCAGAAGTTTTGTTCAGGTGACAAGCTCTTCAGATGAAAACAGGGTCATGGTCTGTTCTGATGACAATTCACTTTGTTTGAATTCAGAGATGACGAATGGTTCAGTTGAACAGTTTGCCAAACATCTGCGAGAATCCAGGGAAAAATCAATTCAGCGTGAGTCAGTGAATTGAAGAGAAAATGTGTGGGAAAATTAATTAAGTAAATTATATATTAGGGATACACCCTCAATACAGTCCCTTCAACCCAATTCAACCCTCTTCCCGAGCCCAATCCTACCCCCACCACCCCGCCCCCCCCCACCCCGCCCCCACCTTGGAGGTCCATCCTATCCACCCTACCTGAGGTCTAACTCTCCACCGGAAAACCAACGTCTCGCCCTCAGACCTCCACCTCCAACCTCCAATCTCTGAACCCATCCCTCAGACCTTTGATCCGCCCAACTTCTAATGCCACCCCAACTCTGATCTCCCCAACCCCTGATTCCTTCCACCCACCAAATCCTAACCATTCACCAAATCCTATCCATTTACCTTTTCTTGGACCCATCAATGTCAATGGCGCCTTCAATCACAAATGATCTAATGTGTTCTACTGTAGGCTCCACAATTGCACAAAAAGTTCAAAAATAAGTGAAAAGCTTATCAAAAATTTCTCTTTATGCTAAATCTTCAAATTGGTTTCTAATTCTAAGTAATAAAAAAGCCCAAAACAAATTTCCAAATCCAGCCAACTATAAAACACAGAATGGCTGAGATTTAATAAAGCTTGCCAATGCAGGCATGATGGTAGAGGAGCTGGGATTACACACTTCAGACTCCCAGTATCAGGAAAACTACTCCCTATTTATTGAGAGTGGGAAGCGTCCAACGCTGGAGTCCTGCCCTCTGACAGCAGGCTTACAATGAGGGCAATTTATATGCCCACTGAAACCCACCTATCCCTGAGCACACTGCAATTTAATAGTGAACTTAATGGGACTTGATCAGGTCCCATGAAGTCTGTCAGGTTTGCTCGTGGCCTATCAGGAACTGGGATCTCTTGTCCACTGGCATTCAGTGTCCAGTCAAAGGACCTGGCATCAGAAAGTAGCCACCCTGTGACTTTACTTGCAACCATCCCTCTTCCCCCCTCCGCCCATCCTGCCCCACTTACCTGTCTCTTAAGATTCAGTGATGATCCCTGGTGAAGGCCTCGGAGCATTACCGACATGATCAAGGAAGAATTCCAAAGACTAGTGACTCTCTGAGAGAAGATCCTCCTAATCTCAGTTTTAAATGGCAACCCTCTGTTTCTAAACTGAGCCACTAGTTCCAGGTTCCCTATGAGCAGAAACTTCCTTTCAGCATCTACCTTGTCAACCTCCCTCAAGAATCTTGGCCAGGATTTTCCCAAAAAAATTCTAAGCCCCCAATTCATGTGAAAATGGGAGTAACTCCTGCTAGTTTTTGGCATGGGATTTTCAAATGGAATCTCTCACACTCTGGGCACTGCAGAGTGCTCTAGTGGGATTCCCTCTGAAAATCAGGGGGTGGGGCATTTATTCCCATTCGAAAGGCCAGCAGCTTAGTGCTGGGCAGGCCATTGGGCATGTGCCAATCTATCAGAGTGGAGATCGGCACATCAGCAGTAGCCCTGCATTGCCGGTCTCCAGGTTGCTGGCCAGCTTGATCGGTGCCCTTCTCCGCCAGCGATCAGGCCTCACAGATCTCCCTGGGCCAGCCCCAATGCCCCCCTCCCTCCCCTGGCCAAACCCAATCTCCCCAAACCCCAGCCTCTCCACTCCCCAGCAGTCCTGAACCCCCCTGCCCCTCTCCCCTTCCCAGCAGTCCTGACACCCTCTTCCCCCACCCCGGCAGTCACAATCACCCCAGCACCCCTGACCAACCACACCCCCAGCCCCCAATCCAGATGACCAGCCCTGATCATCTCCTCAATCCCTCCCTCTGTTATTGACCACAATGCAGAGTAGCAGCAGGAGCACCCCCCCCCCCGACCACTTCCACCGATTGTCCCCCATATCCCCGCCCCCATCTGGCCCCATCTCCATGGCACTGCCTGATGCCTGGTGTGCAATGCTAAGTTGCCCCTTGAGCAGTGCTAGGGACCAGGCTGGCAGTGCAGGCTGGCACTACCCAGGAGGCAATCCCCTTACCCCATACCTCCTTATGGGGGCCTCAATGGCCTCTGTTCCCTCCAGTGGGTTTAGTTGCTTGTTCCCTGTTAGTGGGGAGCAGTAGTAAACCTCACTAGAGTGAACCACTCCTGCCAGCAAGGGTGAGATGCTAGTGGGCCTGGCAACTTCAATATTGGGCCTGCTAATGAAAATAGGGATTTCTGGTGCAGAGCTGATTACTCTAAAAAACTTTGCATGGAGGCTTGGACACCCAGCGGGAAGCCCACAAAACGGCCTCTAGAGCAGCACAGCAGGCTGGGTGAATCACTCTCCTCCACATCCCCCACTGCCCTTGTGTTTTGTTAAGATCACATCTCATTCTTTTGAGCTTCAATGAGGATTGGCCCAATCGATACTTGGAGGACAAGAGTGGGGATTTAGCAGTGGGTAACAAGGAAATGGCTGAGACTTTAAATACGTTTTTTGCGTCGGCCTTCACGGAGGAGGACACAAGTAGCTTACCGAATATTAAAGATAGAGGGATGGTAGGAGATGAGGTCCTTAATACAATTACTGTCACTAGAGAGGTTGTGCTTGGTAGACTAACGGGACTGAAGGTAGACAAGTCCCCGGGACCGGATGGAATGCATCCCAGGGTTCTGAAAGAAATGGCAGAAGTGACAGTAGCTGCCTTGGTAATTATTTATCAAAATTCGCTGGACTCTGGGGAAGTGCCAGAGGATTGGAAAACAGCTAATGTTATGCTGCTATTTAAAAAAGGTAGCAGACAAAAGGCAGGGAATTATAGGCTGGTTAGCTTAACATCTGTAGTTGGAAAAATGCTAGAATCTATCATCAAAGAAGAAATAGCAGGACACCTAGAAAAGAACAGTTTGATCAAGCAGACACAGCATGGATTCATTATGGGGAAGTCGTGTTTAACAAATTTATTGGACTTCTGTGAAGATGTGACTAGTGCAGTAGACAGAGGGAAACTGGTGGATTTGGTGTTTTTAGATTGAGGATTGAGGATTGGTTATCTAACTGGAAGTAGAGAGTTAGAATCAATGGGTGCTATTCTGGTTGGCGGTTGGTGACTAGTGGAGTGCCGCAGGGATCGGTACTGGGGCGTCAACTGTTTGCCTTTTATATAGATGATCTAGAGGAGGGGGCTAAGTGTAGGGTAACAAAATTTGCTGATGACATGAAGGTGAGTGGAAAAGTGAATTGCGTGGAGGGCGCAGAAAGTCTGCAGAGAGATCTGAATAGGCTGAGTGGGTGGGCGAGGACCTGGCAGATGGAGTATAACATTAGCAAATGTGAGGTTATCCAGTTTGGAAGAAATAATAGTAGGATGGAATATTATTTAAATAGTGAAAAGCTGCAGCATGCTACTGTGCAGAGGGACCTGGGTGTCCTTGTGCACAAGTCATAAAAACCCAGTCTGCAGGTGCAGCAGGTGATCAAGAAGGCAAATAGAATGTTGGCCTTTATAGCGAGGGGGATAGAATATAAAAGCAGGGAGGTCTTGCTGCAACTGTACAGGGTACTGGTGAGGCCGCAGCTGGAGTACTGTGTGCGGTTTTGGTCCCCTTATTTGCGAAAGGATATATTGGCCTTGGAGGGAGTACGGAGAAGGTTCACCAGGCTGATAGCAGAGATGAGGGTGTTAGCTTATGAAGAGAGATTGAATAGACTGGGCCTGTACTCGTTAGAGTTTAGAAGGGTGAGTGGGGGAATCTGATAAAGACTTACAAGATAAAGAAGGGGTTAGATAGGGTAGACATAGGGAGATTCTTCCTGCTTAGAAAGGAAACCAGAACTAGAGGGCCCAGTCTCAAAATAAGGTGGGGGGGGCAGTTTAGAATGGAATTGAGGAGGAACTTCTTCACTCAAAGGGTGTTTTTTTCCCTGGAGCGTAAGAGACTTAGGGGTGATGTTATAGAGGTCTATAAAATAATGAAGGGCATGGATGATAGTCAACATCTTTTCTCAAAGATAGGGGAATCTAAAACTAGAGGGCATAGGTTTAACATGAGAGGGGAGAGACACATAAAGGTCCAAAAAGTGGTGAGCGTCTGGAGTGAACTGCCAGAGCTGGTAGCAGAGGTGGGTACAATTTTCTCTTTTAAAAAGCATTTAGATACCTTCATGGGTAAGATGGGTAAAGAGGGATATGGGCCAAATGCGGGCAGTTGGAACTAACTTAATAGTAAAACCTGGGCAGCTTGGACAAGTTGGGCCAAAGGGCTTGTTTCCGAGCTGTAAACCTCTATGACTTGACTCCATTGTAAATTTTACATTTTTATGATGTCCTGAATACTTTGCTAACAATGGTTTTTTAGGAGTTATATTTGAATTTTCAATTGGACCACTGCTATCCCAGAAATTACTACCTTTCCCACATTTAATCCCAGCAACTGCTCCAATTCAGTAAAGTATTCCTTTGCAGCCAAACTTGGTCCTCAGAGACCCTGTGATGTACAAATTCCGCATTTTTTCATAGAAATGCATGCTCCTTCCATCTCATTAGGATCTTTTCTTCTCCTGATCAACTCATCGTGCAGTCTGCTCACTCCCAACTTAAGCTGCCTCTTTTTGTCATTTTATCTGAGATTATGTCCCCATTTCTCATTTCAAACTAGAACTGTTCCTCCTCCAAACCACGTCATTGCTATCCCTTTCTTTAATCTTCCATCACTTTACTCCCACCCTCCCAATTTGACCCTCTTTCCATCACCCCATCATTGATCTCATTCCCCTTCACCTCCCTTCGATCCTTTGCCATCCATTCCTGCCTTGCTCCTTCTTTTCATTACTTCTTTCATTCTCCTCAGAACTACTCCTATCTGAGTTCTGTTGCTAATGGAACTAGTTTCAGCATTGGATACTTCAGGCACGAGCCCTTGTTATTCAGAAAATTACTGCCGAAGTATTCCATTTGCAACATGGATCTCATAGGAGGCAAACTGCAAGGACAGAGGCCTCAACAATCCAAAACTGCATTAGTGCATGCGGATCCACACATAAGTTCCTCAAAATGCAGGTGATGAATGAGAAATGCGAGTATGATTCATCTTATGCACCAGGTGTATTTATCCAGTGACAATCTTGTTGAAGTTTAGCTAATCAGCCACAGCTCTTTGATGTATGGAGAATAAAGTATGCTGTGGGATGGGCCAACCCTAGTTTCACCAGTTTACCTGACCATATGAAAAGAGTTTTCTCTACAACTTGTCAAACTGGGCTACAGTATTTGATCAATAAGCAGCTGCAGATTTTCTGGAACACTGAGAGGTGGGGCAATTCTTCTTTAAGTTTTGCAGTCATCTATTTTTGGGACTTCATTACCTTTTTGACCTGTATAGATCCAGTCTGATCATCAAGCATGGCATTAGTTACCCAAGGCGTTTTTCAAGTCTTGTGTAATTGTAATGATGAGTTCACACTGATGTTACACAATTTCCTGTAGGTTGTATATTACCATTTATCCAATACATAAAAACCTATCTTTCTGTACTAAGAAATGCAATGAGTTTGATTTCTCAACTGATATAATTAGGCCTGCAAAAAGCTATTGATTCTGGAAAAGCTTCATGAAGTCTAGAATGATGTCAATTAGGTAATCATAAAATGAAATCTCTTCCGTTTCATATTCATGCCTTAAATTCATTATTGGATAATTCTCATCTCTCTGCTAAGTGATATTATTATGTTCAGTCATTTGCAACTGTTACCATAGGATCATAGGTTCATAGGACAGAATTTTCCAGCCGCACTCGCCCCAAAACCGGAAAAGCCCGCCGAGATCAATGGATATTTGCATGGTTTGCCCCTCACCCGGTACGATTCCCATGGTGGGCAGGTTGGGATAATTCCCTGCATAGAATCCTAAACAGTGCAAAAGATGGCCATTCAGCCCATCAAGTCTGCAATGACTTTTACCCAGGCTTATCCTATAACCCCATGTATTTATCCTGCTAATCCCCCTAATTTATATACCCTAGGACACTAAGGGGCAATTTAGCAGGACCAATCCATCTAACCCACACATCTTTGGACTTGGGAAGAAACCGAAGCACCCAAGAAAACACACACGGACACGGGGAGAATGTGTATATTCCACACACATAGTGACTCAAGGCTGAAATTGAACCTGGGTCCCCTGGCGCTGTGAGGCAGCAGTGCTAACCACTGTGCCACCGTGACACCTCTAATAATGGCAGGCTCTGTGAAAATCACAAAATGATCCAGTTAATTTATATTGCAGCTACTACACCTACTAGTAATGCTGGCCTAGCATTTGCATTTCTGCATAAGAGAGATTATCAAACAATCACTCTGAATAGGAAATAATTTTCTGCCTTTGGAATTCTGTAGCACCTATCATATTGTTTCAGAATTTTGGGTCTTGCTGAAGTACAGTGCTTTTGATGTTGTCCACCGTAAGCATTAGTATTATCATGTGTAATTCAGCTATTGTTTTGTGCCAAGTAGTATCTGCACTACACAAAACCAGATGATCACTATCTCCAACAAGAAAGGATCCAACGATCTCTCCTTGATATTCAAGGACATTACCATCTCTGAATCTCCCACTGCCTGAATCCTGAGGTTTACTACTGACTAAAATCTGAACTGTGAGCCATATAAATACAACAGCAGATCAGAGACTGGGAATCCTGTGGTGATCAATTAACCTCCCGACTCCCCAGAACCTGCCCACCATTTATAAGGCACAAATCAGGAGTGTGATGAAATAGTCTCCACTTGCCTGGATGAGTGCAGCTCCAACAACACTCAAGAAGCTCAACACTATCCAGGATTAGGCAGCCTGCTTGAGTGCGCCCCATTCACAACCTTAAGTATTCATCAATGCCACAATAACAGCAATCTGTACCATCTACATTGTAGCAACTCACCAATGTTCCTTTGAGAGCACCTTCCAAATCCGTGACCTCTACCGCCTAGAAGGGCAAGGGCAGCAGATGCATGGGAACACTGCCTGCAAGTTCCCTTCCAAGCCACACACCATTCTAATTAGGAGCTGTGGGTGCACCTACAACACATGAATCGCAGCAAATCATGTTTCTCTGCAGGATGTTTTATCAGTCCCTGGGATTTTGTCAGCATTGTGTTGTCTGCAGTTGGTATCCTTTATTGTTACTGAAGCAGTATAATAGACATCATGTTGGTTTAATCTGAACTAATGCAGTGTTTTGTTGATTCAATGTTCCCCTGGGATGGCAGAGTAGAGCTTAATTGGGAGTGATTGACAAGTCAAGTCATGTGGCTAGGGGCAGCTATTTTCACAGAGAAGTCCAGTTTTAGTTGTGTTTTTCAGAAGCTGCTTGAAGCTGAGAGAAGCAACAGTATTTTTTCCCCTCTCTTGAGTTTGAAGACTAGAAGACTAAGTTTGCAACTCTGAAGCTTGGCTGTTTTGAGATATAACCTCTAGAAACTGCTGGCTTGGATTTCTGTCTATTCGTCTTTCAAAGCTGAAATTCAAGCATCACGTGAGCATACTTATTTTTGTGCAAACGAAGGAAGAAGGATGTAGATCTGTGAGATGTTGCTTTATCTTGGAAGAACAGAGATAGCTAACCGTTAGAAGTGAACCGTGCCATGTGTAAGTCTTATAATTGGTAGAAGTTATGCGAATTTTTTTTGTTATATTCTAACTGTGCTCTTAAATAAACCTTTTTCGACTCATAGAAGTTTACAGCATAGAAACAGGTCCTTCATTCCAACTTGTCCACGTCATCCAGTTTTTACCATTAAGCGAGTGCCAATTGCCAGCATTTGGCCCATATCCCTCAAAACCAATCTTACCCATTGACTGTCTAAATGCTTTTCAAAAGACAAAATTGTACAAACCCCTACTACTGCCTCTGGCAGTTCATTCCAAATACTCGCCACCCTTAGTGTGAAAAAATTGCCCTTCTGGACACTTTTGTATCTCTCCCCTCTCACCTTAAACCTGGTCCCTCTAGTTTTTGACTCCCCTACCTTTGGGAAAAGATATTGATCACCTACTTTATCTATGCCCCTCATTATTTTATAGACCTCCATAATATTGTTTGATAAAAGCTTCGTAGTGGGTCATTGGAATCATATCGGGAGTGAAATATCTTATGTTCACCAACGCCAAAATCAAATGTAAAACTTAGGGTTTAAGCTAACTTCAGGAAACACCTTGGAGTTTCTGGCCTGGGTTTAATACATGGCAGAGTGATGATGTGTGAGTGGATGCGGGGAAAGGGGTCCATGGGGTGCAGGGTGGCTGGGGGATTCTGTGTGAGTGGTGGGGGGGATTCTATTTTGTTTGTTTTTATATTGAGATGTCCTTTAAAAACATGGTCAAACTTTTAAAAGCAAGTTGCTGATGGGGCGGCCTCAATCGGAATGTTCCAGTATGACGTAATGGGACTTGTCCTTCACTTTTTATTTACCAAGTCCCTAACAATATGATGGAGGAGGTAGCTCTTGGGACTGGTGGGTTTCCATGCTATTTCTCCCACCTGCTGCCACAGTGTGCAGCAACGTGAGAGTATTCCACCCATATGTGCTGCTGAATATTAACAGAAATAGATATTGCTCCCTGTTCTTTCAATTGTTGCAGTCTTTTTCACCAGTTGTGTGACCCAGCACAGACCCCAGTGATTAAAGCTATTTGGACAATGATAGAACTATCACTTCCTGATCCTAGCGGTGGGTGGGACTGAGATGTACTCCAGGTGCTTTTACAGAGTGAGCTGTTAGAAAAAGAGAGCAAACACTTTAATGAGGAAAATTCTGCAGCCTAGCTACAATTGACAAACGTTGAATCACTACCGGTGACGTTGTTATTTTATTGACAGTTCCAAGTAGCATCCGAAATGATAACAATACTAATGCTGACTGAACTAATGGCCCTTTGATCTTGCCCATGACTTAGAAGTAGAACTCAATGAGGAATGCAATACACAGTGGAAAGTTGAAGAAATGGTGTACCACAGTGATGTACAAACCCACAATACAACAAGCCTTGCTTGTGAGGAGAACTTTACCTTTTAATAAGGTAAAATCCCTCTGCAAAGGGGGACGATCTTCAGTCGGGAAATATTTTTGATGCAGTACCTTGTCTCTTTGTTATAGTGGGGTATTAGCACAGATTTTTAAAATTTACCGTCAGCTGATGTCATTCAGAGTTCAACCAACTGATCCATAAGGCTAGATATCCAGATACCAGATATTCTTTTCATTTCTACCTTGTAGCTAACCCATAAGCAATTACATAAGAACATAAGAACATAAGAAATAGGAGCAGGAGTAGGCCATCTAGCCCTTCGAGCCTGCCCCGCCATTCAATAAGATCATGGCTGATCTGTCGTGGCTCAGTTCCACTTTCCCGCCCTCTCCCCATAACCCTTAATCCCTTCTCTTATCAAAAACCCATCAACCCGCTTCTTAAAAATATTTAGCGAGGCAGCCTCCACCACTTCAACTTGTAGCCACTTGACACTGAACCAATTAATGATTAAAGGTTTTGGAGCAGAGCCCAGGAACAAAAATCGATGCCGATCAAGTCCCTACCAAAACCAACAGAAAAGTTCAGTCACTAAAGCAAAGCTTGGTACCAGGTCAGGTTTGTGCTCAGCCTGCTTGATAGAATTAATGTAGTTTCTCATTGAGAGACACTGACCTTTGGCTGAACACTAAAAAGTGAAAGACTTCTTCACACAGCATCAACTACCCTTTGTCTTTAATTGGAGGTTTTGCTGGGCTTATTCGAACCAGGTCTGCTTAGTAATATAACATTTAAGCATTAAAACAAATCAAGAATTTCGATACTGTACCACTAAACTCCAGAATGCAAAGAAATTGCTTTAATGACTATTTGCTGATGACTGAGAATAATTGTGAGGGGCTTTAATCAGTGACTCAAACTCAGCACATGCACTTGTTTGCGATGATCAGTAATGAATAATTATTGCAAATAAATAAAAACAGTGCTGGAAATACTCAGGTCTGGCAGAGTCTCTGGAGAGAGAAACAGAGTTAGTATTTGAGCTGAACATGACACTTCTTCAAAACACAGTTGATAACTGACACCTGCTCACAGTTTTCACAGCAACTTAAGACATTCACGTTGCAGGTTAATTTGAATAAAACAGCATTGAGGTTACTGCTTTTCCAATCATTTTCACATCCCCATCACCAAAACGGAGATGAGGCTCGACACTCAAAACGTGAATTCATCCAACCCAGGACTCTGACTTTCCTGTCAGAGACATTTGCAATCAAGAAAATCAGCCTTACAATGCTAGAGATCATTTACAAAAATCAATGTTCAGATCAGCGTATCCAGTAGGAAGTGAAGTCCCTATTCCTGACCCTTACATAGATTTTAGAGGCCCAAGACTGAAAGTTGGAATTGGGAATGAGAGAAGTCAGCTGGCACAGGAAAGTCAAAGCTACATTTTTCATGGAATAGAGCGACCACCCAGTTTGATTTTGGCTGAGCAGGTCATATAGTCTGCAGTGAAATAGAGTGCAGATTGCAGTTTGAAATGAAACAAATTTTGCAATGCTGAGCAGGAGAGCCAGCCTCTGCAACTATCCAACAGGTTTGAGGTTCTCTCAGCTTGTTTGGATGAGAGTGGGGTCTGCAGGGTGGATGAGCTGACTGACCATGACACTGTGGTACAGGAAGCCATTCAAGTGTAGGGAGAATATAAGAATGTAGTAGTAATAGGGACAATATAGTGAGGGGTTAGACACTGTTCCCGTAGCAAAGAACAAGACAGCTGTATTGCCTGCCCAGTACCAGGATTCAGGAAATCTGCTCTGAGCTGAAGAGGAGCTTGCAGTGGGAGGGGGTGAATCCTGGTGTCATGGTCCATGCAAGTACCAATGACATAGGTAGAATGAGAAAAGAGATTCTGCATAAAATGTTTAAGGAGCTAGGCACTAAGTTAAACAACAGAACCTCCAAGGATACAGTCTCTGGATTATTACCTGAGCCGCATGCAAATTGGCAAAGGGTACATAAAATTAGAGGGTTGAATACATGGCTCAAAGACTGGTGTGGGAGAAGTGGGTTTTGGTTTGTGGGCCACTGGCATTAGTACTGGGGAAAATGGCACCTATATCATTGTGATGACCTACATCTGAACCATGCTGGGAGCATTGGTCTAGCAAACCACATAACTAGGGAAGTAGAGAGGTTTTTAAACTAAATAGAGAGAGTGATGGTTCCGGAGTGGGGATATGTAGGCTTACAAAGTAAAAAAAAGGCAACATTGCAAGACAGCTATTTAGATAGATACCTAGATTGGCAGGAAAGGGCAGAGAGTAGAAACTTACAAAAAGCAACAAATAGGGTCAAAAGGGAAATATGGTAATAAGTCAAAATTAATGGCTTTTTACTCAAGTGCACATAGTATTCAGCACAAAATAAATGAATGACAGCACGAAGTGAGTTTAATGGATATGATTTTATAGCCTTTACAGAGATATGTTTATAAGGAGATCAAAGTTGGGAGCTAAATGTTCAGGATATGTGAGCTTTAGTAAGGGCAGGCAGGAAGAAAGGTGGCTTTGTTAGTACGAGATGGAATAAGTATGATAGCAAGAAATGGATCAGAAGATGTAGAATCTATATGGGTGGAGGTAAGAAATAACAAGGGGAAGAAGACATTGGAGGGAGTAGTCTATAGGCTGCTAATACAGCAGCTATACTGTAGGATGGAGGATAAATCAGGAGGTAACAAGGGCATGTAAAAAAGGCAGTACTCTAATCATGGGTGACTTTAATCTTCATGTAGATTGGGAAAATCAAATTGACAGAGAAAGAATTCATAAAGTCTATATAGGACAGTTTCCTGGAACAATATGTTATCGACCCAACCGGGGATCAGGCTATTTCAGACCTGGTAATGTGTTATGAGGCATGTTTAATAAACAATTTCAGAGTAGAAGATCCCACAGGAAACAGTGCTGGTAGAAATTAGCATTCAGTTTGAGAGTGAGAAACTTGGGCCAGAAACAACTGTGCTACACTTTATAGTTTATTTATTAGTCACGTGTAGGCTTACATTAACACTCCAATGAAGTTACTGTGAAAATCCTCTAGTTGCCACATTCCAGTGCCAGTTCGGGTTCACTGAGGAAGAATTTAGCATGGCGAATTGACCTAACCAGCATGTCTTTCAGACTGTGGGAGGTAACTGGAGCACCTGGAGGAACCCATGCATACACAGGGAATGTGTAGACTCCACACAGACAGTGAACCAAGCAGCAAATCAAATAAGAGTAATTCTAAAGGAACGAGGGCAAACACGCTGGAGTGGACTGGGAGAGGAGTTTGCTATGAAAGACAGTTAATCAGCAATGGCAGACATTTCTGAAAATAGTCCATGACTCACAACAAAGATATATCCCAGAGAGGAAGAGGAATTCAAAGAAAGGAATGCATCAACCGTGATTAACCAAGGAAGTTAAGTTTAGTATTGAACTGAATGGAAAACTGAACATTTAGTGGTAAGCCAGAGGATGGGGAAAGTTTTAAAAACCAACAAAGGATGACCAAAAAGAAGAGAAAAGATCAACTATGAGAGTAAACTAGCAAATCATATAAAAATGCACAGCAAGCTTCTTTAATTATATAAAAAGGAAAGGAGTGAACATAGGCCCCTTAGAGAATGAAACTGGAAAATAATAATGCAGAACCAGGAAAGAGCCGAGGAATTAAACAAAAACTTTGCATCAGTTTCCATAACATTCCGAAAAAACTAAATAAGGAAGTGGCAGAGGAAATAAATACAATAACTATCATGAGATAAAAAGCACGAGGGAAAATACTGGTGCCAAAGGCTGATACATTCCCTGAACCTGATAGATTGCATCCTAGGATATTAAAGGATATAGCTACAGAGATAATGGATGCACTGGTAATAATCTTCCAATGATCCTTAAATTCTGGAAAAGTTCCAGAAGATTGGAAAAGAGAGGGAAAGAAAAACAGATAACTAATTGTAGGTCAGTTAGCTTATTTACTGTCACTAGGAAAGTGTTAGAGTCTATTATAACGGACGTAATTTACAGTTGCGTAATATAATATAGCAGAGTTAGCATGGTTTCATGAAGGGGAAATCAAGCTTGACAAATGTATTAGAATTTCTTGAGGTGGTTATGAGCAGGATTAATAAAGAGGAACCAATAGATGTAATATACCTGGATTTCCAAAAAACATTACTAAGGCACCACACAAAAGGTTACGTAATAAGAGTCCATGGTGTTGGGGGTAGTGTATTAGCATAGATAGAGGATTGGCTAACTGATAGAAGACAGAAAGTTGGGATAAGAGGACAACTTGTACTTAGTGGAATACCACAGTGCTGGGTCACAATTATTAACAATACGTATTACTGACTTGGATAAGGGAAGTGAATATACTATTATCAAGTTTGTGGATGACACAAAAATAGATGGGAAAGTAAGTGATGAGGATAATACAAAGAGACTACAGAGGGATATAGGCAGATCAGGTGAGTGGGCAAAAACTTGGCAGATGGAATATAATGTCAGAAAAGAACGGCACAGTGGTTAACACTGTTGCCTCATAGCGCCAGGAACCTGGGTTTGATTCTAACTTCGGGTGACTGTGTGAGGTTTGCATATTCTCCCCGCGTCTACATAGGTTTCTTCTGGGTGCTCTGATTTCCTCTCACAGTATAAGGATGTGTCAGTTAGGTTG
Organism: Carcharhinus amblyrhynchos; assembly: GCF_965287045.1. Classification (NCBI taxonomy): domain Eukaryota; kingdom Metazoa; phylum Chordata; class Chondrichthyes; order Carcharhiniformes; family Carcharhinidae; genus Carcharhinus; species Carcharhinus amblyrhynchos. The sequence continues at coordinate 54,688,249 of NC_137332.1, forward strand.
ATTGGCCATGCTAAATTTCCCCTTAGTGTCAAAAGAATTAGTAGGGTCAAACATGTAAGGTAATGAGGATAGGGCCTGGGTGGGATTGGTGTCAGTGCAGCTTCAATGTGCTCAATGGCCTCCTTCTATACTGTAGGGATTCTATGATTCTATGAAAATGTGAAGTTATGCACTTTGGTAGGAAGAAAAAAGGAGCTAAATATTATTTAAATGGAGAAAGACTGCATAAAGCTGCAGTACAGAGGGATTTGAGGGTCCTCATGCATAAGTTACAAAAAGCTGGCATGCAAGTTCAGCAGGTAATTGGGAAGGCAAATTTAATGTTGGCCTTTATTTCGAAAGGAATGGAATATAAAAATAGCGAAGTCTTGCTAAAACTAATTAGTCCACACCTGTGTGCAATTTTGGTTCCCTTATCCAAGGAAAGATGTACTGGCATTGGAGGTAGTCCAGAAAAAGTTCACTAGATTGATCCAAGGGAAGGAGGATTTTTTTTACGAGGAGAGGTTGGATAGGTTGAGTCTGTGCTCACTGGAGTTTAGAGAAATCAGAAACAACCTTATTAAGACATATAGGATTCTCAGGGGCCTTGATGGGGTAGATGCTGAGAGGTTGTTTAATCTCAGAGTAAGAGGTCACCCAGTTAAAACAGAGATAAGGAGGAATATCTTCTCTCAGAGAGTAATGAATCTGTGGAATGATTTACTGCAGAGGCTGTTGAGGCTGGGTTGTACAGTATAATGTGGAGGTGCCGGCGTTGGACTGGGCTAAACACAGTAAGAAGTCACACAACACCAGGTTAAAGTCCAACAGGCTTATTTGATATTAAACAGGTTTATTTGGTAGTATGCACAAGGTTGAGATCGACATCTTTAATCCAGAAGAGAGTCAAGGGTTAAGGGGATAAGGCAGAGGAATGAAATTGAGGATTATCATTTCAAGATCAATCATGTTCTGATTGAATGGCAGATCAGTCAATGGGCTGACTGGCCTACTTCTGCTCCTACATCTTATGGTCTTATGGGTATAAGCAATTGAATGGACAACTTTTATTGTGAAGGGAAGGGGATGGCATCCAATTTTTTGGATAAATTCTTGTGCCTACATTAAAACTTGTGTTCCAGAAATTCAGAATTGAAACTAATTTCATGACAATTTAATAAAATCTAATTAGTGTCCCTCACCTTGAATGGACCTTCACATGAATGGTTAAATTTTAAACCACTTGCTGGGAATATTTTATATATATTTCAGTCAATGGATGTTGTTATCCATTCTTAAACAAACACTTGCTGGAAGTACATTGGCATAGCCCATTGAATTTGTGTTCCTTATCATTTTCTATTGTGTTATGATCATTGTTCTGGGTGTATCCGCATTCTCCTTAAGATCACTCGGTGCCTGATGTCTGCACTTTGGGTCATAGTTTCCTTTCCTCATTGACGTAGACTTTACAGGAAGTGAATGAAGTAAAATATAATTGATTACTGAGTCTCATGAACATATTTTGATGTGGCCCCAGAACTTCATTTTTCATCCAGTTGCTTGTCTTTTCCAATAGTTCCCCTTGCTGTTTTTCTGGGATTTGTCCTTTATTTTTATCTGTTTTACTCAGGGCTGTTCTCCTTTGGAATTCCTGCTCGTGTTTGTTCTAAGCTCCATTACCTAATCGCACTCCCTCTTCTCTCTATATCTCCACTGTAGTGCAATCACAATACATGCCAGAATTTTACCCTCCCGCCCGCCACAGGAATCGGAGCACACAAGGGACAGACCATGGAAAGGTCCGTTGACCTTGGGTGGGATTTTACGATTTCGGGACAAGTGAGGCTGTAAAATTCCATCCACAACCTCACATTCCTCTTTCTTAAATCACCCCATTCCAAACTGGGAAATTTCTTTCCACCCTCAATAGTCTTTGGGTAATCTAAACTCAAGCATAGTATCAAGTAGTATCTATCTGATTCTTTTCTTTGACTCCTTTTCAAGCTATGGCAGTTTGATTGGAACCTTGATATTCACTCAGGTTTATCATGTGCTGTGACTGAACTGACTCCAGCTCCTTTTCATCGAATCATGGAATGGTTACGTTACAGGTGACACGGTGGCACAGTAGTTAGCACTGTGCTGCCTCATAGTGCCAGGGACCCGGGTTTGATTCCGGGCTTGGGTCACTGTCTGTATGGAATCTGCACCTTCTCCCTGTGTCTACATGGGTTTCCTCCGGGTGCTCCGGTTTCCTCCCAGTCTGAAAGACGTGCTGGTTAGGTGCATTGGTCATGCTAAATTCTCCCACAGTGTACCTAAACAGGTGCCGGAGGGTGGCGACTAGGGGGTTTTCACTGTAACTCCTTTACAATGTAAACGTAAGCCTACTTATGACACTATGAATAAAGAAAATAAAAAATATAGAAGAGTCAAGCCATTTTTTCCATTGAGGCTCACAGCAATGATATCTCACCTAGTCCAATTTCCCGCTTTCTCCGCAAGGCCCTGCAAATCTTTTCTCTTCAGATAATTATCTAATTCTCTTGGAATGCTTTGATTGGCTCTGTTACCCTGGCTGCAGCATACTTACTGGCAACACGTTCCAGACTGTAACCATCCACTGTCATAATCAGCACTGTGTATAATGGACAGGGCATTTCTTAGGAAGCTGATCTGTTCCTATCTGTTTTGCGCCTCTGCCAAAGTTGAACACCTTCCCTCACTCCCTCAATTAGTAACAACATCAGAAGAATGGCTAGTTTTCTGTACTTATGTATAGTTGGCCTTATATATATTTTAAGGCCAACATGTGCCTCTTGTTTTATCCAAAAAACAATCATTTTTGTGAAATCACTTTAATTGTTTTATCTCTAGATGTGTTATATAAAGATTCAAACCATCAGATGGGAAAAGGCAATTTAGTCCACTAGCTTTGTTCTGCAACAGATCATATATATTCCAACCAATATGGATTCAATTCCAATTATTTAATTTCCCAAGGGACAACTCCATGTAAAGATTGCATAATTGTCAAAACTCCCAGTCCAATATATCTGCCCACTTATCTTACAGTTCTACAATTCATGCTTTTCAATAAATATGCACCAACACCCTGCCCCGACCCCCACCACCCCCGTTCCCCCAACAACCATCGCTCAGTGGTACAGGAGTTACTGACTTCAGGAATACTTCTTACTTTAATCCATACTTAACTCAAAAAACACCAACTCCCTTTCTAACCAGATATTTATTCAGCTCTACTCAGTTCCCAGCTCAGAAATATTTGACTTTAGTTGCTTGGTAGCACAGAACTTGAGTATTGTTGAATTTAGAGACATGCTGTTGAAACTTTTCATCTTGCATTCAGCAAGACAGATCTAAAAGCAACAATAATTTATACTACATGAGAAGAGGGTGAATATTGGCTAGCAAGAGGAAAGAGGCATCCCCATAGAAAATAAGCTCGGAAACAGAACATAAAACACTTGCATGTGTGTTCAGACACAGGGTCCTGTACTTTGCAAGCAGAAAGACCATTTCCAAACATTGCACCTTTTTCAACTATACAGATGTTTTGGGGACAGTCATTACCTGATTCATTCCCCTTGGCAATGCCTTGACCAACCACAATTGACTTGCCTGCTTTTATTCTAAACAATAGTTTGGCAGTTAACTGTTTCCTAGTGCATTCTCAATAGCAATGCCTCTATTAATCAGAGTCCTTTTGCCAACCAATCAGCATACTTTCTCATGTAACATATATTGTTGTTCTCTTTAGAATTGGATTCTTGCAAATCTGTCTTGATGAGTGCAAAACAAAAAATGTCAACAGCACGTCCTTTTTTCAGCAATACTCAAGTATTCTGGCTTTGTTGTATTTTTTCAGTGTCTCGTTCTGGGCTTTGCTACATAATCTTAGCCTGGGGTTCTTAGACTGACACTGAGTCTCAGTCAGGAATTCAATACTTAGCAATATCATTGCTGAGCATACAATACAGATACAATAGCAGGCAAAAGCAAATTTGGAACTGGATTTCCTGCCATTCCAAAACTTCAACTAGCTAAAATCAATCTTAACCATCGTTTTAGTTATTTACAATAAATGCTAAGACAGAATTAACAACATTCCACTTCTCCCCAGCTCTGACAAGAGGATCCTTCTCAACCTTGCGTCCAATTGGCTTAACTTCCCAACTTGACACTCCACGGGTCTGGCCTGATCATGTGGTCCCCTGGCAATGCCCCCTTAAAGGGGCCATGCTACCTTACTCTTCATTGCTGCTTAGCCAGGTGACAATTTTAGACCACACCTTACGGCATGTAACAACAAGCATGTGCGAGAGTGAACTCATTCAGGAGTTTATATTTAAAGAGGGAAGGAAGGACTTTCAAATGTTTCTTTACAATCACTGTCAGTAAATTCATTCCATAAACAATTCCATTCATATGTGCTGCTTAACAAACTGCAGTAGAAATTATCTCCATCAATTACTCATCACTAACTTAATTATTGTAAATTGAGAGCCCCCAGTGCCACAGTATATTTGATTAGGGTTTCCCAAACTTTTCCAGCCACAGACCTCCCAGGAGTACCGATGGAACCACTGAGAAACATTCTCAATGACTTGTAACTTCAGAGTGACAATCAGCGATGAGTTGTCACACTGGAGACACTTAGCTGTGCTTCAAATAGAATGCACCTGTCTTGCCCGACCTGCCTGACTCAGGCCAGATGAGACTCAGGCAGTGAGTCGTGTCCTCAGCTCAAGGGGCAAAGTGCAAATGGAGTGGAGCGAAAGAAAACACGCCCTTTTACTTGGCACAGTTCTCATTGAAAAGGAGAAGCTAAGTTCCTAAATAAAGTGAATGGGATGTGAGGGGGTGACTCAGACATATGGAGGATGGCTGAGGGAGGGCGTTCCAGGCATCGGGAATGGAGGCGGTGGGAGGTAGTGGTCTGGACATGGGATGGGGGTCCATACATTTGCGCCAATGGAGATTCCAGACAGAGGGTGGGGTGGGGAACTTAGATATCAGGAGGGTGGAAAGGCAAGGAGTTGGTTGGGACTGGGCGTTGGGTCAGTGGGAAGGGGTGTAGTTCACATGGAGGGGTGTCATTCGCATCAGTGGAGTGGTCGGGACGGCAGGGAGAACATGTTGGGGATAGCATTCAGGTCGGAGGGGGGTCGTTCTCTCATACACACACAAACCTATTTCATACCCTCATATCTCTCTCTCTCACACAATCACACTCTCATTTCTCTCTTACTCAGTTACACTCTCACACATTCACCAATCCCACTTCCACACACAAACATAAGCTCACCTCTCTTTTTCATACACACACACACTCACACACACATCTCTCTCTCAAACATACATGCTCACATCTCTGTAATGCACAGACACTCACCTCCCTCTCTCACAAACCCACAGACACACACTCAACTCTCATTCCCCTTCACACACGCACACCTCTCTCTTTCAAACACACACACACAAACACACCTCTATCTCTCTCACACACACCTCTCTCACATACGTACACACACTTCTGTCATTCTCAAACATACACGCACATACACACACACCTCACCCTCCCATACACACATATGCACCCTTCTTCCTCACCTCACACACACATACTCACCTCTTTCTCAACAAACACACCCACCCATCTCTTCCTCACACACATACGTATTAACCTCTTTCACACACATACACTCATCCCCTCTCTCACACACACATACACACATGCACACTCACCTCCCCCTCTCTCACACACACATACACACATGCACACTCACCTCCCCCTCTCTCACACACACATACACACATGCACGCTCACCTCCCCCTCTCTCACACACACATACACACATGCACACTCACCTCCGCCTCTCTCACACACACATACACACATGCACACTCACCTCCCCCTCTCTCACACACACATACACACATGCACACTCACCTCCCCCTCTCTCACACACACATACACACATGCACACTCACCTCCCCCTCTCTCACACACACATACACACATGCACACTCACCTCCCCCTCTCTCACGCACACATACACACATGCACACTCACCTCCCCCTCTCTCACGCACACATACACACATGCACACTCACCTCCCCCTCTCTCACACACACATACACACATGCACGCTCACCTCCCCCTCTCTCACACACACATACACACATGCACGCTCACCTCCCCCTCTCTCACACACACATACACACATGCACACTCACCTCCCCCTCTCTCACACACACATACACACATGCACGCTCACCTCCCCCTCTCTCACACACACATACACACATGCACACTCACCTCCCCCTCTCTCACACACACATACACACATGCACACTCACCTCCCCCTCTCTCACACACACATACACGCTCACCTCCCCCTCTCTCACACACACATACACACATGCACACTCACCTCCCCCTCTCTCACACACACATACACGCTCACCTCCCCCTCTCTCACACACACATACACACATGCACACTCACCTCCCCCTCTCTCACACACACATACACACGTACACGCTCACCTCCCCCTCTCTCACACACACATACACACATGCACACTCACCTCCCCTTCTCTCACACACACATACACACATGCACACTCACCTCCCCCTCTCTCACACACACATACACGCTCACCTCCCCCTCTCTCACACACACATACACACATGCACACTCACCTCCCCCTCTCTCACACACACATACACACATGCACACTCACCTCCGCCTCTCTCACACACACATACACACATGCACACTCACCTCCCCCTCTCTCACACACACATACACACATGCACACTCACCTCCCCCTCTCTCACACACACATACACACATGCACACTCACCTCCCCCTCTCTCACACACACATACACACATGCACACTCACCTCCCCCTCTCTCACGCACACATACACACATGCACACTCACCTCCCCCTCTCTCACACACACATACACACATGCACGCTCACCTCCCCCTCTCTCACACACACATACACACATGCACGCTCACCTCCCCCTCTCTCACACACACATACACACATGCACACTCACCTCCCCCTCTCTCACACACACATACACACATGCACGCTCACCTCCCCCTCTCTCACACACACATACACACATGCACACTCACCTCCCCCTCTCTCACACACACATACACACATGCACACTCACCTCCCCCTCTCTCACACACACATACACGCTCACCTCCCCCTCTCTCACACACACATACACACATGCACACTCACCTCCCCCTCTCTCACACACACATACACGCTCACCTCCCCCTCTCTCACACACACATACACACATGCACACTCACCTCCCCCTCTCTCACACACACATACACACATACACGCTCACCTCCCCCTCTCTCACACACACATACACACATGCACACTCACCTCCCCCTCTCTCACACACACATACACACATGCACACTCACCTCCCCCTCTCTCACACACACATACACGCTCACCTCCCCCTCTCTCACACACACATACACACATGCACACTCACCTCCCCCTCTCTCACACACACATACACACATGCACACTCACCTCCCCCTCTCTCACACACACATACACACATGCACACTCACCTCCCCCTCTCTCACACACACATACACACATGCACGCTCACCTCCCCCTCTCTCACACACACATACACACATACACGCTCACCTCCCCCTCTCTCACACACACATACACACATGCACACTCACCTCCCCCTCTCTCACACACACATACACACATGCACACTCACCTCCCCCTCTCTCACACACACATACACACATGCACGCTCACCTCCCCCTCTCTCACACACACATACACACATGCACGCTCACCTCCCCCTCTCTCACACACACATACACACATGCACGCTCACCTCCCCCTCTCTCACACACACATACACACATGCACGCTCACCTCCCCCTCTCTCCCACACACATACACACATGCACACTCACCTCCCCCTCTCTCACACACACATACACACATGCACACTCACCTCCCCCTCTCTCCCACACACATACACACATGCACGCTCACCTCCCCCTCTCTCACACACACATACACACATGCACGCTCACCTCCCCCTCTCTCACACACACATACACACATGCACGCTCACCTCCCCCTCTCTCACACACACATACACACATGCACGCTCACCTCCCCCTCTCTCACACACACATACACACATGCACACTCACCTCCCCCTCTCTCACGCACACATACACACTCACCTCCCCCTCTCTCACACACACATACACACATACACGCTCACCTCCCCCTCTCACACACACATACACACATGCACGCTCACCTCCCCCTCTCTCACACACACATACACACATGCACGCTCACCTCCCCCTCTCTCACACACACATACACACATGCACGCTCACCTCCCCCTCTCTCACACACACATACACACATGCACGCTCACCTCCCCCTCTCTCACACACACATACACACATGCACGCTCACCTCCCCCTCTCTCACACACACATACACACATGCACGCTCACCTCCCCCTCTCTCACACACACATACACACATGCACGCTCACCTCCCCCTCTCTCACACACACATACACACATGCACACTCACCTCCCCCTCTCTCACACACACATACACACATGCACACTCACCTCCCCCTCTCTCACACACACATACACACATGCACACTCACCTCCCCCTCTCTCACACACACATACACACATGCACACTCACCTCCCCCTCTCTCACACACGCATACACACATGCACACTCACCTCCCCCTCTCTCACACATACACAAACACACACACATGCACACTCACCTCCCCCTCTGTCACGCACACATACACACATACACACTCACCTCCCCCTCTCTCACACACGCATACACACATGCACACTCACCTCCCCCTCTCTCACACACACATACACACATGCACACTCACCTCCCCCTCTCTCACACACACATACACGCATGCACACTCACCTCCCCCTCTCTCACACACACATACACACATGCACGCTCACCTCCCCCTCTCTCACACACACATACACACATACACACATGCACACTCACCTCCCCCTCTCTCACACACGCATACACACATGCACACTCACCTCCCCCTCTCTCACACACACATACACACATGCACACTCACCTCCCCCTCTCTCACACACACATACACACATGCACACTCACCTCCCCCTCTCTCACACACACATACACACATGCACGCTCACCTCCCCCTCTCTCACACACACATACACACATACACACTCACCTCCCCCTCTCTCACACACGCATACACACATGCACACTCACCTCCCCCTCTCTCACACACACATACACACATGCACACTCACCTCCCCCTCTCTCACACACGCATACACACATGCACACTCACCTCCCCCTCTCTCACACACGCATACACACATGCACACTCACCTCCCCCTCTCTCACACACATACACACATGCACACTCACCTCCCCCTCTCTCACACACGCATACACACATGCACACTCACCTCCCCCTCTCTCACACACATACACACATGCACACTCACCTCCCCCTCTCTCACACACACATACACACATGCACACTCACCTCCCCCTCTCTCACACACGCATACACACATGCACACTCACCTCCCCCTCTCTCACACACACATACACAAATGCACACTCACCTCCCCCTCTCTCACACACACATACACACATGCACACTCACCTCCCCCTCTCTCACACACGCATACACACATGCACACTCACCTCCCCCTCTCTCACACACGCATACACACATGCACACTCACCTCCCCCTCTCTCACACACACATACACAAATGCACACTCACCTCCCCCTCTCTCACACACACATACACACATGCACACTCACCTCCCCCTCTCTCACACACACATACACAAATGCACACTCACCTCCCCCTCTCTCACACACACATACACACATGCACGCTCACCTCCCCCTCTCTCACACACACATACACACATACACACATGCACACTCACCTCCCCCTCTCTCACACACACATACACACATGCACACTCACCTCCCCCCTCTCACACACACACAAACACACACACATGCACACTCACCTCCCCCTCTCTAACACACACACACACACACACACATACACACAAACACACACACATGCACACTCATCTCCCCGTCTCTCTCTCTCTCACACACACACACACATACACACACACACGCATGCACACTCACCTCCCCCTCTCTAACACACACACACACATACACACACACACTCACCTCCCTCTAAAACACATACTCCCCTCCGTCTCTCACACAAACACACACACACACGCACATTTACCTCCCTCTCTCTCTCACACACACACATACTCACCTCACTCTTCACACAAACTCACACACTCAACTCCCTCCTCCCTCTCTCTCACACATACGAACACATATCCACTCTCCTCCCTCTCACACAAGCACACACACACCTCCCTCTCTCTCACATGCACACACACACTAAGTTGTTTTTGGTGGAGCAGAGAAGATTGAGAGGGGACATGATTGAGATCTATTAAATTATGAGGGGTATAGATAGAGTAGACAGGAAGAAACTTTTCCCCTTGGTGGAAGGAACAATGACCAGGGGACATAGATTTAAGATGAGGGGCAGGAAATTTAGAGGATATGTGAGGAGAAACCTTTTCACCCTAAAGGTGGTGGGAGTCTGAACTCACTGCCTGAAAGTGTTGTGGAGGCAGAGGCCCTCATACCGTTTAAGAAGTATTTAAAAGTGCGCTTGTGATGCCAAGGCACACAAGGCTATGGGAGAAGTGCTGCAAAACGGGATTAGTGTAGTAGGTGGTTGTTTTTGATTGGTGCAGGTGCGATTGCCGAGGGGCCTTTTTTTCAGTGCTGTATACCTCCATGACCCAATGGATGCAAGTCTCAATAAAGTTTTGACTTTTAAAGGAGTTGGGGAGGGGGGTTGGAAATGTGGTGATTGTCCCTTTAG